>NC_083705.1:21238894-21541925 GCF_033118175.1 Dama dama
TCCTACTCTGTTCTTATCCAATTCACCCCACTTGGCAAAGCCATATGGTTTGTTCTGTATATTGTTTTCCATGGTTCAGAGTTTGTTGATTGTATCCCCAGGTCTCATTTAACTGGTCTCTCTCTTCCCTGTATGTCTTGTAAGTAAGCTGACAGGTCCAGAGACTTGAACAAAAAACTTGGTTTTTTGTTTTTTTTTTGCTAAAATATATCCTCCGTAGTGTTATCTACTTCCATTCGAAGGTACATAATATTCAGTTATCTCTGTGTGATGTTAGTATATTATTACTATAATATTAGGTTATTAATGATCATTACCTAAATCCATTATCATTGACCCTTGAACAATAGAGGGTCATGCTGTTGAAAATCTGCATATAACTTTGCAACTGGCCCTCCATAACTACAGTTCCACATCCACAAGTAGAATCAACCACAGAATTTATAGGACCATAGTATATATTGAAAAATATCCACATATAAGTGGACCCATGCAGGTCAACCCTGGCTTGTTCAAGGGTTGCTGCTGCTGCTGCTAAGTCGCTTCAGTCGTGTCTGACTCTGTGCGACCCCATAGACGGCAGCCCACCAGGTTCCGCCGTCCCTGGGATTCTCCAGGCAAGAACACTGGAGTGGGTTGCCATTTCCTTCTCCAATGCATGAAAGTGAAAAGTGAAAGTGAAGTCGCTCAGTCATGTCTGACTCTTAGCGACCCCATGGACTGCAGCCTACCAGGCTCCTCTGTCTATGGGATTTTCCAGGCAAGAGTACTGGAGTGGGGTGCCATTGTTCAAGGGTTAACTGTATTTTATTAGTGTTTGCAAAACAGTCATATTCTAGATCAATTTTTCTTTATTTATTAGCAAAAAAAAAAAAAAAAACTTCTGTAAAGAGAAACATCAATTATTTGGTTATCTTGAGGAATAATTCCAATTGGAGAGCCAGGATAAATGGGTTTTTTTTTTTCCTTTTCTTTCAGTATCTTTGTTGTTTACTGTAGTAAGAACATTTAACATGAGATTTATTCTTAACAAAGCTTTAAATGCATAATACATAATTATTAACTATCTAGGCCCAATTTTTAACTTTGTTTGCTTTTTAATTATGTAAGACATTTACTTTTCCTTTTTTCCTTTTCAGTTCTTCTCTTCCACTTTTTAATGTAAGCGGCCTCTCAGCAGCAACCAGCACGCTGACCACTCTCCCCAATCTTGGTTTCTTCCTCATACTCTGCAGATCGCCCTTGTCTCTCTGGTTTTCCCTTCTCAGTCTCCTATTGTTCCTTCTCTCGAACATATCAATATACTTAATGGAGCTCCTCGGGGTTCAACCAGAATCTTTTCTCCTCTCTACACCTTCCCCCCAGCAAGTTATCTGTTCCTACGCCATTAAATATCATCTATATGCTAATGGCTGCAAATTTCTATCTCCAACCTGAAGCTCTCCTGTGAGCTCCAGACTCAGGTACCCAACCATCTATAAAACTTTGATGCTTGGGTGTCTAATAAACACCTCAAGCGCATACAAAGCAGAACCCTAAATCACTACCTTTTCTGCAAACGGAAGGAGGACATGGCCCTCCTGCCCCCTCAGCTCAGTAAATGCACCCGGTTTACTCAAACTGAAAACGCAAGCATCATCCTTGATTGCTGCCTCTGCTTCATGCTTCTTACCCAATCGTGATGTAAAGCTCTCGGTTTTCTACTTCCTGTCCCCTCTTCTCCATCTCCCAACACGCCCCCTACCCAGCCCCCTTCTCCCCTCAGGAACCTCTGCATTCTCCTCACAGGCCTCCAGGCTTCATGCCTCCCTCCACATGAGGCAGCATCACCCAGCATCCAGAGTGGTCCTTCTCCAGACTAACTTGAACCTACCACCTGGAAGTGTAAAATGGACCAATGCCCTTCCTTCATACTTGAATTCTAACATCTTTCTCAAAGCCTACTAGGTCCTGCATGATCGACTCTGCTTTCCTTTCCACTCCCTTTTGTTACATTCTCCTGCTCTCTGCTTGCCCCCAGGGGCCTCCTCTCAATCCTCAAGTGAAATCCTCCTCTCAATCCAGACTCTTCTCTCCACCTCACAATCTCTGCACAGGTGGTCTGATCAGCTCGCAAGCTCTTCACTGCACTCTTCTTCCATCTTGACATGGCTGGCTCCACCTCATTCTTCTGACTCTCTGCTTAAATGTCACCTCCTCTAAGGAGCCCTCCCTGACAAGCCCTGAGCCTATCACTTCAGCTTACGTTTAATTATGTATCACCACTCTATTAATTCTCATGGAAGAAGGGTCTGCATACCACCCCCTGCACTGGCTGATGTAATGCACTATATATATGTATATGTATATGTACTACTTATTGAGCATCAGCAGATTTAATCCCCAAGTATTCCTTCTCTATTTCTGGCTCACTTGGTAATGGAGTCCTTCTGCTTCTTCCTCTACTCAAGAATTACAGAACATCCAGCCCATATATTAGTTTTATCTCATTGGACTATGTGGCAGATACACAGGCCTTAAAATGAAGCCTACAGTGACTATTCTATTTATTCTGTCTTTGGTACACAGACTCCCAGTGAATCCAAAGATAGATTTCAGAGGGCCACGAACTGGGGTGAGAAAACAACTCCATGTTCTTGTTCAAAACCTTAAATTTAGCATTCCCACTCACTATGAAGGTTGATTACAAACTAGTTTCAATACCTGCAACTTTGTCACCAATGGAAACCTTCAGATGTTTTCATATCTCATAATTTAAACACTGTGAAATATTTATCATCACTACCTTGAAATTATAATTATTAAACATACTGCTAGATCTTGTCAGTCAGTGCTTTAATAAGGGAGCAAATACTTTTATGTATTATACATTTTTAATATTTTGATAACTATTTCAATATAATTGGTTTCCTTTGTAACCCGTGTGTTTTATGCATTTAAGGTTTTGCTTGGGTCCACATACTAGCCATATAATGAAAGACTAAGAGGTAAAAGAAATCCATCCTGGTGGGGACAAGTATTCATTTATTGACTTGCTCAGAACTGCCAGTGCACAATGACAATGAAAAGGAGGCTGGCTCTCTTGTCCGTTTTAGTATTATTTTTAAATTCTCTCCAGGCCATGCATCCCCATTTTACCCACTCCGAGAATGGATCACTCCCATCACCCTTCCCTTGGAACACAGTTGCCTAGACTACCACAGACCTCCCCAGATATCAAACAGGCTCATGACACATAGAAGGTTAAAGAATTCCTGAACTGGAACTTCCATATAGTGTAATAAGGAACCCTTGACAATTAATAAAGGTGACTAGGTAGTTAATTTTTAAATCTTTGATACAGAAACGAAGTCAATGAAAATTAAACCAAGAAAACAGAAGATATGGCCGAAAAGTTTTAAAATAAGAGAAATTTTTAAGCCACAAAAAAATGGATAATTTGACCCATTCATATACCACTAAAACTGACAGGAAGGAACCAGTATCCTGTGATTATAGAGAACTCTTACAAATCAGCAAGAAAAAGATCCAACAAAAAATGTTAAAGGACACAAATTAGTAAATTAGAGAAAAACTAAACTGTCCACAAAATATGATAATTTTCTACTTCAGTAATCAAAGAACTACAAACTGAAATAGGATATTTTCATCTATCAGACTAACAAATCTTAAAGAAAAATAATAATAATGATGAGATAACATTACCGACTTAATGTACATGAATTTGAGTAAACTCCAGGAGATATTGGAGGACAGAGGAGCCTGGCGAGGTGCAGTACATGAGGTCACAAAAAGTTGGACATGACTTAAGAGACTGAACAACAATACTACTTAATACAAGCAAAAAGTTAAGATAAATATTCATATACATTATATTGTTTTTCTAAATCACAACATGGCATATACATGCAACATCTTAAAAGTGTATCAACTCTTTCTTCAAGCAATTCAACTTCTAGGAATTTATCCTAAGAGGAAGATCACACAACTGTGTAAAGATTCATGTGAAAGTGTGTGATCAAAGCATGGTGTACAACTTTTTTAATGAATGAGGATAAAACACATGTGCAAAAAAAGTGAAAGTGAAACTGTCAGTCGCTCCATCATGTCCAACTCTTTGTGACCCCATGGACAGTAGCCCGCCAGGCTTCTGAGTCCATGGCATTCTCCAGGCAACAATACTGGAGTGGGTTGCCAGTCCCTTCTCCAGGGGATCTTCCCAACCCAGGGATCGAACCCAGGTCTCCTGCATCACAGGCAGGTTCTTTACCAACCGATCCACTAGGGAAGAAATTATGGGACATTCATACAATGTCCATCATTTAAAACAAAAGTCTAGTTTTTCTGATATGGAAAAATATTTAAGACATATTAAGTGGAAGAGCTAGATTATGAATTTATATGTCTCTTATGAGCCACATCTTGGTTTTATTTTTATGTACATAAAACCCTGAAGGCTATCAACATTTCCAGAGTAGTGTCACCTCTAGGTTATATACAAGTGGCTTTTTATAATTTGACTTTCTGGTATTTAACAAAATAGCATATGACTTTTTTAATAAAAAAGTATCCTTTAAAAATGAAATTACCGTGTTTAAAATATTCTGAGTTATAGAGTAAGATGAAAAGCAAATATCCTCTTAAACAAGATGACCTCTAAAGACAATTATGGTACCTTCCCCATACTTTCATGTATCTTCAAGTCAAAGTGGCATGCCCTTCTGTTTACTTCATATCCGGGCCACATATGCCTTCCTAAATATTCAACACAGGAAAGCAATACCCCAGGTACAATTAGTAATTACTCTCTTATGTCGTTACCACCAAATACTTATCAAAAGCTGGTTGAAGGGAAATAAGTTTGAGGAATCATGACCTGATGGATATGAAATCCGTCTTTCTTTCCTATTCTGCATCTAGAGTAAGCCAAAATCAGCAAAGAAGCAGTTTTGACCTCATTTGTTCCAACCACCACCTCTGGGTATTAAACCTACGACTCCCAGTCTGTTATAGATTTGCTTCTACTGACCAAGTATCTATGGAATTCTATCAGTCTATATCATGGAGTGTGGTACCAAACATGCCTATGAAATTCATCATTGTGGCTATTGTAAGTGAGGGGAGAATCTGTCCCCCCTAGGAGGAATTCCTGCCTGGGATTAGCATCACAAGTCTGTAGTGTTTCTTCTGACTAAATGGTCTCTGTCTCATGGCAGCAGTTTTTAACCTTAAGTGGGGCGGGGGTATGGTCACATGTGCTCCTGAGAATCTGATGAAAGCTGTGACTCCTCTCCATATGCACACCCTACAGTTTGCAATTTCAAGGAGTGCAGAGACATCTCCCTGTCTCCAGGTTAAGAATTCACATCTTATGGGTCAAGCTTCCCTCCCACAAGCTCTCTTTTCACATGGGCTGCTAGAAAGTTTCATTTAATGCCCACCTTCAGCAAATACAGTTTATCTTGGGATGCATTTGCAGTAGTTGCATATCTGGTTCCAGCCCCCATCCCTGTACTAACCAACTTACTGTAAATTGGTACTAACCAATTTACTGTTCTGCTGAAGTTTACCTATTCTAGAAAACTGATTTGGAGGGAACAGAGATAGGGAAAGGACGATCAACAACAACATCACGCTAATTCCAAAAACTTGTCTGAGAATCATTAGTGTGATGGCCTTGTATTTCTAGTCCTCTCCTTTTCCAGACACATAACAGCACTGTCCTTCCTAGTTGCAGACCATGTAACAAGTTCTAGCAAATAAGCTGTGAACAGAACCAACACATGTCATTTCCAGACCAGCACATTTAATTGCTGATGGAAACCGCTCAGGGCTCTTTTCCTCTGGCACTGTTCCCAGCAAGCTTAAAAACAGAGGCTGTTCAGTGACTCTGCGTCCCCAAGTGATCATGATACACCTCCACAGGTGTAGGAGAGCCTGATGCTCTCCTAGGCTAGAGAGATTTGGTGGTGTTTTTATCTGCCTATGTGAATGAATGTACCTGATGTACAAAAACAAGAAGGTACAGACCTCTCTCATTTGGGAACTCAGACCCTAAGATTTTCAGTGGAAACACAAGGAGGGAAGGGCTCACATCCTGGAGGCGGGCTCAGGTTTTCAGCAGGTCTGGTCACGTTTAGAGCATTGATGGGGCAGGACCAGCAGGGAGACAGGGAGCACTATCCTAGGACAGGGAGCAGAGGGGTCTAGGGTTTCAGCAGAGTGGGCCAGGCTGGCTTGATTGGGGTCACTGGGCAGAGCTTGGGTCCATCATTGGGCCACCCCTGGGACCTATGCCAGGGCACTCACACCCACGGTACAGTGGCTATTGACAGAGCAAAGGGGCTAACACCTTCCCTCGAGCTCTGCTGACCTTTGCCAAGACTACAGTGAACGTGCTTCCACAGTCACTGGGGGTCACTTAGGGTTCTTTTGTCCCTGTCTGTGTTCAAAATTTACTAAAAGCAGTTCATCATATGTGTGAATATTTCTACAAAGGAAGAAATAAGAGTTCAAGGGGGAAAAGGTAAGTTTTTTTTTTTTTTTGGAACAGATGAGTTTAACTTTTAAAAATCAAATGAAAGCAGAAGAAGATTTCCAGCTCTGAGTACTATAAATAGGGCACAAATTAGACTTTTTTTTTTTTTTTTTTACAAATTAGACTTTTTATCATGTTCATCATCAGCATGAGAAAGAAACAGAATCAGTTACATGAAAAACAAGGTCCCTAAAAAAAAAAAGAAAGAAAAGAAAAACAAGATCCCTAAGAACAAACAAACTAGTTACTCGGGAGCAGCACAATTCTCAGGACCAAGGTCAGGGAGAAATTTGTCCCCTGTGGCCTCATAATGAGGTGACTGTGTAATAGGATCCTTAAGGTAAATAAGGGTTTCAGGGGATTTTTTCTCAGGAGTGTGCCTCAGTGTAAGCTGACAGCCTCCAACCAAGCACTATTCAAGGGATGCTGAAGAGCCAATTCCAAGGGTCTGATGCTAGGCTTTTACAAACTCAGCTGTCTGGTGAGCTGAAGTGATGCAGCAACAAACTTTAGACTGTCTACAAGAATTCAATGTTATGTATGTATTTTAAAAATTGAAGAACACAGGCAGGCACCCTGGTTGGGGAAAAAAAAAAAAAAAAACACTTTAACACTTCTGAATTCTCTGAAACTGTATTTTAAAGATCTTAATTACTGAAATTTCAATCTTTTCAGCTTCAGAATGCAATAGTATGCCACAGTGATCTTGGGAACTTCTGAGACTGTTATGCAACTGGGTATGTGATACTTTGGACCAGATGATATGCAAGTAAGGAATGGTCATAATAAAATATCTTAATTAGAGGAACACAGGATTGACAGCATATCCTTAAGGCAATTCTTCGTAACTATTATGCTCCCAACCTAGCATTAGATAATTGAAGGGCAATAGATTCTTGTTTGGACTCCTCACAAAGAACCTGGAGGAGAATGGACACTTTCACTGCCCTCCAGTGCAAATTTCAGGATGTTATGTTAACCAAGACGGTGGTGCTGGCTCAGAAGAAACTATCCCTGAGCAGAAGGCATTCCCACCTCTGCAGAGAAGTCAGCTGAGGAAACAGCAATAGGCATGGCCAGATGTCCCTCAAAAAATAACTTAAAGGCCTTCTTCCACACAAGAAATATGGGTATCCGAGGCTCCAGAATCAGGATTCTCAAACTACAACACCTGTACTCCAAAGTGTATGTGATATGTGATGGGTACATGGAAGCCACAGAATGGACATGGGACATCAGTCTAATGCATCCCTTTTTTGGTGTTAAGTAGTCATTTTAAAGAAATTAACATGTTACATTTGTGGCAGAATGCAAAACGTACATGATTCTTAAAGTAAAAAGAGAAGAGAAGATCTGAAAGAAGAGTCTGCTGTGATGGCCAATGGGCACATGAATAGATGCTTGATGTTACTAACCATTAGAGAAAGGCAAATCAAAACCACAGTGAGGTATCACTTCACACCAGTCAGAATGGCCATCATCAAAAAGTCTACAAATAACCATTGCTGGAGAGAGTGTGGAGAAAAGGGAACCCTCAATACACTGTTCGAGGTAATGCAAATTGGTGCAGCCAATATAAAAAAACAGTATAGAGATTCCCCAAAAATCTAAAAGTAGAGTTGCCACATGACCCAGTAATCCCACTTCTGGGCACATACACAGACAAAACTATAATTCACAAAGATACATGCACCTCTATGTTTACAACAGCACTATTTACAATAGCCAAGACATAGAAACAATCTAATTGTCCACCAACAGACGAATGGATGGAGACGTGGTGTATACACACAATGGAATATTACTTAGCCATAAAAATGAAATAATGCCATTTGTAGCAACAGCAGTGAACAAATATCATATAATATCATTTATATATGGAATTTAAAATAAAATACAAGTCAACATATCGACAAGCCAAAACAGATAAACAGGTGTAGAGAACCGGCTTGTGGTTCACAGAAGAGAGGCGGGTAACAGAGGCAAAGACTGGGAGTTTGGGATTAGCAAATGCAAACTATTACATATAGAATGGAAAAACATTAAGGTCCCACTGTATAGTAAAGGGAATTATATCCAATATTCCGTGACAAAGCAAAATGGAAAAGAATATAAAAAAGAATATATATAATTGGGTCACTTCGCTGTACAGAAGAAATTAACACAATATTATAAACCATCTATACTTTAATAAAGTGTTTATTAAGTCTGCTGCTATGAAGTATACTGCCAAATACATAGGAACTAGCACTTACCACTAACTCAGGAAGTCTGAAGACACACAAAGAAAATTAGGTCAATAGAAAAAAATTCAAACTCATCTATACTAAGATATATAGTTATAAAGAAGTTTATTATTTATACAGAACATATATAACATTTATGTATATATATTATGTGTATATATATGTATATATACATATTTATATATATACATAATATAACATTATGTATATATATTTAATACA
Organism: Dama dama; assembly: GCF_033118175.1. Taxonomy (NCBI): domain Eukaryota; kingdom Metazoa; phylum Chordata; class Mammalia; order Artiodactyla; family Cervidae; genus Dama; species Dama dama. Next base: position 21,247,901 of record NC_083705.1, read on the forward strand.
GTTGATTTTTCACTTACCAATAATACCTGAATTATATAAGATACTCTTCTACATCTCAAGGCCAGAATAATTTTTAGCCTAGAAAATATTTTATACTGACTATGATCAAGCACCTCTCTCAGCCATTAACACTTCACCAAGGTAAATTAGGGTAGCACTTCACCAAGGTAAATTAGGGTAAAGAACTTTGTAACAAACTCCCTGAAAAAACTTTTTAGAAAAGAGGGCTAGGCTGCAGACAATGTGCACAGGGATGGGAGGTAAATTCCAGACAGATGCAAGGGAGGGTAATAGCTAATAATCTCTCTCCACCAAATACACACCATACAAGAGAGGCCTCCCGTCCCCACTTCACGGCTCGGGATATGAGCACAGGTCTGCTGGTCCCCGACCCTCCTTGGCCACCGTGTTGCCCACCAATTATACTACCGGTATGTACTCACGATAATGGCGTCGTTAGGATTGCTCTTTAAAACTACTCCTGAGATCTCTTCCACCCCAGCAGAGCTACTTTACAGAAGAATAAATTAAAAACTCAAAGGAAATAAATCTACATTCCTTCCAACAGCCTTCCTCAGAAGGCAACCAACACACAGCTATCAACAGCAGCAGAGCTGTGCCTCAGAGCCGCCTGCAGTTTAACGTGAGCCCAGGAAGCCAGAGTTTACAACTTAAAAATACGGCAACTGTCACACACTTCCAATGGCAAAGCGAGAAAACTCTAACCGTGAGGGAGCAGGGCAGTAAATCTCCCCAGGGCAGAGGAGAGCAATGGACGGCTGTCACGTTTGACTCTGTCTATGTGGGTTCTGTGTGAGGAATGCAGGATAAAAATTAAAAATCAAACTAAGACACACATCCATTCAAAGCATGACGCCTTTCTAGATGGCATTTAACTGTTTCAGAAGTCATGCACACCCTCCCACCCCCCCGCTCAGAGACTGAGGTTGTGGATGTTTATTTTGAAGATGTTCTCCAGGTGTGCTCCACCTCTGCAAAAACGGTGTGTTGTCCACTGGAGATTCAAGACCAGCAAGTTGCCCCCAAGGTTGTTTTGCCGAGCTCCTTTCCTATTTGTTTTCTGATTTACATAATGCAACTGACCTGCTTGGCCTCCAGTGCTACAGTGATGGTACTAGAGATTTTAAGTTCTTATGTATGGAATTCCTCATATAAAACAACCAGAAGTTATGTGTGCTCTCTGGATAAAAATTATAATTATCATCTTGGGGGAAGGAATTCTGTAGATCTTCCAAGTCAAATTCTCAATTTTGCAAGATAATCACCAAGCTATTAAAATATAAATAGTTTACTAGGCTACCAAGAAAGTTAATATAAATTGTTGATCAGCAAATAATTGCTGGTACATTTCTGTAAAAGAGTTATGCTCAAAGTTTGTAGGATGTATTGATATATCCCTTTTAGTATTTTGGTATTAGCAAAATCAGTTTGGAGCCCTAAGAATGCATCCCAATGAAAGACAAGTCTGTCAATATAATTCTAAGAGGACCAATACTGTGAGTCCTGACTCAAAACTCTCCAGAGACCAGGCTGAATTAAGGGACAGGTTCTGGAGGCTACAGAGGGACATAGATACTATCAATCCTTCAGGCAGCCTTTTATTATGCCATTTCTCTATTTTCATCAGGGTTCACTTGATTATAAGAACTGAAACTCATAGGAATTTAATAAATGCAAATAGTGGTATCGCCCAAGTCTACATGCAATAAGGACAACTGGGCATCAAAAAAATTCAGCCCCCAAACTGTAGAGCGTCAGGAATCAAGACAGCAGCTCTAGAATTCTCTTGCACTCTGGAGCCAAGGGTCTCTATGTTTGTCTCACTTCTGCTTCCTTCTCCTCTGTCACTGAGATGAGCTTTCTCGGTCCACCCACTTGCTTACAACTCTTCCAAGACTGCTTCTGAATGTCCACATGACCTTGACTTTTTAATTTCTTGTTCAAGTATGGTTGGTTTAAAATGTTGTGTTAAAACAACCCAAAACCTATGGGACACTGTAAAAGCAGTGCTAAGGGGAAGGTTCATAGCATTACAGGCTTACCTCAAGAAACAAGAAAAAAAGTCAAATAAATAACCTAACTCTACACCTAAAACAACTAGAGAAGGAAGAAATGAAGAACCCTAGGGTTAGTAGAAGGAAAGAAATCTTAAAAATTAGGGCAAAAATAAATGCAAAAGAAACTAAAGAGACCATAGCAAAAATCAACAAAGCTAAAAGCTGATTTTTTGAAAAATTAAACAAAATTGACAAACTGTTAGCAAGACTTATTAAGAAACAAAGGAGAAGAACCAAATTAACAAAATTAGAAATGAAAATGGAGAGATCACAACAGACAACACTGAAATACAAAGGATCATAAGAGACTACTACCAGCAGCTTTATGCCAATAAAATAAACAACTTGGAAGAAATGGACAAATTCTTAGAAAAGTATAACTTTCCAAAACTGAACCAGGAAGAAATAGAAGATCTTAACAGACCCATCACAAGCAAGGAAATCGAAACTGTAATCAGAAATCTAGCAAACAAAAGCCCAGGACCAGATGACTTCACAGCTGAATTCTACCAAAAATTTAGAGAAGAGCTAACACCTATCTTACTCAAACTCTTCCAGAAAACTGCAGAAGAACATAAACTTCCAAACTCATTCTATGAGGCCAACATCACCCTAATTCCAAAACCAGACAAAGATGCCACAAAAAAAGAAAACTACAGGCCAATATCACTGATGAACATAGATGCAAAAATCCTTAACAAAATTCTAGCAAACAGAATCCAACAACATATTAAAAAAATCATACACCATGACCAAATGGGCTTTATCCCAGGAATGCAAGGATTCTTTAATATCCACAAATCAATCAATGTAATACACCACATTAACAAATTGAAAGATAAAAACCATATGATTATCTCAATAGATGCAGAAAAAGCCTTTGACAAAATTCAACATCCATTTATGATTAAAACTTTCCAGAAAGCAGGAATAGAAGGAACATACCTCAACATAATAAAAGCTATATATGACAAACACACAGCAAGCATCACCCTCAATGGTGAAAAATTGAAAGCATTTCCCCTGAAATCAGGAACAAGACAAGGGTGCCCACTCTCACCACTACTATTCAACATAGTTTTAGAAGTTTTAGCCACAGCAATCAGAGCAGAAAAAGAAATTAAAGGAATCCAGATAGGAAAAGAAGAAGTGAAACTCTTGCTGTTTGCAGATGACATGATCCTCTACATAGAAAACCCTAAAGACTCTACCAGAAAATTACTAGAACTAATCAATGAATATAGTAAAGTTGCAGGATATAAAATTAACACACAGAAATCCCTTGTATTCCTGTACACTAACAATGAGAAAACAGAAAGAGAAATTAAGGAAACAATACCATTCACCATTGCAACAAAAAGAATAAAATACTTAGGAGTATATCTACCTAAAGAAACAAAAGACCTATACATAGAAAACTATAAAACACTGATGAAAGAAATCAAAGAGGACACAAACACATGGAGAAATATACCGTGTTCATGGATTGGAAGAATCAATATTGTCAAAATGACTATACTACCCAAAGCAATCTATAGATTCAATGCAATCCCTATCAAGTTACCAACAGTATTTTTCACAGAACTAGAACAAAGAATTTCACAATTTGTATGGAAATACAAAAAACCTCGAATAGCCAAAGCAACCTTGAGAAAGAAGAAACGAACTGGAGGAATCAACCTGCCTGACTTCAGACTCTACTACAAAGCCACAGTCATCAAGACAGTATGGTACTGGCACAAAGACAGAAATATAGATCAATGGAACAAACCAGAAAGCCCAGAGATAAATCCATGAACCTATGGACACCTTATCTTTGACAAAGGAGGCAAGGATATACAATGGAAAAAAGACAACGTATTTAACAAGTGGTGCTGGGAAAACTGGTCAACCACTTGTAAAAGAGTGAAACTAGAACACTTTCTAACACCATACACAAAAATAAACTCAAAATGGATTAAAGATCTAAATGTAAGACCAGAAACTATAAAACTCTAGAGGAGAACATAGGCAAAACACTCTCTGACATAAATCACAGCAGGATCCTCTATGATCCACCTCCCAGAATATTGGAAATAAAAGCAAAAATAAACAAATGGGACCTAATGAAACTTAAAAGCTTTTGCACAACAAAGGAAACTATAAGCAAAGTGAAAAGACAGCCCTCAGATTGGGAGAAAATAATAGCAAACGAAGCAACAGACAAAGGATTCATCTCAAAAATATACAAGCAACTCCTGCAGCTCAATTCCAGAAAAATCAATGACCCAATCAAAATATGGGCCAAAGAACTAAACAGACATTTCTCCAAGGAAGACATACAGATGGCTAACAAACACATGAAAAGATGCTCAACATCACTCATTATCAGAGAAATGCAAATCAAAACCACAATGAGGTACCATCTCACGCTGGTCAGAATGACTGCTATCCAAAAGTCTACAAGCAATAAATGCTGGAGAGGGTGTGGAGAAAAGGGAACCCTCTTACACTCTTGGTGGGAATGCAAACTAGTACAGCCGCTATGGAGAACAGTGTGGAGATTCCTTAAAAAACTGGAAATAGAACTGCCATATGACCCAGCAATCCCACTTCTGGGCATACACACCGAGGAAACCAGATCTGAAAGAGACACATGTACCCCAGTGTTCATCGCAGCACTGTTTATAATAGCCAGGACATGGAAGCAACCTAGATGCCCATCAGCAGACAAATGGATAAGGAAGCTGTGGTACATATACACCATGGAATATTACTCAGCCATTAAAAATAATTCATTTGAATCAGCTCTAATGAGATGGATGAAACTGAAGCCCATTATACAGAGTGAAGTAAGCCAGAAAGATAAAGACCATTACAGTGTACTAACACATATATATGGAATTTAGAAAGATGGTAACGATAACCCTATATGCAAAACAGAAAAAGAGACACAGATGTACAGAACAGACTTTTGGACTCTGTGGGAGAAGGCGAGGGTGGGATGTTCTGAGAGAATAGCATTGAAACAAGTATACTATCAAGGGTGAAACAGATCACCAGCCCAGGCTGGATGCATGAGACAAGTGCTCGGGCCTGGTGCACTGGGAAGACCCAGAGGGATCGGGTGGAGAGGGAGGTGGGAGGCGGGATTGGGATGGGGAATACAAGTAAATCCATGGCTGATTCATGTCAATGTATGACAAAAACCACTACAATAAAGTAATTAGCCTCCAACTAATAAAAATAAATGGAAAAAAAAGTAAAATGTGTTCATTACTGATATACAGCAAAGTGACTCAGTAATACATCTATATATTCTCAGGACTTTTACACTCAGCTCCCTAACAATGCTCTGTATCTCAATTCCTGATAATCTGAAGAGCCAATCCAATTGTTTTTCTCAGGGTCAGGTACCCAGCTTGGTCCAATCAGCTGTGGAGCAAGATCACATGTAAAGAAAGCAATGCACAGCAGACTGGGTATGGACAGTTATCTAGAAAAGAAAGAAAGAAGCCAGGAAGAAATAACAGACATCTATGCTATCATTTTTCAGAGTTTCAGAGAGTTACTGAATAGCAGTGAGTTTAAGGTTACTCTCTGACCTAGGAGAACTTTTTTCCAGCAATCTATGTTAGTCTCCTATGGTTGATGCAACAAAGCTCAGACAATGAAAACATATCATCTCACAGGTATGGAGGCTAGAAGTCTGAGGCCAAGGTGTCAGCAGAGCCATGCTCCCCTTGAAGGTACCAGGGATGGATCTATTCCAAACCCCTTTCCCAGCTACTTGGAACTCCTTGCCTTGAGGCAGCAGAACTCCAATCTTCACAAGGTATCCTTCCTGTGTGCATGTCTGTATCCAAATTTCCCCTGTTAATAAGGATGCCAGTCATACTGGATAAGGGGCCCACCCTACCTCAGTATGACCTCACCTTAACTAGTTACATCAGCTGTGACTATTTCCAAATAAGGTCACATTCTGAGGCATGAGGGAGGTAGGACTTCAACATCTGGGTTTTAAGCAGATATAGTTCAACCCATAACACCTAGGATTAAGCTTATGGGACTTTTATCCCTAGGAAGTTAACTCAAAGATGAGAATTTTATGTATGGAAGTACTCAGTACTAGTTGTTTGTGACAAAAATCAGAACTGAATACCAAACAGAAAGGACACCCCACTTCCCAGGTGGTGCTAGTGGTAAAGAACCCTCCTACAGGAGGGCCTCTTACAGGAAATGCAAGAGATGCAGATTCCGTCTGTGGGTCAGGAAGATCCCCTGGAGGAGGGCATGGCGACCCACCCCAGTATTCTTGCCAGGAGAACCCCATGGACAGAGAAGCCTGGCAGGCTACAGTGCCTAGAGTCACAAAGAGTTGGTCACGACTGAAGCGACTAAGCATGCCTGCCAGCATCAGTAGAGCATAGCTTGTTAGGGCGTGGAGTCACGAGTCAGACTGCTGAGGTTCAGCTCAAATCCAGACCCTGCCAATGACTACTAACTGAGCCACCCTGGGAGAGTTATCTAAATTCTCTTTGCTTCAGCTTCCTCATCTATAAAATGGAGATGGTGGTAATACCTCACCAGATATTTCAAGAATTAATGCAACAAAATAACTGCTGAATACAAAATATTAAATCATACAAAATACAACATCTAGTCACTGTGAGGTTATGTATAAGGCAAGCTTTTGCCATTATCCTGGCTCCATAAATGTCCAACAGTCCCTGATAACTTTATCTCCAAAATTACATTCTTTTAGAGCATATTGAGGGGTCTATTATACATGTAAAGCACTTACAGCACTGCCTACCGCACAAACGGCATTAAATAAATCCTCTCCCAACTCTGGTCTCCGACAGCTCACTGCGACACGTGTTCTTATTGCAGCTTCTTTCCTTCATGTGTATCTCATCTTACCAAGATCACACATTGAAATACAGGACTCAGACTTAGAGGTGAATGCATACATGAAACATGGAAACTTCCCTCACGGCTCAGTTGGTAAAGACTCCATCTGCAATGCAGGAGACTCCGGATTGATTCCTGGGTGGGGAAGATCCCCTGGAGAAGGGATAGGCTACCCACTCCAGTATTCTTGGGCTCCCCTTGTGGCTCAGCTGGTAAAGAATCCGCCCGCAATGCGGGAGACCTGGGTTTGATCCCTGGATTGGGAAGATCCTCTGGAGAAGGGAAAGGCTACCCACTCCAGTATTCTGGCCTGGAGAATTCCATGGACTGTATAGTGCATGGGGTCACAAAAAGTCGGACACGAATGAGCGACTTTCACTTCCACTTTTCATTGCTTCTTTTCATAAAGTATCTCCATGCTTCCATTTAGAAGTTACTTATCCAGCTCACCTTTCTAGAAAGAGAAAGAAAGGTGAATGTGAAAGTCACTCTGTCATGTCTATTTGTGATCCCATGGACTGTAGCCTGCCAGGCTCCTCTGTTCATGGGATTCTCCAGGCAAGAATACTGGAGTGGGTAGCCATTCCCTTCTCCAGGGATCAAACCTCGGTCTCTTGCACTGCAGGCAGATTCTTTACCATCTGAGCCACCAGGGAAGGCTTTCTAGAGCATAGCTAAAGAACAGAAGTAAACCCCTAAAAGGTTTATCCACTGAAATGTACAGATTTTATTTCTTAAAAAGGTCCTTAGATCTCTACTGACAGCCTATTGATTCTTCATTTGCCCCACAATTCTAACCAATTTGATCACATGGTTTCTAAGTCTATGGCAGAAAAACAACAAATTAAAAGGGAAGAAAGTGGGAACTAGCATAGAAAACTATTGGAATAAGACAGAATGCAAAGTGCAGCAGTCTCGGGGCACTCAGTTAGAGAACAAATAGCCTTATACACCTTCCCAGCTGCTTCTAAATCCAGCACCTCTATGACCCAGCATGGTTACCATGTGTGTAAGGCTACTTCTGAGTCAGTATGAAATAGTTTAATTCTTCCTCAGGAACTTAAGTAATAGTGAGGTTCCATCCCAGAAAGTCAGATTGGCCAGGGATTGTTTTTCCCCTTCAAACTCAAATGACAAGCAGGATGAGAACCACTGCCCTAAAATGCCCCCTTTCTCATCAATAAAGATCAAATGTAATGAGCTAAAAATTGTGTTCAATCCTGCACTTTATTCTGAAAGAGCCCCGTATTCCATCTTTATTTGCAAATCAACTGTTTTAATCCAAATATTTCAAAGTTTCAAAACAAACACAAAAATTTCTACCCAAATGTGCATATTAACAACTCATAGACATCTTTCAGATTTGGCAGATGGCGCTAGTGGTAAAGAACCTGCCTGCCAAAGCAGGAGACATAGGAGATGTGGTTTCAATCCCTGGATTGGGAGGTTGCCTTGGAGAAGTGTATGGCAACCCACTCCAGTATTCTTGCCTGGAGAATCCCACGAACAGAGGAGTCTGGCAGGGGAGAGTTCATGGGGTCACAAAGAGTTGGACATGGCTGAAGCAACTTAGCAACAACAACAGATATCCTTTACCATTGACTACACTTAGTAAGCACCAGCTTTGTAGTAAGTTGTTTTACTGTTAGCTTGCACATTCTCAGTCATTCCTGCACCAGCATCCAAAGCAAATGAGCAGACAATTAGTGGTCTGACAATATCTCAGAGTGTTCCACTAAATACTGAGTTACACCAAAGAAAGCCAATGAGAGACAGGGAGACAGTAGCTGCTATAAATGCTGGAAAGCAATAAAGCTTTACTTGAAAATCTTTTAGGGAGACAAATGGAGACATATATGGGCCTAGGTAGAAATGATTCATGATGTATAATATGAAATGTTCTAAAGTAATCTGCTAACACCTGAACAGTGTAAGACAGCTGGGATGGTAAAGAAAAAGACTTTCAAAGGGAAAGGCCAGTCCACAAGTGAATCGGAGCTTGGCCAAGCTAATCACACAGCTGGACTCACAGGTATCAGACGCAGGACCTCTCCGGAAATGTGTTTATAGCAAACCTCTTTACCTTTTCCAGTTTTCACTAAAGCCATCAGCACCAAAACCAAAATTCACACTGGACCATCTAATGGAGTCTGAGGGCAGGAAAGGCATATCTTTAATTGCCAAGTATGTTTTTCGTTATCTAAAGGGATTGCAGCAAGAAAGAGGTACAGCCCTCCCTTGCCTCCTCTCCCCAGGGATGGTCAACCATGCAAGCAAACACCCCAAAGAGGCTTAATAACCAAAGTCAGTCCCTGGCTTGCACTTCATTCTCTCAACTGTTAAAAACATGGAGATGATTTAAACTGACAACATCAATTATCAGTAGAGCAAGTTTCCCTAAGAAACAATAGCATTCTGTGAAAAATGGCATTGGTAAACTGATAGAGATTACACTAAATTTGTAGACTGCCTTGGGCAGTATAGTCATTTTGACAATATTGAGTCTTCCAGTCCAAGAACATGGTATATCTTTCAATATGTCTGTGTCATCTTTGATTACTTTCATCAGCATTCTACAGTTTTCAGAGTACAGGTTTTTTGCCTCCTTAGAATAAAATACCTATGGATAAACCCACCTTTCTATGTGAGGATAAATGAGATTGTTTCTTTAATTTTTGTTTCTCCTCTTTCATTGTTACTGTATAGAAATGCATGAGATTTTTGTGCATTAATTTTGTATCCTGCAACTTTACTAAACTCATTAATGGAGATGCAGAAAACCTCAAATAGCCAAAGCAGTCTTCACAAAGAGAAATAGAGCTGGAGGAACCACTTTCCTTGATTTCACACTATACTATAAAGCTACAGTAATCAAAATAGTATGGTACTGGCACTGGCACAAAAACAGACACATAGATCAACAGAACAGAAGAGAAAGCCCAGAGATAAACCCATGCACCTATGGTCAATTAATCTATGACAAAGGAGACAATACTATACAATGGGGAAAAGACCGTCTCTAAATAAATGGTGCTGGAAAAACTGGATAGTTACATGTAAAAGAATTACAACATTATTTAATACCATACACAAAAATAAACTCCAAATGGATTAAAGATCTAAATGTAAGACCAGATCCTATAAAACTCTTAGAGGAAAACATAGGCAGAACATGCTTTGACATAAATCACAGCAATATCTTTGTCTATCCATCTCCCAGAGGAATGGAAATAAAAGCAAAAATAAACAATTGGAACATAATGAAACTCAAAACCTTTTACACAGCAAATCATAAACAAAACAAAAAGACAGCCTGCAGAATGGGAGAAAACATTTGCAAACAACGGGACTGACATGGGATTAGTCTCCAAAATCTACAAACAACTCATGCAATTTAACATCATAAAAACAAAGCAACCCAATCAAAAAATGGGCAGAAGACCTAAAGAGACATTTCTCCAAAGAAGACATCCAGATGGCCAAGAGGCATATGAAAAGATACTCAGCATTGTTAATTATCATTGTTGTTGAGTCACTAAGTTGTGCCCAACTCTTCCGCAACCCCGAGGACTGTAGACCACCAGGCTGCTCTGTCCATGGGATCTTCCAGGCAAGAATACTGGAGTGGGTTGCCATTTCCTTCTCCAAGGGATCTTCCCAACCCAGGGATCAAACCCACATCTTCTGCATTGGCAAATGGATTCTCTACCACTAAGCCACCAGGGGAGCCTCATTAATTATTAGAGAAATGCAAATCAAAATTACCTGATCATCTCACACCAGTCAGAGTGGTCATCATCAAAAAAATCTGCAAACAATAAATTCTGGAGAGGAAGTGGAGAAACAAGAAGCCTCTTACACTGTTGGTGGGAATGCAATTTGATGCAGCCACTATGGTGAAGAGTATGGAGGTTCCTTAAAAAACTAAAAGTGGAACTACCATATGACCCTGCAATCTCATTCCTAGGCAATATATCTGGAGAAAAACACGGTTCAAAATGATATATGTGCTACAATGTTCACTGCAGCACTGTCTACAATAGCCAAGACACAGAAGCAACCGAAGTGTTTGCTGATAGAGGAATGCATAAAGAAGATATGGTACATATAGACAATGGAATATCACTTAGTCATATAAAAGAATGAAAAATTCCTTTTGCAGCCACATGGATGGACATGGAGATTCACATACTAAGTGAAGTAAGTCAGAGAGAGACAAATACCACATGATATTTCACATATGTGGAATCTAAAAACACTGATGCAAATGAAATTATTTACAAAACAAAAACAGACTTGACTTAGAGAACCAAAACAAACTTATGTTGCCAGTGGGGAACGGTGGAAAGGGGATAAATGCAGATGGCGGGATGGACATATGCACGCTACTATATTTAAAATAACCAACAAGGACCTACTGTATAGCACAGGGAACTCTGCTCAATATTCTGTAATAACCCAAATGGGAAAATAATTTTAAAAAATAGATATATGTTTATGTATAACAGTCACTTTGCAGTATACCTGAAATTAACACATTGTAAACTGACTATAATCCAATATAAAATAAAAATTTTTTAAAAGCAGAATCTTTGGATCCTTAACATAAGTATGCTTTTAGCATTATCCCTCAATGTAAGATGCAATTCTAGGTAACTTTGGAATACCTACTATGGGGAATTGAGGACACTGTATTCTCATCATTCACCATTCCCTATGCTGTGGGAAAATTTCTCAGGCCTCAAGACCAAGAAAAGCTCTCCTTCACCTGAGTAACCAGTTTGGTTTTGCCTTCTTTCACACTAAACCACATAACAATAATGTTTCTTTCTTGCCCTACACTGCTATAATTCTATGAAAATCAGACTCAAATTGTGGCCCTTTTCCAGCAACTACATAGGATCTACTCTCATACATTCTTGTGCGCTAAACCTCTCCATGACTTTTTTCCCTCTACCCTTAGTTTTCCCTTTGCTCCAATTTTCTAATCTATTAATCTTATCCTCTAAGCACAGGAAAAAGTTTCCTCTATGATTTACAAGAAGAAATTCAACCTGACCATGTTAGATGAAGCAATTATACATAATCAACATGTGATTTTGGCAAAATAGGCTACAACTTCCCTTATACCTCTGATCTGACAAGATTGCTCCCTGCCCCTTGTTTCATTAGTACCGTGACCTAAATTTTTTTTTTAAAAAGGAAGCACTGATAGCATTGTGCCCAAGAGGAGCTAAAGTGTATTTAATAAATACATACAAACTTTTAGAGAATCTAAAAGAAAAGGATGTGAAACTGTACTGACAACAAGCAAGATTCCAAAATCACATAGCTTAACTGAGAAAAACCAACGAAGGTTTTGTAAAAGAATTTTGTTATAGACTTGGTTTTTCTATACCTAGTACTACCAAAATATTAATGACGATGACTGGTAAGTGGTTAGAAGAAAACTGGCAATGATTAAGAGAGGCCACAACTGCCCAAACTGTATACATACTGAGTTCATTTGCAGTATTGACCTAAATGTTCCATCATAAACACACTACACTATCTATCACTGCTCTAAAGTTGCCAATGTCTTGTACCCTGGTAAAGGCTCACTTCTCAGTCCAACAGTCCTTGACCTTCCAACAGTATTCAACATAGCTAATCGCATTCTCCTCAAAACATCATCTTGACTTGACTTCCAGAACACCACTGGTCTTCCTGTTACATCTCCCTTTTGGGATCTTGCTTGTTGCCCCGAGGAATTTGGTTCTCTTCTATCTATGTCAACTCTCCCAGTGATCCCATTGGTCCCACAGCTTTGTCTACCACGAAAGACTCCCCAGATCTCTCTCTAGCCTGGTCTTTCCTCACCCCCAGACTCATTTATACTACCTTCTTCACATCTCCACCTGAATGTTCCATAGAAATCTCAACAGCCCCCCCCCACCACTTAATAGGATTTACTATCTTCTTTGCATTGAATCTTAAACACTGACATACAACTCCCTAATAAGATAAAGCTAAGGCCAAAGCACCTATCTCCTTAGAAACAAGAACCACCACTTGGAGTCTTCAAATCATTATTATACTTTCACTGTCTTATATTTGGCAATGCATTTGAAAAACAGTCTGCAGATGTTTTAGCAGACAATTTATAGAATCCTCTAAACAGACGTGACTTCCTGAATTGCTTTTTGGCACCGAATTCTACATGTTATTTATATGCACAGCAACCGCGGATCACACCTTCTCCAAGAAGCACAGAGAACCATCAGTAGTGTGTAGAATCGACAATTCATTTAAGACCCCGGCTCTTGCAGCTGTCAGATGTCAGCCTACATATCTCCCTGTGTTTGAGGGCCTACGTGGTGATACACTGGGTATCAGGATTTCTTTCAGTAACTTGATGAATTAAAATGGGTTCACTCAAAGAATTTGTGTGTGGAAACATCACCTGCCCCCAAAATCTCAGGAACTTGCACCAGCACAAGATATGAACCACAGCAAGAGGCTAAGACAAACCTCAGCATGGACACAAGACCTCAGCCTGGGGACACTTGGAGCCATCGTGGCACACACACATCCAGGCTTGCCTTGAGTGTCAGGCTGTGTGCTCTACCAGGGCTCTGTGCAGTGAGACTGCCGGCGGTCCTGCCCCCGTCCCCACTGGGGGAACAGCACCCCGCCCTCCCAGTTTACTTTGGAGTCATCTTGGACTCCTCCAAGAAGGAAGATTGAGGGCAGGAGAAGAAGGGGACGACAGAGGATGAGATGGCTGGATGGCATCACCGTCTCAATGGACATGGGTTTGGGTGGACTCCAGGAGTTGGTGATGGACAGAGGCCTGGCGTGCTGCAGTCCATGGGGTCACAAAGAGTCAGATACGATCAAGCAACTGAACTGAACTGGACTGGACTGGACTCCTCCAGTCCTCATACCCCATGCTTCCATGGTGAGCAATTCCTGTTGAGACTATGGCCAATGCACATTGTGGAGCGGCTGTTTCTCACCATGTCCGCCACCACAAGCCTATCCAAGCACCATCATCTCTAATCTGCTTACCTGAATACCTCTTGGTTCTCTGGGTTTCCACCCCAGCACCCCTACAGTCTGTTATCCATACAGAAACCAGGGATCCTATTAAAATTTACATTTTATCACCCTTCTACTCAAAATCCCCCAATGACTACCCAACTGACTTGCAAAGCAAAAAAAAAGGCTTACAAGGTGCCATGATGTGACCTCATCCTTCACCTTCAGACTGTGCCTCTGATCTCACCTTCTACCACTATCCCATCACTCATTCTGCTCCCAGCACCCTGACCTTCTTCCCACTCTCTGAATTCCCCACCTATGTTTGACCTCGGGACCCTTGCACATGCTGTTCCCTCTGTATGGATCATTCTTTTCCCCAGATATACACAGAACTGAACCCAATTTACCCAAATTTTTACATAAGTCACCTGCTCAGTGAGGCCTTTCCTGATCACTGTGTCAAAAACTGAAACATACCTTGTCCCACACCCCAATACTCCACATTCCCTTTCTATTTTCTCCTTAGGAGGTACTACCAGCTAACACAAGAGTCTGCAAACTACAGGCTGCAGGGCAAATCTAGCCCACCACCTGATTCTGAAGTAACATTCTGTTGGCACAGAGTTGTACCCACTCATGTACATAATGTCTATAGCTGCTTTCTCACTCCAAAGACAGAAGCCCCCTGGCCCACAAAACCTAGACTGTTTACTATCTGGACCCTTATAGAAAAAGGCTGCTAACACCCCGCTCTAACATGTGGCTTAATGTAGTGTCTGTCCTTCTCTAAAATAATGAGATCGGGGACTTTTACTTGTTTTTATTCATTACTGTATCCCCAGAGCCAGGACAGGCCCTGGTGCATAGTAGGTGCTCAACAAATGTATGCTGAGTAGATGGAGGAATGAATAATGAATTTCATATGGCTAAAGTGGAAAATATAAAAGACACACTGATAACTTTTCCATAAGCCCTTTTTATTTTTAAATGAAGAGACAAATACCTAAAAGTATAGTGTAGTAAATTATTAACACTCGCGTAACCACCACCCAAGGAGGGAAATATGGCTAATGCATTTTCAGTCAAAACATTGTGTTTCCCTAAAATCCACAGCTAAGAAAAATGCAAAGCGGAATTATACCTGACATGAAATCTCTATTCACAGCACAGCAGAGCCCTGGTCCACTCTGCATGCCCTGGTTCTTAGACACTATTCCAGTGTTTGCTGGCTCCTTCTCAGACAATACATACTGCAAGACAAAGGAAGGACAGGAAAAATTCTGGACCCTCACTATAAAGCCACTCTGTTAAGGCTCATGTTAAGTTGTCTCCCAGTAGGGCTTATGGCATTTTAAAACAACCATCCCCTCTTATCTGGGGTCCCCAAATTCAATTCTTCTCTCATATAAGCACGTATCACTGGGGCTCCCAAGTATTTATGTGAGCCTCCAACTTCATTTTCCTTAAGCATTTGTGATCCCTCAGAACAAAGAATTAAGACAGTCACCCTCAACTTCTCTCCCTCTATATTTCTCTTCCATTTATTAACGAGACATTGCTGCTGGTGCCCAGAGAATTCAGGGGGAAAAAAAACAATCTATTTAGAAACAATTCTGGCTTAACCACTGTGTCAATTCCTATCCACATCTCCCTTCCCCGGAATTAGGGGGGACATTTGCATTAAAACAGTATCTCTCTTACTTAGAATGCACCTGCTCAGGCTGATGAAGCCCCAACTGGAGTCATAATCCTCCACTTTTGAGATCACTACCATTCTAGCAAAGTGAATTAACACTTCTGGTGAGATATAAGGAAAAAAAATTGGGATCTGTAAAACCAGAATCGTCTTGAAGTGAGGTAGGAGAAAAGGATGAACAGAGTGGCAGGAGGAAAAAGAGTATTCAGTTCAGTTCAGTTGCTCAGTCATGTCCTACTCTTTGTGACCCCATGAATCACAGCACGCCAGGCCTCCCTGTCCATCACCAACTCCCGGAGTTTACTCAAATGCCCATCGAGTCGGTGATGCCATCCAGCCATCTCATCCTCTGTCGCCCCCTTCTCCTCCTGCCCCCAACCCCTCTCAGCATTAGCAGGGGGCAAAAAAAAAAGCATTTTATGTTCTCTTAAAAAACTCATCAGAATGTTCAGTCACAATTTATACATAGTTAATATTCCATAAATGAGACTACAGTCCACAGAGCTCAATTCTTCTCTACAACCAGGAATGCTACATATTGCTTTGTTTTTACAAAATAAAACATTTTTTATTTTTTCTAAAGTCCATGAAGGTTGCCTGCCCTAACAGTATCACGGATGATCTGCCCATTCTAATTTCACATGGTAACTTCTTCATTTATAATAAATGTTTTTTAAATAAAAAACACCACACCCACATGTGGTGTGCTCAGTCATTCAGTCATGTCTGACTCTTCGTGACCCCATAAATTGTAGCCTGCCATGAGATTTTTCAGTCAAGAATACTGGAGTGGGTAGCCATTTGATCCTCCAGGGGATCTTCCCAATGCAGGGATCAAACCCCCGTCTCCTGCATTGGCAGGCAGATTCTTTACCACTGTGCCACCTGGGAAGCCCATGTCCCATATAACATGCAAAATTCAAAATTGTACTGAGCCTTTGAAACAGTTACAGGTATAATTCTATATGGTTTTGAGGTGGAAAATGATAGTCCTGTAGTTCCATATATCCGCCCACTCAGAGATACACATTCACACCATACAGTATCATCACCTCCTAATAAAAGTGCTGGCGAAAAAGGACAAGCTATGCCTTTTACTCTGTATCAAGGTTTCATCTTACAGAGCTAAGCATAATGAAGTATGACTTTCCCTAGAGAATATTTTGGAAACAATGCACTATCATTCCTGGGTAACTGTTATTTTTAAATACTAACACAAAAAGTGACCTCACTAAAAATGTTCATCATAAAAAAAAAAATTAAATCCACTAATTTTATTTCTTTCTAGATACACAAGAAAGCAAAGCATCATTGTGATAATAAAATAAATAGATATGCTGAAAAGGTATCTGGAAAAATGTAGGCAAGGTTAATGAAATTTAAAATAGTCGTTGGAATGGAGTCTTTTGAGAATACGCATAAATATATCTTAGTCACATTGAACCAGTGGGGGGAAATTAGTTGATTTCCCTCAGCAAAGCCACTGTGGCATATACAGGAGCTCCTGCACAGATTCACAAGCACACATCTGTACCTGTGTGCATGAGGAGAGAGATGTATCTATTAGGAGAAAAGAGGATAAGCAGCTCAACAAAATTCTACAGGATCCTGTGGGCAGTGAGATCGTAACATGAATTTTTATGAGTTTTCAGGGAGAAAAAAAATATTTCTTACAAAAGGTTGGTAAGACCTGACAGCTTTGAGTAAGCGAAGTACATACCTCCACGTGTTCCCACTTGCCAAGTCGCTGCTTTGCAGGTGGCATGGTAGTTAACTCAGCACCCAGGGAGCCCCCACTGTGCTCAGATCCAAGGTTCAGGACAGGAACCACATCAAGACCCAAGGGTAAAATCCTCTACTCTAGAGACTCCAGTAGAAGTAACCAAATGAGGGCCAAAATCTATTAGATGAGCAAGTCGGGACTTACCTGGTGGCTCCCAGTAAAGAATCCTCCTGCAATGCAGGAGACGCGGGTTTGATCCCTGTGTTGGGAAGATCCCCTGGAGAAGGAAATGGCAACCAACTCCAGTATTCTTGCGTGGGAAACCCCACGGACAGAGGAGCCTGTGGGCTACAGTCCATGGGGTTGCAAGAGTCAGACACGACTTAGTGACTAAACCACCACCAGTCTCCTCTCTGCCACTGTTTTCACCATCCACATCACCCTCCATGTGGGTTATAGGCCTGCCCTGGGGCAACAGGTTGGCACACAGAAGGTTGCATGAAGACAATACTACATTCATAAATGGTGTTTCAGTTGGAACCTCCTTTTGCTGGCTTAACAACCAAATATAGATACTGGCACCCTAGAAAGGGAGAGAGGTAGGCATATTTTTCTGTTTCTTCTCTTTCACATTCCAAAATATCCAACAGTTCAGCAAAATTAAGTCAGAAAAAAAAAAAAAAAACCTTTCTCTTTTTGTAGAAATGTGTACTAGCAATCCTTAGACCACTAAAGGAAATGAAAAGCACAATACACCTAATAGGAATGACACTTTTTAATAGCTGCCTTGCTATTTGAGGATCTACCCAAAGATAATCAGGATAAACATCTGAAGTTGCATCCAGTTAATCTGAGGCCTTTTAAGCTACCATGTTTATTGTTCCTCAATGAAAAGAAAAGTGTTTAGCTCTGTAATGAGAAATTAACATTTGTCCAAAAGTTAGGTTGTAGTGAGGATATAAATTTACAAGGAGCTATGCTTTCAAACACACACACACATACCCGCATACACACCCTCTTCAAGTCTTCTAAAAGTTACAAAATATTCATCAACAATGCAGTAAATGGTGCCAAGTATGCAAAATCCTTTGCTAATCTGAGAACACAGGTCAGTGTCCTTTACATAAATCCCTCAAGTCAAAACTGGAAGTCAGGAAGGACCTCCCTGGTGGTCCAGTGGTTAGACCACCATGTTTCCACTACAGGGAGCACAAGTTCAATTCCTGGTCTAGGAACTAAGATCCTGCATGCTGCATGGTACAGCCAGAAAAAAAAAAAAAGAAGAAGAAGAAGAAGAAAGGAAAAGAAAATGAAGATCAGGAGAAAATCAAGTGTAAAAATTTAGATAGCTGAAAAACAAACAGATGAGTTCCAATCATATCCCTATTACCAACTAGAAGACTGGGCAGCAATGACAGTTCTCAGACACACCTGTCCCCTCACCTATCACCTGAGGATTCTCCCCTCAGCCTAGCAGGTCTGCAGTGAGGACTGGAGAGTAACCAGCACGGCTCCTGTTCATGAAGGCCCTGGGTAAATACACCTGCAGTAAACGTGACCTTTCTCCGTATGCCACTGGGAGCCAGGCCAACATTTCTACCATCCCTGGCCACTCAGAGAACCACCTGGCAGCCTTTACCAGACAGGCAGGCAGAGTCACACTCTCCCAGTTGGAATCTGGCGTGTCAAAGCTCCAAAGGGAATTTGAATACAGTCAAAGCTGAAACCAAAAACACTGTCATACCACCTATTTCTCTATTCCACCCCGGCTGCTGGAAACACAGGCTAAAATTGTAATTATGCTCCTAGTTTCCCAGGCACTATCTTTCCCCCTTTAATAGTCTGCTTTGGTGAATTTTTTTTTTTTTTTTTTTTGGTGGGGGGTGGGCACACCATGAAGCATTGCGGGATCTTTTAGTTTCCTGACCAGGGATCAAACCCAGGTCCCCTGCATTGGAAGCACAGGGTCTTAACCACTGGACCACCAGGGAAGTCCCTGGTGATTTATTTCCTTAACTGTCATTGGCCTTTCCACATTTGTGCTCCTACAATAAGCTGCTTCAAGGTGCTACTGTAGGAGAGATGGCTTATGACAGCAGAATAAGCCTCTTCAGCCAGAGAAACCAAGAACCAAGACATGGGAGATGTTTATCTGGCATGTGGTACCTTCTATCCCAAAATTTAGAGGCTTAAACAACTGTTTCATCTTACTTCACAATTTTATGAGCCAAGAATTCAGACAGGGTTCAGCAATTCTGCTCCAAATTTTTTTATATATATATTTTTAAAAGCAACTGTTACAAAAGGTTGGTCAATCTGTTCATGAACAACTTTTTAAAAAAAAATCAGCTCCTCTCTGCTTCTACTGACCAATTGTGAGAGAAGCATTGGTTTTTACACCAAATTCATTGGTTTTTACACCTGCTTCATTTTTCTTAACTGAGAGATGGAGATCTTCCCATCTTCCCTGTGAGATCACAAGCAGGATTAAAAAAAAAAATATATATATATATATATATATATATATAACATAATTCCCTGGAGGTCCTGTGGTTTAGGACTTCACCTTCCAATGCAGGGGGGTTGGGTTCAATCCCTAGTCTGAGAGCTATGATCCCATATGCCTGTAGGCCAAAAAACCACAACATAAAATAGAAGCAACATTGTAACAAATTCAAAATAGATTTTTTTCAAATGGTCCACATCAAAATTCTTTAAAAAAATTTATGTACGTAAGCACAAGTGCCTAGCACATAGCAGGCTTCTAAAAAGGCCTGTGTAGAAATGCTTTAACATTTTCAAAAGCTAGGGAGCCACAGTCAATTCTAAAACACTGCATCACAAAACCCAAATATATTAATGAGATATTGCTTCCGCTTGTATTTGAAGGTAACTTAAGTGCCTCATCCTCAAATTAAGTGTTTTCTTTTACATTTTAAAAGAAATTCAGTCCATCAAATCGTTACTGACAGATCCTGTGGTTTCCTTTCAGCCCAGATGTGAACATACAAGGTGTCTATTCCCAAGGCTCAGCCTCTTCGGTTGCAATCATTTTTTTTTCCTGGCTTTATATATTTTTATAGCATGTTATTACACAGATAATTGAGCTTTGCAATTCAGCAACTGATTGTGGCGAAGAGCTACCGGCAAGGCTGTCAGGGAAATTAATTAGCAAAAGGAAAAAAAAAAAAAGGAGCAGGACTTACCAAGTATCTGCATGAGGAAGTCCTGGACTTCTCTCTAGAATTTGCTTTTGCAAACATTTTTAAATGTTTGTCTGTTCAGAGGATGGAGCACCCACACCCACTCACACAGATGCCCCTGCCAGCTGCTTACCCTGGGGGCTTGAGAAAGCAAAACCCTGGTTTCCCCAGGGCCACACAGAACTTGTCAATTCAGAACAGAAGCCTTTCACCTACAAGGGGGCAGGCCTTGGGCTTCATTCTCTCCTTGACCAGCTCTCAGCAGTCATGGGAAGAAGACCAGGAGCCCTGAGCTGTCCTCTCGGATGTCCAGGCAGGTCTGCCTGACTGCTGACAGCTGGCCAGCCAGCACTGCCAGCCTTCTAGAAACTGATTCTTACATATAACTTCAACACGTACTCCTAAAAAAATTTTAAAGCCTTAAGATCTTCACAGATGCAGAGAACGGACTTGCAGACACAGTGGGGGAAATAGAGAGTGGGACGAATGGAGAAAGCATCATCGACATATACACACGCTCGTGAGTAAAACAGACAGCTGGGGGGAACCTGCTATTTGACACAGGGAGCCCAGCCTGGTACCCTGTGATGACCCAGAGGGGAGGGATGCAGCAAGAGGAGGGAGGCTCAGGGGGGAGAGGGTGTGTGTAGAACTAGGGCTGATTCTCACTGTTGCACAGCGGAAACCAACACAACATTATAATGGGGAAAAAAATGTTTAATAAAAAAAACTTATCTGCTTTAAGCCCCATTCTGAATCGCTCCCCTTTGACAAGAGGACATGGAATGAATGTGAAAACCTTACGCTCTGTACCCACCTACAGTCATCCAGCTAAAGTGAGGGGGTTCTATCCTGGAGTTCTTTTTGGATTAATCTTTCAGGGCCAGCACCCATTTCAGAGCTTCCCTTAAGCTGCAAAGTTTTCTCCATGTGTTTATTTATTCAAAGACTTATTGCACACGGGAGGCAGCTGCGGCGGCTGTGAGGATGAATAAGGCAGGGTCTCTGCTCTCCTGGAGCTCAAAGTGTGAGTGACACCCAGAGCCAGAAGCCACGCATGTGCCAAGAGGGCAAAGGGGATGCACGAAGGGAGCTCTCAGGGCCCTATCTGATCTGTCTGCACAAATCTCACACTTTTGTAGTAAAATCATACAGAAGGGCAGGACCAAGAAGCACCTGGGGTAGCAGCTTCCCGGTGGCTCATCAGGCTCCGCGGTGGTTCAGGGGTAAAGAATTTGCCTGCAATGCAGGAGGCACGGGGAGGGAGGTTCATTCACTGGGTTGGGAAGATCCCCTGGAGGAGGGCATGGCAACCCACTCCAGTATTCTTGCCTGGAGAATCCCATGGACAGAGGAGCCTGGTGGGCTACAGTCCATAGGGTCGCAAAGGGTCGGACACGACTGAATCAGCTTAGCACACATGCAGCATTTCATCCAGGGACCTACGTTTGGATCACGGGTACAGGGAGTCTGAGACCTCAATTTACAAAATTAGACGTGCCAAAACAAACAAACAAAGCCACCACTCTTTTCTTGGAAGTCAAATTAATTCCGATTCCAAAGCCCATGGTAAAGAAACTGACCCTTCAGAGCGGTTCCTGCAACGTGGCGCCACGGGGAGCCTGCCACGCTCAGTGCTCGTGCCCGGCCAACACCCAAGGGCCCTGGAAATCCAGCCTGCCCATGTTGCCATGCCCACAGGTGCCCCAGGATCTTTGCCGAAGCAGGAAGCTCAGGCGTCTAAGTTGTAGAGCTCCCAGGCCCCACCTAAGGGCCAGTGGGTCAGGCTGCCACCAAAGATCATGAACCCCAACCCTGGCACCCCACCCACCCTGACCCCTTTTCCCAGTTCAGGCAATCTGCTTCCTGTCTCCCTGTCCTCGCCGGAAAACCATCCTCCAGGCCAGGACACACAGTGTTCTCTATTTCTTGGGCACAGACTGAGAAGAACCTGTTCTTCCAACTGCTTCAGTTTTCTATCCCCAAGGCAATGAATTACCACTGTCCCAGTTTCCACTTAAAACATCAGAGAAGAAAAGCAAAGAGCAAAACAGAGGTTTAAAAGCTTTAAAAAAAAAAAAAAAAAAAAAAGATTTCCCTGTCATAGGTGACCCCCTCTAACAGAGCATCACAAAGGATGACTTGTCTTCAGCTGTATAGATGCACCTCCCACAAGACAGGTCCCCACACCTCTTTCTACCTGTGGATCATGAGAGGTTCCTCTCTCTCCAAATCACCGTTCCAGCAGCCCCTTCCTGCTTGGAGGTATGCGAAGTACCATGTCTTTTCAGCACAAAAGAAGTCTGTCTGCTCAAAGAACAGGAGGAACTGCCTCTAAGAATAAGAAAGTTGGGGTCCCTTGCATGGTCTTCCTTCTGCAGCACAGAAACCCTCCAACAAGGTTTGCTTCATAGCTTAATTCAAGATTGGGATCTCACTGCCCTCCTCAAGAGTCAAAGAAATCTAGACACCCAGACACCTTTCCATTAGGGCAAACCAACTCCTTGATTTCACCGGCCAGACAACGCAAGGTTTACAGGAATAGCTGCTACCCTCTCAATCATCTCATGCATCACCCAGGCTGTCTGCAAGCTCCGGGTGAAGAGTGAATATTTAGTTTTCAGAGTTAAGATTAATAGCATAGTTGTAACTGTAAATTTCAGAAGTCCAGAGCACACACACGCTGTGGTCAGAATAAAAATAACTGGGACAGAGAATCTTTGAAGAAGTCATGGAACTGGCCAGACAGGCACCCGGGCTCACAGGCTGCTTTCTTCGTTATTTTTCCTGAGGGAAAAGTGAAGGGGAAGATGTTGCTGGGCCAGCAAAGAGGGCGTAGGGCTAAAAGCTGCTTCATCTGGGAGCTTCAAGTTAGTTATAAAGGCAGAACTAGCCTCACCCTCCCCCTTTTGCTCGGCCATACGTAAGTAACACCACCTCTAAGTTCTCCCCACTGATGCCATAAACTCATTTTCCCCAGCTCCCCGGCTGCAATTTTGCAGCTTTTGCCAGCAGCCCCCATGTCACACACAGCCCCCACACTGGTAGACCATGACTAGCACCCATTAACTCGCAGGTGAAGGAATTTTCCCCTATGCCTGCAGATTCCTGAAGGAGACAGATAAAGTCCCAAGGGACTTTGCAACAAAGTCTCTTTTAACCTTGGTAGGTTCACTTCCCTGCTGCTGCTGCTGCTAAGTCGCTTCAGTCGTGTCGGACTCTGTGCGACCCCACAGACGGCAGCCCACCAGGCTCCCCCGTCCCTGGATTCTCCAGGCAAGAACGCTGGAGTGGGTTGCCATCTCCTTCTCCATTCACTTCCCTCCGCACCTGCAAACATGGGGAACTAGTTACCCTGGCAGCACCCAAGGGCCCTGGAGACCCAGCATGTCTGTGTCGTCATGCCCACAGGTGCGTGAGGCGTGGAGACACCACCTTTTATAAAAATCACAGGCTCTGCCTCATAAGACCAGTTGGTCTGTGGATACCTGAGGATCTCAAGCAAGTCCACATGGCTCCAAGGATTCCGGAAGCCGCCAGGGCACAGGCTGCCATGGCCGTCGGGCAAGTCCTCCACTGTGCAGGGGGCTCTGGTCCAATTAAGGCCACGATTCCTGCCAAAGACCCAGAGGCTGAGAGCTTATCCTTCAAGATTTTCAAGTGTACTTTGAAGAAAAGGAGAAGAAAGAAGATTGAAGGAGTGTTTGAAATTCCAGCTGGGCTCAAAACACCATTGCTCTCAAAACTTGGTAAATTTCAACTACAGAGTAACCAAAAGATATCCAAACAAAGAAGGTGCTATTTTCAAGAGATAGCACCAAAAATGGCTTACCTGGTAAATTCGCACCCAACATACCTTCTCCCTAAACTGCCTTCACAACAAACAAGTTTGTTAAAACAGTTATTAAAAAAGTATTAGTTGGAAATATTGCTTAGTTATCTAGGGAAATATTAAGCTTAAAGAAGTACTCTTTTTTTTTTTTTTAGCACTCTTGATTAGAAAGTTATGAAGCCATAAATAAGCTGATATTAGAGAAAAATACTACAACCCCGGTAGTATATGTTTACCAGTAATTTTAAATTACAGCAAGAGTAAACCATAAACAAACGGGAAAAAAAAATCAACTGCCAATTACCACTCCTTCTAAATATTACCATTTTTAAAGAGATAAGACTTTCCTAAGACTACAACTGTATCTAATGAACATACTGAACAGGGCAAATCATTTAATCTGACACAAGCACTTTTTCTTTCCGACGTTTACATCTTCAAGGGCACCAGGAAAAACCGCTCCCAGATACATCCCATCACATTGCTGATTCTGTGCTGGGTGCCCTTCCCACTCCCACCATCAGCCCGCGCACATTTTCACTTGTTGAAATGTGCACCGTGCACATTCAGGCAACTCACCCTGCGTGCGCTTGGCCTTCTAACCCGACTGCCTGCGGCTTCAGGCACCGACCAGATTTCTTAGAGCTTCCAGAACAGCAGGGCTCCCTAAAACCTCTGGATTCGGCCAAGGAAAACCTGCATTTTCACACCAGCTCTACCCCACAGCAAGGAGGGTTTAGCCGCAGCCTGGATACCAGGAAAGGAGTCCTCACCATCAACAAGAGCATCTTCACCAGCACCTGCTGTTGCCATATCATGCTAACATAGCACCCTTACTTCTTCTAGGACTTGCGTCCACCCACCCGATACTTTAACAAGTCCTCTTTCCCTGCTTCTCACACGTGCAGGCCAACATGCAAGGGAAAGAAAGAAACACTGCCAAAAAAAAAAAAAAATAGTGCAAGAGAGAGCCAAGAAGAAGTGGTCTTGGCTCAGACCCCTTGCCACTCTGGACTTTAATAACACCAGATCTATAGCTCCACTGCAGGTTTGGATTAAAAGGAGACCCACACAGAAAACATACCGTATTCAAGCTCTACTCTTCTAGAATATCCTAAGTGAGCAGCTGTTTGAACCACATCAAACTGAAAGCTGCCCCCCTCCAAGTCAAATGAGTGTGATTGCCCAAGAAGGCCCTGTTAATGCTTTAAAAGTCATCCATCCATATTGCAAGTTTAGAAAATTTTAAGCCCCCATGAAACTAAAAGAAAAAAACAACTACATCTTAGTGGCAATTTCAGTATAATCTGCCACTTTTCATTCAAGCCCACAGAGAAAGCAGCAGCAGCAGTAATTAAATTTACATCCTTAGATGTCCTTAAGTGTCAAAATAAATTTCTACAAACTGCAGGTAACGGTATGGGAACAATTTCACAACAGTGCCCATCTGATTATAGGTTTCTCGGGAGTATAAAGTGAGTACCCAGGACGCTTCTCAGCAGGGCTTCCATCTAGCAACATGAAATCACCTGGTAAACCTGTATTTATCATTTTTCAAAAATCTGTGTTTTACTTTCCTTTTAATTACCACAAACGATCTCTAAAGGGACATTTAGAGAGGCTCTGTTGACATCATCTTCATTGCTGGAACCTGGCTATAAATTATTTGGAGGGGGGCCTTCACCCCCACTTTTTAAAAAATTGCACTAATTCTATAACTCAGCCTTAACCTTCACGTGAAGGGAGGGGAGAAAAACAGGGGAGAGAAAAGCAGAGAAAAACAGCAGCTTGTGGCACAATGAAGAAAACCACATACAGGTGCCATGAAACAGCCATCACTCCTCAGCTCTGGATTCGAGTTCTGGGTAAAACAGCCTTAAAATACACATTCAAGTGTAAAGCCCCAATGGAACAAGGATACGTGGCAATTATTTAGAGCCTCATCTACAGGATGTGTCAATCCTATCATCTGAGTTAAACTAAAAGAACATGCATGGGAGAATGCCCATACTTGTCTTTTTGATAACAGCCATCCTAACAGGCCTAAGATGATATCTACCACCTTCTGCCTTAAATTCTGAGACTTCACAGGCTTTCTCCACTAGAACTGAGCTGAAAAGTGGCAGGAGATAATGCTTCGGGTTAAAAGAATCTGCCCCAATATGGGAAGGAGTCTTGGGCATCCATATGGGTGTCCTAAAGACAAAGAGAAGTCATCACCATACCTTCAGGACGACAGCCAGAGCCGCCACGTGGCTGCAGTGGAGGCTGAGACCGTGGACACTCCTTCCCCAGCTCACCTTTCAGGGACACAGAAGGGAGTCAGTGAGGGCAGGGCAGGGCCCCCATCCAGGCAATCAGATGTTGAGAACTAACGTTCACTCACTAAGTCATGTCTGACTCTGTGACCCCATGGACTGTAGCCCGCCAGGCTCCTCTGTCCATGGAATTCTCCAGGCTAGAATACTGGAGTGGGTTGCCATTCCCTTCTCCAGGGGATCTTCCCAACCCGGGGATCGAACCTGCGTCTCCTGCATTGCAGGCAGACTCTTTACCGCCTAAGTCACTAGGGAAGCCCTGGAAACCAAATCACCATTTAAAACATCTCTATGGGACTTCACACTCCAAGCTCCAACTAATCCCAAAAGCTCAGGCTAACAGCTTAGATTAGAAGTGCCAGCCTCTGGTTTGGGGAAAAAAAAAAAAAACACTGGTAAATGTAATTTCTCTTGATAGATTCTAACTTACCTTTGCAAACAAACTTTAGTCCACTACACGGGGTGGGTGGCTAAGATTCAGAACAGTACAGGAGGGCCCTGGCTGGCCTGGGGGAGCTGTGCTTAGCTGCTCAGTCGAGTCTGACTCCTTGTGACCCCATGGTCTCCTCTGTCCATGGGTATTCTCCAGGCAAGAATATTGGAGTGGATTGCCATGCCCTCCTCCAGGGGATCTTCCCAACCCAGAGACTGAACACAAGTCTCCTGCATTGCAGGCAGATTCTTCACCATCTGAGCCACCAGGGAAGCCCCAAAACACTGGAGTGGGTAGCCTATCTGTTCTCCAGGGAATCTTCCTGACCCAGGAATTGAACCAGGGTCTCCTGCGTTGCAGGTAAATTCTTTACCAGCTGAGCTACCAGGGAAGCCCAATGGTGAAGCTAAGACCATATAAATCTTTTAAATTTAAGAAGTATTGTTTTAAAAACCAAAGATTTCTGGTCTAGATAGGCTTGTGACAGGATGTATGGCCTAGAGGAATTCCAGACAGGAAACCCAAGTCTTTTCTGTTTGGAGCCTATTGTCATAAGCAGATTCTGCCGCTGAACTAAGAATCTGCAGATGCTCTTCTGCAATCAGCCTCTGAAAGTCAGCACTAAAAACCATCATTTCACCTACAACAGTAATTCCTGGTGCACACAACAGTATGCTACTTAGTGCATCAAGAAAAATACAGGACTGGCCCTGTTAGCCAGAGTCCAATTCCTCTGCAGGGCTTGGGAGGTAAGAGCACCCTCAACACGTATCTGACCAACAAAAACAGACCAAATAATTTTAAAAGATGGGCAAAAGCAGATTTGTCAAAAGACAAATGTGAATGAACAGTTCTGTAACAAATTATATACTGATGACAACTTTAAAATGTTAAATCAAAGTTTCTGTAGTAAGAGGAAACAACAACAACAAAAAAAATCAGAGCTGGAAAGGACCACCGTTCATCCCACGTGAACTCCACGGGGTTAATACCTTGCCCAGCCAGGAGCAGAGACACAGTTCAGAACGCCTAACTTCTCCACCAACACTCCTTCAGTCCTGACAAAGTTGCCAGAATCTCTGACATTTCTACTGACAGCCGTTTATCCTGAGCACCAATGAGTAGAGCCCAGTATCACTGTTAAAATTTTAAGGCTAGTTGTCAAAATGTCAACAGCAATTAAAATAATTCCTTGAAACATCTGGCCAAAAATGGCTCAGAGTTACAAGTGTGGTTGTAATGAACAACTTGGCAGAATACAGTTTCCCAATGCTAACAGTAAAATAAGAATTGGTTTAATGTCAAAAACTTTTCATTTGTTGAAACCCACTCAGCAAATTAAACCTATGATCTTGGGTTTTAGGCCACCAGTTAAATCTTCACATAGCATGGCTCATAGTTTCATTGAGTTAGACAAGGCTGTGGTCCATGTGATCAGATTGGTCAGTTTTTTGTGATTGTGGTTTTCATTTTGTCTCCCCTCTGATGGAGAAGGATAACAGGCTTAAACTGGAAGCTTCCAGATGGGAGAGACTGACTGAGGGGGAAAATCGGTCTTGTTCTGATGGGTAGGGCCATGCTCAGTAAACCTTTAATCCAGTTTTCTGCTGAATGGCAGGGCTGTGTTCCCTCCTTGTTGTTTGACCTGGGGCCACACCATGGTGGAGGTAATGAAGACAATGGTGACCTTCAGAAGGTCCCAGGCATGCACTGCTGCACTCAGTGCCCCCAACCCTGCAGCAGGCCACTGCCAACCCACACCTCTGCCAGAGACTCCTGGACACTCACGGCCAAGTCTGGGTCAGTCTCTTGTGGGATCACAGATCCTTTCTCCTGGGTCCTGGTGCATACAAGGTTTTGTTTGTGCCCTCCAAGAGTCTGTTTCCCCAGTCCTGTGTAGGTTCTGGTGGCTCTATGGTGAGGTTAATGGCGACCCCCTCAAAGAGGGCTTATGCCATACCCAGGTCTACTGCACCCAGAGCACCTGCCCCTGCAGCAGTCCCCTGCTGACCCGTACCTCCACAAGAGACACTCAAACACAGTTCTGGCTCAGGCTCTGGGTCCTGGTGAGCACAGAGTTTGTTTGAGTCCTCCAAGCATCTCTGGAAGGTATGGGGTTTGATTCTAAACACAATTTCACCCCTCCTACCATCTTGCTGGGGCTTCTCCTTTGCCCTTGGATGTGAAGTATCTTTTTCTGGTGGGATCAAACATTATCCTATTGATGGTTGTTCAGCAGCAAGTTGTAATTTTGGAGTTATTTCAGGAGAGGATGAACACACGTTCTTCTACTCCGCCATCTTTACCCTTTGCCTAACTCAATGAAACTGTAAGCCATGCTGTGTATGGTCACCCAAGACGGACGGGTCATGATGGAGCGTTCTGACAAAATGTGGTCAACTGGAGAAGGGAATGGCAAACCACTTCACTATTCTTGCCTTGAGAACCTCATGAACAGCATGAAAAGGCAAAAAGATAGGACACTGAAAGATGAACTTTCCAGGTTGATAGGTGCCCGATATGCTACTGGAGATCAGTGAAGAAATAACTCCAGAAAGAATGAAGAGATGGACTGAGAGCAAAAACACCATCCAGTTGTGGATGTGACTAGTAATGGAAGTAAAGTCTGATGCTGTAAAGAACAATATTGCATAGGAACCTGGAATGTTAGATCCACGAATCAAGGCAAATTGGAAGTGGTCAAACAGGAGATGGCAAGAGTGAACATTGCATCTTAAGAATCAGTAAACTAAAATGAACTGGAATGGGTGAATTTAACTCAAATGACCATTATATCTACTACTGTGGGAAAGAATCCCTTAGAGAAATGGGGTAGCTATCACGGTCAACAAAAGAATCCAAAATGTGGTACTTGGATGCAATCTCAAAAACGACAGAACGATCTCTGTTCATTTCCAAGGCAAACCATTCAATA
This sequence comes from Dama dama, assembly GCF_033118175.1. Lineage (NCBI taxonomy): Eukaryota > Metazoa > Chordata > Mammalia > Artiodactyla > Cervidae > Dama > Dama dama. Next base: position 21,278,035 of record NC_083705.1, read on the forward strand.
TCACAGTAATCCAAGTCTATGCCCCAACCAGTAATGCTGAAGAAGCTGAGGTTGAATGGTTCTATGAAGACCTACAAGACCTTCTAGAACTAATACCAATAAAGGATGTCCTTTGCATTACAGGGGACTGGAATACAAAAGTAGGAAGTGAAGAGATACCTGGAATAACAGGCAAATTTGGCACTGGAGTACAAAATGAAGCAGGGCAAAGGCTAACAGAATTTTGCCAAGAGAACGCACTGGTCATAGCAAACACCCTCTTCCAACAACACAAGAGAATACTCTACACATGGACATCACCAGATGGTCAACACTGAAATCATATTGATTTTATATTCTTTGCAGCCAAAGATGGAGAGCTCTATATAGTCAACAAAAACAAGACTGGGAGCTGACTGTGGCTCAGATCATGAATGCCTTATTGCCAAATTCAGACTCAAATTGAAAAGAAGGGAAAACCACTAGACCATTCAGGTATGACCTAAATCAAATCCCTTATGATTATACAGTGGAAGTGACAAGCACATTCAAGGGATTAGATCTGATAGAGTGCCTGAAGAACTATGGATGGAGGTTCGTGACATTGTACAGGAGGCAGTGATCAAAACCATTCCAAGGAGGGAATAATGCAAAAAGGCAAAATGGTTGTCTGAGGAGGCCTTACAAACAGCTGAGAAAAGAAGAGACGTGAAAGGCAAAGGAAAAAAGGAAAGATATTCCCATTTGAATGCAGAGTTCCAAAGAATAGCCAGGGGAGATTAAAAAAAAAAAGCCTTTTTCAGTGATCTGTGCAAAAAATAGAGGAAAATAACAGAATGGGAAAGACTAGAGATCTCTTCAAGAAAAGTAGAGATACCAAGGGAACATTTCATGCAAAGATGAGCACAATAAAGCACAGAAATGGTAGGGACCTAACAAAACCATAAGTTACTAAGAATAGGTGGCAAGAATACACAGAAGAACTATACAAAAAAGATCTTCATGATCCAGATAACCACAATAGTGTGATCACTCACCTACAGCCAGACATCCTGGAATGCAAAGTCAAGTGGACCTTAGGAAGCATCACTATGAACAAAGCTAATGGAGGTGATGGAATTCCAGTTGAGCTATTTCAAATCCTAAAAGATGATGCTGTGAAAGTGCTGCACTCAACATGCCATCAAATTTGGAAAACTCAGCAGTGGCCACAGGTCTGGAAAAGGCCTGTTTTCATTTCAAGCCCAAAGAAAGGCAATCCCAAAGAATGCTCAAACTACTGCACAATTGCACTCATCTTACACACTATTAAAGTAATGCTCAAAATTCTCCAAGTCTGTCTTCAACAGTATATGAACCTTGAAATTCCAGATGTTCAAGCTGGATTTAGAAAAGGCAGAGGAACCAGAGATCAAATTGCCAACATCTGTTGGATCATCAAAAAAGCAAGGGAGTTCCAGAAAAAAAACACCTATTTCTGCTTTACTGACTATGCCAAAGCATTTGACTGTGTGGATCACAACAAACTGTGGAAAATTCTTCAAGAGATGGGAATACCAGACCATCTGACCTGCTTCCTGAGAAATCTGTTTGCAGGTTAAGAAGCAACAGTTAGAACTGGACATGGAACAACAGACTAGTGCCAAATCAGAAAAGAAGTTCGTCAAGGCTATATACTGTCACCCTGCTTATTTAACTTATATGCAGAATACGTCATGCTAAATGCTGGGCTGGATGAAGCACAAGCTGGCATCAAGATTGCCGGGAGAACTATCAATAACCTCAGATATGCAACTGACACTACTCTTGTGGCAGAAAGTGAAGAACTAAAGAGCCTCTTAATGAAAGTGAAAGAGGAGAGTGAAAAAGTTGGCTTAAAACTCAACATTCAGAAAACTAAGATCATGGCATCTGGTCCCATCACTTCACGGCAAATAGATGGGGAAGCAAAGGAAACAGTGAGACTTTATTTGGGGGGGCGGGGGGCTCCAAAATCACTGCAGATGGTGATTGCAGCCATGAAATTAAAAGACGCTTGCTCCTTGGAAGAAAACCTCTGACCAACCTAGATAGCATATTAATAAGCAGAGACATCACTTTGCCAACAAAGGCTCATCTAGTCAAAGATATGGTTTTTCCAGTAGTCATGTATAGATGTGAGAGTTGGACTATAAAGAAAGCTGAGCACCAAAGAACTGATGCTTTTGAATTGTGGTGTTGGAAAAGACCCTTGAGAGTCCCTTGGACTGCAAGGGGATCAAACCAGTCAATCCTAAAGGAAATCAGTCCTGAAATGAATATTAATTGGAAGGACTGATGCTGAAGCTGAAACTCCAATATTTTGGCCACCTAATGCAAAGAACTGACTCATTGGAAAAGATCCTGATGCTGGGAAAGCTGAAGGCAGGAGGAGAAGGGGACGACAGAGGAGGAGATGGTTGGATGGCATCACTCACTCTATGAACATGAGTTTGAGTAAGCTCTGGGAGTTGGTGATGGACAGGGAAGCCTGGCATGCTGTAGTCCACTGGGTCGCAAAGAGTTGGACATGACTGAGTGACTGAACTGAACTATATCTTCACCCTGATCTTTAAAGTTCTTCAGACACTTAAACTCATAATGCCAAATGCACAGGACATATAGTGGGTAATAATAAAGCACTGCTCCCAAATTTCCACTGAGGCATTTTGTGTGTCAAGACATCATTCTGAGTGTTTTACATGCATTTACTCAATGTTTGCAAAAGTCTTTTAAGGCTTAATTGGCAATTCAATTGGCCCACACTACCACACTTTGGCTAAGTGACACTCTCAACATCATAGAGTCTAGTGGGATAGAGACAGAGAAACTATTAACTACACGACAAGAAGATGTGTGTGCAAAATGAGAATGAGAGAACAGTTGAAATAGTATCAGGAAAGGCAGTGAAAACTGCTAAGTTCTGTACAAATATTAACAATATATACATGATCTGGCATAACCCAGGAGCAAAGATAATGAAGCAAAGATCTCAGAAAAAAAGGTACTTTGCTAATTCCAGTTTCTAAAGTTAAAGAAATCAAGATCATCTACTTTTGTTAACAGTATACTCAATTTTATACTTTCTACTTCTTCTTATGCACTTTTCCCATCTTCAGTAGGCTTTGAAGATGACTGATAGCCAAAGTGAGATCCCTAAAGCATTATAATATGTCTAATCACTAAAAAGAAAAGCTAGCTTGTTCATCACAAAATAAGGCAGAAAATACACATCTAGGAATTATAAGACAAAAGGTAAACAGCAAAGTGAGAACAGAAGAGCTTTTCAGTTAATTATTAGTGAATCATAAGATTGAGTAACCAAAAAAAGTCTCTCCCCCAAATATTCTGTTTGAACAAAGGTTTTACTACAGTCTTCCAACCAAAGTGATTTGTGCTGTTCTTTTTAAAATTCTGATGACTAAGCTATAGGTAGGAAGGGGCTGAAAGACACAGGGATGAATTAGAACACAGAATGACAGGTAACCTAACACACAGAAAGTGATGACTCAAATACTTTTAAAGGAATTTAAAACAGCATGATAGTAGCAGGTTACACAACTGTCACATTGTCACTCTGCTAATCTAACTCTTCCCAACAGGACTTGTTCCATAACGTTAAGACTATTGCCGTCAGCTTTCTCCGGGTAGAAATGTTTTAATTTAAAAAATGGAATTCTTGAAAAGTCAAAGTGACACTGACATTATAATAAAGAAAACTAAGAGAGTTCACAGTTAGAATTTCCATGTCCTCTTTTGTCCTAATAGAGACTCTGCATCAGGGCTGGGACCCACTATCACCAGGGATTAACGTGAGTCCTAAAAGGTCTCAAGAGGCCACTTTGAACCAGACTCCTCTTCCCAGCCAACAATGAACTGGGGTAGCTTATAGGCAAACAGTGTTTGTAGAACAACAACAACAACAACAACAACAACAAAAAAACATTTCCAAAGTGGTACATGAAATAAAATATACAGAAGTAAAATTTCAACAATACATAAAGTGCCAAAGCGTAGCAGGGAAAGAAGAGAAGTATTTCCTTACTTGACCAGCAGTTTCTCTCTCGTTGTCCTTCACTCTCTCATGCTCACACATGCTCGCTGAGTCTTTAAGGCCACGCTGGCTTAACCTAGCAATCTGACTTACTCGTCTCACAAGAGCCAGAAGAATAGGAAGGCGGGCATCTTCTTGGGTCTTCCTGATTTGTACTCTACTGATTTGCGATGAGTCAGAAGTTCTCCTTAAGTAAAACTTCTCAGTGGTCCTTTCCCTCCAAACAAACGTTTGGGACTGCCCTTTTCTCTAGAGCTGCTCTCCCTAACTCTTCCTGGCTGCATCCAGGTGAGGAGCCTGGGAGCTGCCCTTTTAAACAGAGAAGCCTGGGCTGATGACGACTTTAGTTACGACTCAGGTGCTTTCAATTAAGTGCTCTCGCTCCATTCTAGCTACATTTTTTTAAATTAAAAAATTAAAACTAGGCAAATAAAACTAAAGGAGTGGCAAAGCAAATTCTGTGAGTTTGAGTGTCCAGGAGCTGGACACGTTCCTGTGGAGCCAATTTTTTCATCAAGAACCTCTTTGTGAAATTAATCATTTAACCTTCATACATAAAATGAATTTCATCACAACTGCATTCCATTTCAATATTTTAGTGCAGTTTACCTAGCAATGATTGCCCTAAGAAGCAATTGTGAATTTGTAATTTCTGAGAATATAAGTCTCAAGGGCAGAGTACAGCAGCATAGGATTTTAACCACCGACTTTAACCCGATTTTACTTTATTTACCTATCACTGGTGAGGCACTGGGACCCTTCCTGCATTTTGAAGGTACACCCATCTGTGCATAAAGAAATGCCTGAAAAAAACAAATGTTAACACTGGAACCCCAAGATATGATGATCTTGTTATTTTTTGTTTGTTTTTAAAACAAACTGGGAAAGGCATAAAATCATCTACCAGGAGCTAGCTACCTACCTAACTTTTCGGCTTATTAAAAAAGTAGCTGAGCAAGTCTTAAGGCAGAGGCCAAAATACCCACACCTGAGATGAGTGTCAAATGTATATTCTGCTACCCACACTAAAGTGGGCATGCCTGTGAGTCGCTGGCCACTGAAAACACCCCCCAGATACAAAGTCAAGAACATTATAATTAAGTTTTCATTTTCCACACCATAGCCTATGAAATTAGTTAAGAAAAGAAAGCCAATTTGTCAGTATCCCCAGCCTCCCCTCTACCAACCCCTGCCCCCAATATCAGTACAAAGCATTAGGGCTGAAATGTTCAGTGGAAGTAGTATCATAATCAAAAATATATGGCCTGTGTCCAACAGGAAAATTGATGGGCCAGCAAAAGAGTGCAGGCATAGGGTACAAATTTATCAGCTGTTTCAGAGACACATGTACCTGGTTATGAATTAAAATCATTAAATAAGGAGTGAACTTTTTCATTAAAAGAAGTTGGAGAAGCAACCAGAAATTTCACACAAGTTCTATACACTTAAATGTATGTGTATGTGTACCGCTGACCACGGTCCTGAACTGACGTTTCACATTTAAGGAAGGGTGTTCTTTCCTAGGGGCTTCCTCAGAGGCTCAGCAGTAAAGAAGCCAGTCTGCAACGCAAGAGACCCAGGTTCGATCCTTGGGTTGGAAAGATCCCCTGGAGAAGGGAACAGCTACCCACACTAGTATTCTTGCCTGGAGAATCCCATGGACAGAGGAGCCTGGCAGGCTGCAGCCCATAGGCTGTTGGGCGCGACTAAAGCAAACTGTGCATGCATTTCTCTCCTAAACCTGACTTGGGAGAGGAATGCATTGACACGTGACTACTGTCCAATCCTTTCCAGGAATCCTGAAGGGGTGAGAGAGAAGGACAAAAGGGGGGAAAGAAAGAAGTGTCCACAAGCTGCTGAAGAAAGAGATTTCTGCTTGACTGTATTTGATCTTATGCTCTACCCCAAAATAATAGGACCCAATAAGAAATATCTGATTAATACCAGACTAAATAGAGGCACAAAGGGCACAGACAGCCTTGAACTGAGGGATGGAAGGCTGTGTGAATGTCAACCTAAACGGGGACACGGGGCAGAGCACCAGGCTGGTGGAAGGGAAGCCACCTGCAGTCACTGCACCAGTATTTATCAGAGTTATAGCAGAAGTGGATCTGAGGCTTTTGCAAAAAAAAACTGAACTGTTTATACGACCCCCAAAGGGATGAAAGAGACTTTTTGCTGGGCAATTCACATACATGAGTTCTTGCATTTTTAAAAGTTCTATCTCATTTCTAACAGATTCCCCTCTGTGAAGTTGGGGGTGGGGGTAGCTCCTGGACCACCACCCAATTCCTTTATGAACCAAAGTTGGTTTCCAGAAGATCATTTCATTTCCTTGTCACTTTCTTCTCAGCCTCCAATCATCACGAAGTACTGGGTCATGTCACCAGCCTCACCACATGGCTGACATGGTGCCTTCTGACTAACTTCCTGGGCTCAGTTAGTAATCTGCATGTTCACAGAGTCTTTGAGGACATCATTTAATAAGTGATCACTCACAGCAGATTCCAGGAGCAAAAGAGAGAGTGTGTCTTACAGAAGAGTTAACGAACCATAGTCCATAAAGCTTTGCTATTAGTATACTGTAAGAAATGCTGTGTCCATGAAATTAAAAATGATCACTCTGTTACACATCTACCTGCTCATGAATGAAAGGGCCTCCCAGAACCATCAGCAGACTATGCTGGTAGCATAATCCATCAGGGAAGGGACGTCCAGGTGCTGATTATTCCTGGCAATGGCGCTGATATTCTGCATAAACCAGCTTTTCCGCACTCAGTCATACTAGCAAACACCATCATGGAAGGCATGTGTATGCCAGGAATCGTGCTGGGACCTCTATATAAAACTCTCATAACAACCCTCTGCAGTAAATGCTAGCCTGTCCATTTTACAGAGAAGGACACAGTCTCGGTATTAATAACTGTTCCAAAGGCCCACAGCCTAGAAGTGGCTGAACCGGGGTCATTAGTCTATACTCTTAGGCCCTACAGACCCTGACCCCAGGGCAGGGAACACTGGCTGCTGGTCTGAAGCGATGGTGAAGAGGAGCACAAGGCCTTCCCGGGCATCACCATAAAATGTGTGACCTTGCTCATAAATGACCCGGGGTATCTTTCATCTCAAAAGGACAATTATTTCTTCTTAGATATACAAGGGCATGTACACCAACACACACACACACGCGTGCATGTGTGTGCACACACACACACACACACACACACACACAACCTCATTCAGTTTTCTCTAACACCAAGCCACCTGGTTATGGATCCTTCTCATTGTGAGAACTTTTCTCCCAGGATTCTCCCCGTAGTTTACCATCTTCACAGCCTGCACTCCAATGTACATTCACACCCTTCTTCCCAGGGGCAAAAACACAAACAGCTGGGCTTAAACACTGTATCCAGTCAGTGTCAGGAGACAGATAGTCAGCCTTTGTCACTGGCTCCAAAACACTGGTGGACTGACATTTCCTAGAACACCTCAGACCCGGGGTGGAAACGGTAGAAGCCTTGTTTCCCTGACGCTGACCATTCCTTCTCTAGGAACATGCAGGCGAACAAGCCAGACTCTCAGAACGTGTGTTATTAGCTCACAGACACTGCACTTCCCAAGGCCAGAGAATCACGCCACCTCTGGGCAATCACCCCTTATTCTCACCCCAGGTTGATGGCCCCTGCAACTGACTGTGGAAACGAGCGTTTGCACGTCCCTCTTCTCAGTCTCCATTCATCACTAAAGGTTTTCCTTCAAGAAAATCCTAGTCTTAAGGCAACACTGCAGTGAGAAGCAGCAACAGTCACACGAAGGTGTTCTCTCGAATAGACCTACACTCATTTCCCAATCCATTTCCTATGTGTTTACATGGATTCCTAAGCTCCACTTTCCAGCAACATGCCGTTTACTGAGGTGCCATCTTCTTGGGTCATCAGCTCCCAGCTAACCTGGGACATTCCAACCAGCTACACTGCAGCATCAACAGGCGGGCTCCACACCACCTGGCCTCTGGGAACGCCAGTCTGACAGTCATTTCCTTGCTTCAAACCCTCCAGTGCGCTCCCAGGGCCTCAGAATAAAGTCCAAAGGCCATGCATGACCCAACCACTGCTTCTCTCTCCCACATCCCCCGACGCCAGGCCCTCCTCTGCTTCATGCACACAACGCAGATGTCTCTTAGCCCCTAGACCCACAAACTCTCTCTGCTACCCACATCGGTCTATCCCTTCCCTTCTCCAAAAACTCCCCAGGAAGGCAGTTCCCACCTCCCACGTGAGAAGAGGTATATACTCCCTCACTGCCTGTTCCCCATCTACCACCTCGGAAATCAATTAGTGAAGAGTCATGTGTTTCGGGAGTATCTCCCTGCTACACTAGAAGCTTTGAGAGGTCAAGACTATCTCTGTCTTGCCCACCTTCATGATCTCAGCACCCAGGGTGCTACTTCTCAGGCGTCAGACTCAACATACATTGACGGTCTGCTGTCTGACATTGTGAACCTGTGACTCTTATTGAATCAGGGAGTCAAAGACAAAACTCAATGATATATGTGCCAAGATTTACGTGCTTTTTTTTTAAATTATGTAGCTGCTGTGATTCATAAAATATCAATTCACGGAAAAGCTTCACTCTATTCATGGCTGCTATTTTACTAGTTATTCTCTTCACCGGTGAAGTCTAGACATTCATCTATGCATGATATTAAAATCAGTCTTCAAGCTCACATCATTAATAGAACACTTAAAAGACAACCCTAATTGTGCCTATTGTTAATAAGGGCAATTGTTTTCCCCCTCCTGCCAGTAAAGTAAATCCTTTAGGGTAGCAAAGTATGAATGAAACGCTTTATATTGAGTTGAAAATCCTTTTAGCTACTAAGCCTTTATTCTACCATGCCTTTCTACAATCCCTGAAAAGTTTCAAGTTCTAACACACAGAGTGAAAAGCAGAGTTAATGCACAAGTCCTTGCACAGGCATTGTGACTGGATCCTCACTGATTTGACTTTCTTAAAAATTTACCTGAAAAACTGCTTATAATATTTTCACTGGGATCCATGAGGCTTTTTTTTTTTTTTTTTTTTTTTTTTGGATAAGAGATCTAGATGCTTAAGCATAATTCACAACAAAAGAAGACTCATATGGTCACTCTTCAGTCAAATGTGCAACTGTTTTCAAAGACGTATTTTCCTCTTTCATTCAAAATATATGTACTGAGCCTCCACTAATGTATGAGAAACACTGGGTCAACACACAAAGACAAAATTCCTGCCCTCAGGAGTTGATCAACAGACAACAGACAGCACTGAGTTCTTTATGAGGGTCAGCACAGGTGCTCTGAGAAGGGACGGGGCCAAGATGTGCCTGGGAGCAAATCTCAGAAACGCTGTTAGAGGGACAGTCCAATTTAGTTCATCCTGACTATTCTAAACACAGCCTGTTACCCTCAACTTGCAGAGACCCCAACGTCCACAGGTTTGGGGAATCAGGGGGAAAGTCAAATGCACTTTATTCAAACAAAAAACCATACACCATCTCTCTCATGTGTCTGATTATTAAGTACATGAAAATAACAACCATTGTCATGTTAAACTATTGTTTTTTAGACACCAAAAGCTTAAAGGGTTAAGTCTATGAGACTGTAAGTTTACACAAATACTGACAATAAGATAAAATATGAAGTAGGTCAAACACTGTTGATATTACTAGTGTCTGCTGCTGCTGCTAAGTCGCTTCAGTCGTGTCCGACTCTTGGCAACCCCATGGACTGCAGCCCACCAGGCTCCTCCGTCCATGGGATTTTCCAGGCAAGAGTACTGGAGTGGGTTGCCAGTGCCTTCTCTGCTAGTGTATGCAAGCAGCTTTAATAAAGGTGCATCAAAAATTAGCACTGCAATCATACACTAGGAAGTTGAGTTTTGCTGCTTTTTAAAAACTGATGCAATAAGTAACTGAAAAAAAATTTTGGAAAACAGTGATTATCCCAAGCTAGACACACAATTTTTAAATCTAAATGAATCTTTTTCCATTTTATGGGTTTCACTTAAGGCTTTTAAAGGCTTTGTACTCGGTACCTTGCTATTGTATAACTAACACTACACTAACAGTGCTTTGCCATAATACATCTGATACAAATAAAAACTGTTTTCCAGCTTGTACTAATACAATGGCAATAAACAGAATAGCCACAGCCTTCAGTTCTCTGAAAGTAGGGAGCAGATTAATTTTGCATAAATAAAATAAGCCAGCCCAAACTTGTACCTCCTTTCACAACATTTCTAATCACAAATGAATCTGAAAAATTAATATTCAATTCTAGATACTATACTAGGATTAAATTAGGTGGCATGTATAAAATGCCTAATGATTCTATTATTCCCATTTAAGAGGGGAAAAATCAGGCCTTACATCAGTGGAGTAGTCCACAACCCACATACAGCTAAGGTGGCAGAGCTGGACATCAAACCCACATCTTTCCACCAAACTGAGACTGTGTAACCCAGTATTCCTCACTCAACCCGCTAAAATGGTATTTATAATGATACCTATTTTCTGAGGAGAGGATGGAGAGCTTTCATTAGGTTCTCAGAGAGACCCACTGCACCCTCCTCGAAGGTTAGGAACCCCTCCCTGCACCAGTGTAAGAGCCAGAAAATGTGCACTGGACTCCAACCCCTGCCACAAAGACTATCATTCTCTACTCCACAGTTTCAGTCTTGCTTTAAAATTCTCAGAGCAAGTCAAGATTTCCACTCCTGGACAATTTCCAGCATCCCCTGCCACAGGTTAAGTTACACAACAAACTGCAATACTGTATCACTTTACATCCAATTCTGAGATTTCACAAATACTGACCAATGTTATTTAGTCATTCCACTTTTCAAAATGTGTTTCAATCAACCAATCCTCACTGCAGTGCCTGTGAAATAAGCTATCATTATATCCACTTCCAAGAAAATAAAACACTGTCACCCTGAGGCCAAGCAATAAACCAGCTACAGGATCCTGAACAAAAGTGAGAAGTTCCTGTCTTCCTCGGCCTGGGATCTGCAAGACCATGTTATGTATCATGAAGCATACGCCCAGCTTCCCAGAAAACACAGGGCAACTAACTGTACCACCTTCTGTACCAATATAGTGGCAGCACTATATTGGAATCTAATAGTATTAATAAATCATTAAGTTGGGTCATAGCCCCAGGTAGCTCTGTGATATGTGTGGTGCTCAGCTTAACTCTTGGTACTCTGTTCCTAGGATCAATCTGAAGTTTGGATTCATCCTAAATTCCTGATCAAAAAAGGGGAGTGTTCGTGGGACAATAAACTTTACCTTGAAGTTCACTGGTCATACCCCTCACTTCACAGATTATTAAACTGACCTCAGAGGAATCAACTCATCTGAGGTCTCACAGTTCAGGAGCACAGGCAGTTCTAGAAAGCAGATCTCCAGACACCTGTCCAGGATGCCCACGCTCCACCAGGCATTGGGGAATGGGTCCTGATTACTGCCAGAGGGTTCACCAACCACTAGGGTTTGCTCCATCTCTGCCAGGCTAGGAGTTGACTCTCCTCATTTTGTACCAGATCCAGTCTTTACCTGCAGGCTGGGGTCCCCAGGGGGCTACTGTCAGAACACTGGCCTCAGCCTGCATCTTCTGAGGGGCAAAGACAATTACTTACTAAAGCTAACCCCATCAGAGAGGAGGAAAACACAACTCTGGCACTGAGGAACTAACTTCACAAGGAGGCGGTTCTGTTAGGGTAATTTATTTATGGCCCTGCGTGATCAAGATGACCTCCCAAGAAACGTCCAAAGCAAACAATCAAAGACACTAAGAACCTTAAGCTTCTTTAACTGTCCTCCAAAGACTGGAAAAAGCCAGAGAAAACAGACGGGAGGACACCAAGTCACGGTCTCGATGTATCAGGACGCGACCCACAAGTTTCACACAAATATTCTTCCAAGAAACCAAGGTCGACGAATAAACCAGGATGGACACAGTCTTCCAAAGGAGGAGCTACATTCCCTATTCAGTCTGGCGACCGGAACGCATCTGGATACCCCGGAACGAGTCCAAATGGGAGATGCAGAAGCTCAGTTCAGCGCTGCCAGCCCAGAGCTAGGAGTCCTCCTCTCTCGAAGAACCGACGCCGGGGGAACAGCCAAAACCACCCTCCCGCGATCCTGGGGCGGATGCTACGGAAACACGCCGCGCAACTTCGCGGGTACTGCCGCCAACTGCCCCCCACCCCCTCACACCCATCCCTTCACCCCATCCCCCTGTGCTCAGGCGCCACGGCGCGAAGCAACGCCCACTTCGGAGAAGGAAGTCTTAGTTGTGGGGACAAACGAGGTGGTTAGTGTCACATCCATTCACACACCCAGCGGAGCAAATCCAGACCTGGAGGAGTCTGCGGCTTTGATACTGTATAAGCCCACTGTCAGGCAGCACATGTACACGAACACACACACACACACACACACACACAAGTGACAATCACGGGGAAATCAACGACCCACAGCGAGGCTCCTAACTGTCATTACCCGGGGCACGGCGCACAGCGCCTGGGGTCCCTTCCCCGCTCCATGCCCCAGTGCGCACTGCCCGCCACTCGCGTGCGGGGTAGAGAGCTGAGGTCGCCGGGCAGCCCGGACCAGAGGGGTCGAGGTGGGGAAGGCGGGGCCCACCTCCTCGTCCTGCTCCTCCTGGGACGCGCTGCTGCCCCGGGGCGCGGGTGGCGCGGCTCCTCCCGGGCGCGGCGGCGGCGGCGCTGAGACTCCACGCTCCGGCACCAAGAGCGCGGGAGCCCACGCAGCGGCCGGCCGAGCTCCACCCGGCGGCGGCGGCGGCGGCTGCTCGCGGGAGAAGCCAGGCTCCCCTTCCTCCGACAGAGTTTCCGAGCCCGAGGAGGACTCCGCCGAGGAAGCGCCGGGCGAGGACTCGGCATTCACCGCAGGGGCGGGAGTCGAAGCACTGTGACTGCTGCAGCCGCGGGGCACCGGCTCAGGCGACTCCGAAACTTTCTCCCCCATTTCCCTCTCGGACCCAAAGTGCGGCCCGAGGGCCGGCGGGGGCGAGGCGCGCACTCAGCGCCTCCCGGGGAAGCCGCGAGCTGCTGGGCTCCGGCTCGCTCTCGCTGCTGCTCCCGGGCTGCGGGGAGCCCCGCCGGCGACTACATGGCCGCGGCCGGGCCGCCGGAGCCTGCAGCCAAGTTAGCAGCCGCCCGGGCCTGGCGGCTGACGGGAGCTCCCTGGCGAGGACGCATGCCAGTGCCGGTCCGCGCTCCGCTCCACGGCCCTCCGGCTCTGCGCCCGAGCCGCCGGGACTGCGGCTTCTCCGGCAAAACCTGCCTCTGGGACCGAACGGGGCCGGCGAAAGAGACGGGCAGCAGGGGGAGCCAATGGCAGGGCAGGCGCGCCGGTGGGCGGAGGCTACGGCGCCCCAGGCGCACCGGCGTCAGGTAGGGGAGGCGGGGCCGAGGCGCGGGCTCCGGCGTCCCGCCTGAGATCCCCGGGCCCCGCGGACGCGAGGGAGCCACCCGGCCATGGAGGGTCGGAGTGGAGCCCGGAATCCGAGCCGAAGGCTGGGACTCTGAATTTAGCCAAGGAGTGGCTGGCGGTCCTTGGAACCCCAGGAGGAGAGGAGATGGCCGAGGCGGGCAGTGCAACCCTGGAGAACTGGACTTTTTTTCGAAAAAGTGGAATCCAGGAAACTGACCAGAGGAGAAGTAGCGGGGCTATAAGGGTAAAAGGAAACACAAACAGTCAGGCACACGCACGCACCCACCTGCGTGCTGGAGGAGAAAGGGGGGGGGGAAACTTCGTGGTATGGTGAGTGCGTCCAAAGCCAGCTGATCTCCGATCCCGGATTCCCCACTTGAGCTTCATGGGCTTCAGGATTCTCAGCTGGAAGTGAAGACGTTCACACCTGTCTTGTCTCCCTGTGAGCAGAGTTAGAGCAAAAATATACACAGCTCCAGCAGACTGCCTGGCTTAGACACATGGAGGGTTTTCAAAAGACTGTTTTCTCTCTTCTTTTCTGTTTGTCAATTGAATAAAGATGTGTGTACATTTTAAAGGGGAGGGAAATGACAAATTATGCCGCTATGGCGCCTCAGTGGTAAAGAATCCACCTGCAATGCAGGAGGCCAGGGTTCCTGGGTCGGAAAGAGCCCCTGGAGAGGAAATGGCAACCCACTCCAGTATTCGTGCCTGGAAGAGTCCATGGACAGAGGAGCCTGGTGGGCTACAGTCCCTGGGGTCGCAAAAGAGTCCGACACGAATGAGCAACTAAACAACAATTTAATTAGGGACAAGAATACGCCCAGCTCTGTACCAGATACTAGACAAAGCTAAATTAGAGAGGAGTACTGGCCCACCATTGCCTGTCTTTCCACGTCAGCCAAGCAGAGGATGAAGAGAGATCACATTTCCACTTTAAGCTCTCCTAGCTCTGGCTTGCAAATCAACAAAATGCAGGACTAGTTGCTTCATTTTCTTTACCTCTAAGAACCAGGAGAAAGAACTTCCACGAAGGATACCAATAGAATCACCTTAACAGCCTCCCCCTGGGTGGCCTTCAGCGTGATGGGGTGACTTGAATTTCTCAGAAGCCAGCAGGCAGCTCAGCAGTGGGAAAAAAATGATTCCTCACTCGCCTTTAGCTCCATTCCTATTCTGAGCTCTAGCACTGCAACCTGGGAGATAAATTCAACCAGATTCAATTCCACAGATGTTGATTGAGATGTGTGCCCAGTGCTTGCAGGGGATACAAAGATGGATAAGGCAGGTCCCCTGCCCTTGAGGAGCTTACGGTCAAGCAAGAGATTGATGCTGCATAATATAGCTCCGATATTAATTTTCCAAAGCTATGGTAGTGCTGCAGGAACAGTGTGCCACAGAAGAAGAGGGGAGAGTGACAGAAAAACAGTTTAGGTCCTCAAGCTCGGGAGTCCTCAAGCATCTTAGATTTCTCTTTGTCAGGACAGCCTTGCCAAAGGTCCTTAAGAACTGGAGGAGTCAAGCTGAAAGCCCCTTCAGCTAATGAGCCCTTTTATGCTATCATCGTATTTAGAAGTGATACATCATACAAAGTGCTTCATCACGTTGGACAGCAAGCTTTGTCTGAATCAGTTTCCTCCCCCAAGATGAAGGGGCAGGAAATATGATGTGACCCCACCGCCACAGACAGCCATACTGAAAAACACCTCGGGCTGTCAGGCTTCCACTGTGACCCTTCGGAATTATCTGAGGGGCTGTGAAGACCCGCTGAGGCAAAAGAACAGTTGTAGGGTCTTGACTAGCTGTGAGAGCAAGGCTAAAGAGAGAGCACAGTGGGGCAGTCTGAATCCGACCCGGGCCTCACAATTGCTTTTCTCCTCAGGAGGATTGGTCTTTATCTGAGCCCCTATGTGGTTGATTCACCACAGCTGAAGTAAAATGATGACTTAAGCAAGGCATTCACATGAAAGAGGAGGAGGGCTACTCTTCAGTGCATCAGAATAGAGGCAAAGACATGACCTGAATCGTCAATGGCAAGGATGCTAATAGCTATTATCGCGCCTTCCCAAGCATCCGTGGATAGTCTCGAGCAATCCTGGCAACAACCTTACGAGACAGTCTGTTAACCCCACTTTATAGATTAAGAAACTGAGGATCTGTAAGGTCAAGTAACTTACCAAAGTTTCCACAGCAAGTCAGTAGCAGAACAGTGATTTGACAACAGCGATCTGGTCCAAGGTCCGTTCTTAAATATTCCAACATATTGCACTCAGAAGGGGACTTGTTCAAGTACACATATATATTAAACTACAAATATCCATAGGCCAGGGACTCTACTGTCTTGATTTAAAACATAAAAGGTTATAAAAGGATACTTGCAGAACAGATTTTTCCTCTACAACCCTCCTATATAAGGCACTTAGCATGTGCCAGGCAAGGTTTCAAGCACTTGACAAGTATTAATTTTCTTAATCCCCATATCAACCCTATAAGGTAGCCACTATTATTCTCATATTTCGTATGTGATATATGTGAAAACTATGGCACAGAGAAGCCAGGTTATTTTCCTAAAGCCACACAGCTAGAAAGTAATGGAGCCAGGGTTCATGCTAGAGAAATTGGACCCCAGCATTCATGCTCTTAACCCTTACAGATCAAAATCAAGTACCAGATCAATATTTCCTAAACTTTTTAAGCTCAAATAAGAAATATACTTTACATTGCAACTCATGATACATGTACATGCATACAAATAAAAATAAAATTTCATGAAACAATACTTACCCTTCCTATGGGCACTGTAATTTTTTTATTATATTTTATTGAAAATAAAAATGCTAGTTGTGATCAGCAAAATGGATTCCACTTTGACACATGCAGTTGCAGGCCGTGTACTTAGTCATCTCCACAGCTGACCTATAAGGGAAATACGACTCAGATGCAGGCAGAGAGTTTCCACACCAGAACCATGCAAACTCAAAGGATGACTCTATAAATAGAAGATGATCAGAAGGTCAGGATAGTTCCCCAAAGTCAACCCAATTGACCTATAGACAAATGTTAGGGTACAACGAAACCACTTGACCAGTTCTGATTTAAATCCTACAGCTCACCTTTCTTATTAATTAAATTATAAACACCTTCCTCCGTGGCCAGGAAAGCACCTCTCCAAGAGAACATCTCATAAAATGTCCCTAACGTTGGTGACTTTGGGACCAGAGATAGTTATAAAAGCGTGGCTTTTTTTCTGCTGTGTCACTGTCGGCAAGGGCAAGAAAAATAAAAACAACTTAGTCATTACTCCTGAGAAGCCGATAGTGTAGCTTGAAAGGCAGAGCCAGATTAGCCTATTGAGTGGGAAGGACAGGGTCAGGCTACTCCAAGGTAATCAGGATTCGCACGTTCTACTGGACATGTTCCCAAGTGTCTGGACCTGGAACAAGCACCCCGGGCACTGAGTGTTCATTTTGCTTTGTGACTGGACACCGGCGTCAGTTTTCTGTGTTGTCCTCCCAGGTTATGGGAGATATTGCCTCTGAGAGCCTCTGTTGTCTCTGCCAATCTCTGCAGTGTTGGTGGGGCCAAGTGTGACTGTCAGTGTCAAGTCCTATCTGTAAGAGATGGAGGCTTTTTGAGGACAAGACATCACACACTTAGTCTATTCTGTGTCATGACTTTTCCCCCACATTGAGGGCTTGATAAACTTGAAGTCAGTTGTTCCTTTTCCTTACATACATAAAATGAGAACATTATGAATTCAGAACAGATATTTTTGCAAAGTTACATACTCATATTCAATACTCCCCAAATCTTAAATTCCATATGATCTTTGGATTATAAACATGAAATATCATCTTTACCTTTGGTAGGTTTTTAAGATTTCACCTTTGGTAGTTAGGTTTTTCGGAGAAGGCAATGGCACCCCACTCCAGTACTCTTGCCTGGAAAATCCCATGGATGGAGGAGCCTGGTAGGCTGCAGTCCATGGGGTCGCTAAGAGTCAGACACGACTGAGCGACTTCACTTTCACTTTTCACTTTCATGCATTGGAGAAGGAAATGGCAACCCACTCCAGTGTTCTTGCCTGGAGAATCCCAGGGACGGGGGAGCCTGGTGGGCTGCCGTCTATGGGGTCGCACAAAGTCGGACACGACAGAAGCAACTTAGCAGCAGCAGCAGCAGGTAGGTTTTTAAGTTTTAATTATTAATAATAGATTTGCCTGCTGCCCTGTGACCAATAAAGTACAATTTTGTGACAAAGTAAACATCTATAAAAATGTGGCCACTGAGGTGGCCTCGACTGGGGTTTTTTATTTATACCAGAGGGTGTATCATGATATGGACCATGATGGTTTCTGACCAAACAGCTGGAATAAAAAGCTCTCATAGCATCTCAACTTTCTATTTGTGTTTGAGAAGCTAGGAAAGGAAAGGTTATAGTATACAGGTTTCACAAGAGGAGTAGAGAATTTCTTAAGTGATAGTTGAAAAGGACAGGGGAGGACCAGTAATATCATGATTTGCTCTGTTGGAGTCTCTGACCTAGAGATCGAGAAGGGTGGGAAGCTGTTATATTAGCAAATTAAAATAAGCCTGTGTGTGTGCTATTCTCAGTCATGTCCGACTCTTTTGCGAGCCCATGGACTGTAGCCTCTGTCCACGTAATTTTCCAGGCAAGAATACTGGAGTGGGTTGCCATTCCCTTTGCTAGGGGATCTTCCCAACCCAGGGATCAAACCTGGGTCTCCCACATTGTAGGCAGATTCTTTACCATCTGAGACACCAATGGACCAAACAAGAGAATGCTGCAATCTGTTCTCTTAGGTCAATGCTTCTCCATATGCTGTATGTGGAGTACTTGCTTCATATGGCCAGGATACAGACAGGAGAACAAGGTGTTTGTTTCATGACTCCAGCCAAAGGTTTGGGGATCTGCATTTTTAAGGAACGTCCCAAGCATGTGTCAAGAGTATTGAAGCTTGAGGATTACTGATGATGATCCTAATTTGAAGGTCAGAGAGCTGCTTTGTGGCACACGTGTGCACGGCTCTGTAGAAAGTGACTAGAATGAGCTTGACGGATTGCAGTCTGTGTCTCTCTGGACCTTTTTGTTCTTAGAGGACAACTACCTTGGGGAGACAAAGGCAGCTTAGCAGCTGGACAGGAATATGCATATTCTGAAAACAGCTGGGAAAACTGAGCTAATACAGAAAGAGAACCCTTGAGAATTCTGTTTAAATAAAATTCAAAATGGTGACCTATTTCTCACAGAAGACTCCAGTCTTTGGCATCTGTCTTTCCAAGATAGATAAGATGGATATTCATATCTGGGATTTTTGTTGTTGTTGTTGTTATGCTTTCAGCATGAAGTGTTCTTTTATTATCATTCTTCATTTTTCAAAAAGATTTATTCAGGACTCTTCGCCTGTTTAAGAAATAGAAGAAAAGCGAACACATTTACTCATTTTTATTCATTGTAGTGATTTACTTTCAGAATAAAAAACTTCCATTTTCAATTCATACAGCAACCTCCTTGATCCTGTCTACACTGCATGGCAAGTAGTTCCTTCTACCACTCACCCCAACTGATTAGAAGATAAAACAATGCTGAATAGTAACCTACCAAGTAACAACTTTCCTCAATCATAAGCCAGCTTGCAGCCCTAGAGGTAATGTTTGAGGGTTTTTGTACTTGAAGAAAAAAGCCTTCCAGTCCCTTTCCCCTCAAAGTGTGGTTTGCCACTAAACCAAGCCAAGAACTTGTTAGAAATGCAGACTTATAGTCCCTGCCTCAGACCCACTCTATCAGAATCTTAGCAAGATTCCTAAGGACTTCATATCCACATGACAGAAAATCATCACTTTAGTTTGGTTCTCACGTGTGGTTGTATGTTAGAACCACCTGTGGAACTTTAGAAATGACTGACCCTTTGGTCCCACCCCTCAAGATCTTCTGATTTAACTGGTCTGGGTTGTTGTCTGGACACCAGGATTTAACAGGGTCCCCAGGTGGGAAGTAGTTTATCTTAGGGCCAAAGTGGCGAAATACAAGATAAGCCTATAACAATTCATGGTACTGCAAACTAAGAAATTGCTCAAAAAAAAAAAAAGATAAGACCTTGTCAGCAGAACACAGGTAGCAGCCTAAAGGAGTTCTCAATAGCCAAAGCCAGTATTCTGAGCAACAAAATAAATCATGATGATGTGGGTTTTAAACCATAGAATAAAATCAGTATTTGTGAATCCAAACTCATATAAATAATGAAATAAGAAGGTAAATGGGTGAGCAGAGATAATTCTTCCTCACAATAGAATTCCAGTTAACAGATGTAGAAAGAAAGAGGTTGAAATAAGAATCACCCTTAGGCAAACACCACTATTTATTGTGCATAAGAATAAATGTAGCAGCTTCTGCTGCTGCTGGTTAGCTACTTAGTCATGTCTGTTTTACAAGACCATGGACTGTAGTCGCCCAGGCTTCTCTTTCCATGGGATTTTCCAGGCAAGATTACTAGAGTGGGTTGCCATTTCCTTCTCCAGGGAATCTTCCTGACCCAGGGATCGAACCCACGTCTCCTGCTTGGCAAGAGGATTCCTCACCACTGAGCCACTGGGAAAGCCTCAAATGCAACAGACAAGATCCAAAAATATGTGCTCAAATTAGCAAGGCAAAAGTTTGAGAAAAAGGTTTTGTGTAGACTTGAAGTACTTCCCCCACAATACTTACAAATATGAAATCTACCACCACGAAGCTAAAGCCACTTTACAGTACAGAAACCCAACAAACACCAACCTAACCATACAAATATCACTGGTAATAGGAAATGTCAGCATCCTGAACCCCCTGAGATGAGGTACATCATTAATTTTCTGGCATTCTTGACCAAAAAATGTATGACTCACTCCAGTCATAAGAAATCATGATAAATCCAGATGGAGAGACATTGTCCAGTTAGTGACTAGGACTCTTCAAACATATCAAGGTCATGAAAGACAAGCAAAGTGCAAGGAACCATTAAGAGAAACTACACAGTAATAACTAAATAAAATGTGGGCTCTTGGGTAGAATTCTGGAACCACAGAAAGGATACTAGAGGGAAAAATGGTGAAATTTGAGTCTGCAGTTTGGTTAATAATATTTTATCAATATTAATGCCTTGACAATTATACTATGGTTATGTCATATCAGAGGAATCAGAGTAAGGGGTATTAGGGAACTCTCAGTACTATTTTGCAACTTTTCTGTAAATCTTAAATTAGTTCAAAATAAAAAGTTAAAAAGCAAAAGTCCCTAGGTGAATATAATAATAGCCAAAGTTGAGAATTCTACCTTCAATGGCTCAAGTCCTCCCTCCCTGCTTTCTCCTTACAGAAGAAAAATAATTTTTTCCTATCTGGCCCTCATCAAGTAGACTAGCTCGGGATGGTTGCGGCAGGGGGCAACACTGTCAGTAACAGCATCAATACTATACCCAGAGACACACTTGGGGCATAAACATAATGACAGACACACATGGTACCTGGAGGCCCTGTACCTGTTCTGTCTCCTTCTGATAAGAGCACTCCAGTTCATTTTTAAGGTATTGCCTATTTCCCTTTGATGGTCTTGTTCTTTCAGGAGTAGGCCATCCTTGGATTCTGAATCTTGAGAAGAGTAATACAAGGACACTGATATCTAGACAAAGCTATCAATTAACTCCTGTTAACAATATCTAGAGCTGCTGTGATTCCAGTACTTTTTCAGTCTTAGTCTCTGACTTTTCCTTCCATTCAATGAGTTACCAATAGCACTTCCTTCTGGTTGAATTATCTAAAATCAGCTATTGCTTCAGACCAGGAAACTAAGAAATACAGGTCTGTTGACCTAAATCTTCTCGTTACCCAATCCAGATGGGAAGCAGACATCTGAATGCCATCCGAAAGCTCCTACTGGTCCTAAATTTAGAGATGTACTCCTGACCGCAATAAGGGTCAAATTTAAAGAAATTGTTAATGTTTCAGGTAGAAGAAAGGATCTGTCTTACTGGAGATTCAAATACTTGTGAGAAAAGAATGCACTTACAGATAAAAAGACATTTCAAGTTATGGCAGAAATAGATCTTAGCACATACTGTGACAGAATTGTCTGTCTTTCTACTAGGTTATGAGAAGTCTTGGGGGCAAAAGCAAACCAAATATTATTTATTTAGCACCTAGCACAATGTCTGACACAAAATAGCTCATAATAAATAGCTATTGAATGAATGGATAAAGTGATTGCTACCACATGACTTTAAATCAACTTTATTAAAACTACATTAATCTAAATTTTGCTCAGTCTAAGACTTATATAGGTCAATTAGAAGACCCCCCAAAATTGTATAGGATGAAAAAAATCTGTTAATGGATTAATTGTAGCCTCATTCCAAACAGTTCCTTACTTTAATAAAAATAATAATTACATGAAAAGCTTCAGCTCAAACTACCACTGTTACTGTCTTGCTCACCAAAGTTCCGTCCCAAATATTTGCCTTCCTAAAACAGCCAAACTAATAAGAACAGCCTGCATGTGAAATGAATAAGGTAGAAGGAACACTTGAGAAGCATTTAACCTATTGGCAAGACATCTTCCTGCCAGCAGCCCAAGGGCACCACTCAGGAATGGAATTCAGGGTGGGAACAGTCTGTGCCC
This sequence comes from Dama dama, assembly GCF_033118175.1. NCBI lineage: Eukaryota > Metazoa > Chordata > Mammalia > Artiodactyla > Cervidae > Dama > Dama dama. The sequence goes on from NC_083705.1 coordinate 21,300,256, forward strand.
TTATTTACAGAAAGCCTCATTTGTACAGAAACTCCATTCTTAGAATATTAAGACCTGTTATTACACCTCGCCAATGTTTCACAGGGGCTTCCCTGGTGGCTCAGTTGCTAAAGAATCTGCAATGCAGAGGACCCAGATTCTATCCCTGGATTGGGAAGATGCCCTGGAGAAGGAAATGGCAACCCACTCCAGGATTCTTGCCTGGGAAATCCCATGGACAGAGGAGCCTGACAGGCTACAGTTCATGGGGTCGCAAGAGTCTGACATGGCTTAGTGACTATATCAGTGTTGCATAATTGAAGCAAGGAAATGGTGGTGGCAGGGAGGAAGATGAAATGAAATAATGGGATGTTTCAGCATTGTACAACTCAAGAGTTCTTGGTTGCCAACCACAGAATCTACTCTAAAGTGGTTAAAATAGAAAGTGATTTATGAAAAAATATTAGAATCCTCACAAAGTTTTTGGCAGAAATAAAGAAATAGTCTGTGGAGTGAGCTTCCAGAAACAGTCCCCAGAACCCCAGTGCAGAACTGGCTGAGGAAGGAATTGCTGGTCCTGATGATTCTAGAACCACACTGCCTCTCCCACCATCTGTGCCTGCAAAATAGATGCCCTGCCCCCCACCTGCTTCTTCACATAAATCACTTCTGTATCCACATCTCTGTATGTGCATCTCATTAGCAGGATCTCAGTCACATGATGCTCCCTGGAGGCAAAGGAAACTCAGAAATGTGGGGGCTTTGCTTTCTATACTGGGAAGGTTGGAATTCACACCATAGGGAACCATCATAATGTAGGAGTGTCAAAAGATTTGGCTAACAGGGTAAACTAGAATGATTTAGAATTTAAAAGGCTCCAGTTCTTGATTAATTGTACTGATCTGCCCCCTGGCGTAATGTTTTTAGCCATCAGCTTGAAGTGGGCCTGAATATCAGCTTCAAGATGCTTGCTCGAAACTCCAGTCATTTCCCCGCTAAATATCTCAACAGGGGAAAGAACTGTCATATACTGGACATAGTCTATGTGACAGAAAGCGAAGTTGCTCAGTCGTGTCCGACTCTTTGTGACCCCATGAACTTGTAGCATGCCAGTCTCCTCTCTGTCCATGGAATTCTCATTTATTTTTATTAGTTGGAGGCTAATTACTTTACAATATTGTAGTGGTTTTTGTCATACATTGACATGAATTAGCCATGGATTTACATGTATTCCCCATCCCGATCCCCCCTCCCACCTCCCTCTCTACACGATCCCTCTGGGTCTTCCCAGTGCACCAGGCCCGAGCATTTGTCTCATGCATCCAACCTGGGCTGGTGATCTGTTTCACCCTAGATAACATACATGTTTTGATGCTGTTCTCTTGAAACATCCCACCCTCGCCTTCTCCCAGAGTCCAAAAGTCTGTTCTGTACTTCTGTGTCTCTTTTTCTGTTTTGCATATAGGGTTATCGTTACCATCTTTCTAAATTCCATATATATGTGTTAGTATACTGTAATGGTCTTTATCTTCCTGGCTTACTTCACTCTGTATAATGGGCTCCAGTTTCATCCATCTCATTAGAACTGATTCAAATGAATTCTTTTTAACAGCTGAGTAATATTCCATGGTGTATATGTACCACAGCTTCCTTATCCATTCGTCTGCTGATGGGCATCTAGGTTGCTTCCATGTCCTGGCTATTATAAACAGTGCCGCAATGACCATTGGGGTGCACGTGTCTCTTTCAGATCTGGTTTCCTCAGTGTGTATGCCCAGAAGTGGGATTGCTGGGTCATATGGCAGTTCTATTTCCAGTTTTTTAAGAAATCTCCACACTGTTTTCCATGCATGTACTAGTTTGCATTCCCACCAACAGTGTAAGAGGGTTCCCTTTTCTCCACAGCCTCTCCAGCATTTATTGCTTGTAGACTTTTGGGTAGCAGCCATCCTGACTGGCGTGTAATGGTACCTCATTGTGGTTTTGATTTGCATTTCTCTAATAATGAGTGATGTTGAGCATCTTTTCATGTGTTTGTTAGCCCTCTGTATGTCTTCTTTGGAGAAATGTCTGTTTAGATCTTTGGCCCATTTTTTGATTGGGTCATTTATTTTTCTGGAATTGAGCTGCAGGAGTTGCTTGTATATTTTTGAGATTAATCCTTTGTCTGTTGCTTCATTTGCTATTATTTTCTCCCAATCTGAGGGCTGTCTTTTCACCTTACTTATAGTTTCCTTTGTTGTGCAAAAGCTTTTAAGTTTCATTAGGTCCCATTTGTTTATTTTTGCTTTTATTTCCAATATTCTGGGAGGTGGGTCATAGAGGATCCTGCTGTGATTCATGTCGGAGAGTGTTTTGCCTATGTTATCCTTTAGGAGTTTTATAGTTTCTGGTCTTACATTTAGATCTTTAATCCATTTTGAGTTTATTTTTGTGTATGGTGTTAGAAAGTGTCCTAGTTTCATTCTTTTACAAGTGGTTGACCAGTTTTCCCAGCACCACTTGTTAAAGAGGTTGTCTTGTCCATGGAATTCTCTAGGCAAGAATCCTGGAGTGGGTTGCCATTTCCTTCTCCCGGGGATCTTCCCAACCCAGGGATCGAACCCAGGTCTCCCGCACTGCAGGCAGACGCTTTACCATCTGAGCCACAAGGTGTGTGACTCTGTGCCAAGTGCTTTATATGCATTGTGTATTTAATCTCCTCCATAAGCCAGTCCAGTGGTACGGTCCTCATTTTATAGATAAAAATTTGGTGTTGAGAAAGTAAATAGTTTTTCTCAAAGTCCCTCAGTAACGTAGGGCTAGGATTTAATCTAAGGTCTCTCTCTCTCAAGTTATATTCTTTGTAATACAGATGGTCCTCTGCTTACAATGGTTTGACTTACAATTTTTCAATTTCATGATGGTGCAAAAGCCATACATGCCCAGTAGAAACCATACTTCAAATTTTGATCTTTTCCCACGCTATACTCTCTGATGGGCCTGGGTGCCTCGCTCCCAATCAGCCACGCCATCACCAGTGGAAACCACGGATGTATTCACAACCGTTCTGATCTCAAACAACATTGCTGTTTTTTACTTTCAGAACAATATTCAATAAACTGCTTGAGATATTTAACACTTTATTATAAGATAGGTTTCATGTTAGATGATTTTGCCCAACTACTAACATAAGTGTTCTGAGCATGTCTAAGGTAGGCTAGGCTAAGCTCTGATGTTCAGTAGGTTAAGTGTATGAAATGCACTTTCCACTTAGCATGGGTTTATCAGGACACAACCCCACTGTAGTTCAAGGAAGATCAGTATGTTGGACTCTTACGTAGGCCATTCATGAACCCAGTGAAGGAGGTAGTGGGTTCAGGAGCCCTTGTAACTTTTTTTCTTGCATCTTTCTGGGGGGAGGCATCTTTAGCTTTTATCAGATTTCCCAAGGGGCACATGACCTTCAAACAGTAATGAACCACTGTACTACCCAAAGATATAGTTCATCTGTTTGTGATCATGAAGCTCTACTGGGGACGGGGGTACATCCAGCTAATCTTTTGATCTTATCATTTATTGACTAGGATATCATTTTGTAATATGAGATCAAAATTTTAAGTTTTAATCAAGAGCCTTATCTCTCAGGGGAGGTGGGGAGGAATACATATCTATGTAGGAATGAGCAAGGGTTAAAACTGAAAAGTTCTTTGTGCAAGATGAGAAAGGGTTGAGCAAAACTGAAACATATTTTTCATTTAACTACTGAAGTCCTAGCTGTACATCAGAAGGCCTAGCATCTATTGTGACTTTGTCACCAACTCCATTTATCATGGCCTCCATCACCTGTATGAAGAGGGTAATATAAAACCTGCCATCATTTCCCCCATCACAATGTTATGAGATTGTTTTGAAAGTACTTTCATTTTCCCAACAGGAAGGCATTATAGATCTCTATATATACCTGTTATGACTTCTTTGGGGGGGGGGGGGAAGAAAAGCACCTTGGAGAAGGTTTGGCTTACAACTTCTAGGACTGAATGATTTCTGAGCCTCACAGGCATACATTGCAGGAAGTTCTTTGTGAAGAACGACTTGTTTACTTCTTAGTTTTTCATTTCTAGGGGGTTGCCTCTTCTCCTCTTTCCATTTGTTGTGTTTAAAAAAATTCCAATATAAATAAGCCTCTCAAATTGTGTTAGCTAGCTAGAATGCTGCTTTAGATGGTTCATTATTTATGTCTTGCTGTCAATATGTGTATTATTTTTACAGAACCCAAAAGCTTTATTCCAGAAATAACATAACAATTGTTTTAAAGCAGAAAGATGCAAAGGAGCCCAGGAGATTTAGCCTGGCCCACTTGTAGAAGTAGCAATAAACCCTATAAATATAGAAGACTGTCTAAATGTGGTGTTTTATGAACAGGGTCAACCATCTGGGTGTGAAATGGCCCCTTCTTTGCCATCTAGTCCCCAAGCAATCCGTTTTTTAAATGGCATTTTAGAAAGGTAATGAATATCTACTAACACCAGATGTAAACTTAATTTCAAGGCTGTGGAATAGGCCATAAATAAAAAACAATGAGTGATTTTCATAGCTCAGCCTGTTCATACTCATGGAAATATGGATGATCACATGGAAAGTCAAGAGCGCGTCTCAAACAGGGTAGAATGGCAGGTAGTAGGAAGTTCAATTGGTGGTTCTGGCTGTTCTTGCTGTTATTGTTGTGTTGGCTTTTTTTTTTTCCTTGAGTAGCTTTCATAAAGACAAAATATAAATAAATTAACAGTTATTTGTGGTATCTAATGTAAGGATTCAGCATATGACATTCATGAAGCAGGTGGCAGGGAAAAGAGACAAAGGGTAAATTTTGAAAACAGAGTACTTTTGATGTTTTCTTTCAACTATGTATGCTAGGCTATGGTAAGTTGCTTCAGTTGTGCCCGACTCTGAGATCCTATGGACTGCAGCCCGCCAGGCTCCTCTGTCCATGGGATTCTCCAGACAAGAATACTTGAGTGGGTTGCCATGCCCTTCTCCAGGGGATCTTCCTGACCCAGGGATCGAACCCTCGTCTCTTATGTCTCCTGCAATGGTAAGTGGGTTCTTTACCACTAGTGCCACCTGGGAAGCCCTTTCTTACAACTATTGTGGCTCATAACTTCAAACCACACTATTGCATACTATATCACTTGGATGAAGCTTAATTGTACTTATTCATCTAGATGCCCAGTGCAGGAGCGGGAGGCAAGGAATTCTTCAGATCCCCACTGGCACAGGAAGGCTGAGCCACATTGTTTTGCCTTGGTAGGAAACGGACAGTGCCCCAGTTCTCAGGATTCCCTCCACAGCCAATTGGTTATCAGGTCTTGTTGATTTTTTCCTTCATGTAAATTTCTCATTCAGGGCCTCTTTTCCGTGTTAAATTCAGCTTCCCTGCCACAGGTTTCTGTCACCGGTAAGATTACAGGCCGAGCCCTCTGAATGATTTTCTAACTTAGAGTAGTCCAGCTCTTCCAATTTATCTTATATTCCCATGCCAGGTTAGTCTTCCAGAAATACTGCTTTGATCATGCCACTCTCTTACAAATCAGCAAGATGAAGGCCAACATTCTTAGCCTAGCATGCAAGACCCCATATCTTTCCAGGTTCACCTTCCAAGTTCCACTCCACAGACCTTACACTCATGCCAAACTGGATAATTCATCATTTGTGACTCAGACTCTGCTCCAATCTTCTCCCCCATAAGTTTCAGTGCACCTAGAAGCCTATTTAGCCCTTTTTGCCACCCAATCACTTTCACTTTTCACTTTCATGCATTGGAGAAGGAAATGGCAACCCACTCCAGTGTTCTTGCCTGGAGAATCCCAGGGATGGAGGAACCTGGTAGGCTGCCCCGATCTATGGGGTCACACAGAGTCAGACACGACTGAAGTGACTTAGCAGCAGCAGCAGCCACCCAGTCAAATCCAGCAACCACTTAAATTCTATTTTTCTGCCAAAACTCAACTAAAATCCAGTCCCATTGGTGGCAGTTTTAAAACATGTCCTCCAATTCTTTGACACTTCTCCCACTGAGAAGTGGAGTCTAGGTCCCCTTCTTTAAGTGTGGGTTGATCTTTAGGGATTCTCTTTTATAGAAAGCAGCAGAGGGGAGGCTGCATAATTTTCAAGGCTCCATCAGAAATGTCCATGTGCCTGATGCCTGCTTGTCTTGGAATGCCTGCTCTAGGGACAATCAGGAACCATGATGGAAGGACCTGATCTAAATACTCTGATAACAGCCTGACTGAGCTCTAGCATAAGTGCTCATCAAGGAAGGAGACATCTTTGATGTCCAGCTCACAAAGCCTTCAGGTGACTCACTGTCAACATCCCAGCAACGAATTGCTCCACCAAGCCTTAGCCAAATTCCTGACCCCCAAATCAAATTTTAAAAAAAATGGTTGTTTTAAGCCACTAAGTTTGGAGGGTAATTTGCTATGCAACAATGGTAATTAGAACATTCCTATGAATCCTCCCCCTTGCCTCCCAATTCTAGAGTCATCTCTCTTTTAAATTCCATAGCAATTATTCTCTATTCTCATTCATTCTGGAAATATTAATTAAAGCATCTACTAAGTCATATAGACCCACATGCTGGATACTGGGCAAGCAATAGATTTTGAGGAAGACACTAATTCCTGCTCACAGATATTTAGAGTCTGATGGAGAAAGATGAGAAAACAGGCAGTAATACATTATGCCTATGATAAATATCTGAGCATCTATTTTGTGCAGAGCAGCGTGCCACAAAGAGATGAGTTTGAAAATGCTAATTTTTATAGGCTATGAGACATTGATGCAGGATTATCCTGGAAATAACTGAGTATGTGAATCTGAGGTTCTTCAGAGAGAAGTGGGCTAGAGAGTTAGATTTGGGAGTCACCAGCACTTGATGATAGTGAAAGCATAAGCGTGGATGAGATTCCCCAGAAAATGGGGTGGGAAGCCCCACCAAGGCAAGAACTTTAACGCAAAGGAAAGGTGTCCTTCAAAGGAAAAGGAGGATCAGAGAAAAGGTAAGGGTACTGAAGTCTGTGGGTCCCTCAGATCAAGGTCAATGGGTATTTCAAGGATTGACGTGGAAGGGGAGGGTGGTCAACTATACGAAATGCTGTGAGGACCAGATAAATCAGGCCCGAAAAGTGTAATGTTGATGTAGACAATCAGAAGGTCTCTGACATTCATTTAATTGTGGTCTAGGATAATTACATGAAAACGCTTTCAGGTATTATGGTCTCTCCTTTGGACTGTGAAGAAAGCTGAGAGCCGAAAAATTGATGCTTTTGAATTGTGGTGTTGGAGAAGACTCTTGAGAGTCCCTTGGACTGCAAGGAGAAATCCCACCAGTCCATCCTAAAGGAGATCAGTCCTGGGTGTTCATTGGAAGGACTGATGCTGAAGCTGAAACTCCAATACTTTGGCCACCTCATGCAAAGAGTTGACTCATTGAAAAAGACCCTGATGCTGGGAGGGATTGGGGGCAGGAGGAGAAGGGGACGACAGAGGATGAGATGGCTGGATGGCATCACCGACTCGATGGACATGAGTTTGAGTAAACTCCGGGAGTTGGTGATGGACAGGGAGGCCTGGCATGCTGCGATTCATGGGGTCGCAAAGAGTCAGACATGACTGAGCGACTGAACTGAACTGAACTGAAAGCTTCATGGTCTCTGTGGACAAGAAGTGTTTCTTTTGCAAACTTCGCATGGTTACAAGACTCAGATGTATAAAATGAAAACAATTTTTTTGTTAACTGAAAGGAACTATCTGGTTCCCTTTCCCGCTGATGGCAGACTTAATCTTGCCATCATTCATGCAATGTATTTATTTCTATTTTGAAACACATTCCTTTTTCTTAGTGCATGTTCAAATCCAAGATTATCTGGGTTCCCAGGGGTACTAATGTTTGGTCCTGGCAGAGAGCCCATTTCCCATTAGCATCCACTGCATGTGCCGGCCTCTGCTTGGGTGGCACTCCTTTGCTCAGATTTTGAACATCAACCTATATCTTCATTTGGGGCTTTCCTGAGGCTCAGTGGTAGAGAATCTGCCTGCCAGTGCAGGAGATTTGGGTTCAGTCCCTGGTCCGAGAAGTTCCCACACGCCGTGGAACAACTAAGCCTGTGTGCCACAGCTACTGAGCCTGTGTTCTGGAGCCCCGGAGCCACAGCTATTGAGCCATGGCTCTGCAGCTGCTGAAGACTGCAAACCCTAGAGCCCGTGCTCCACAACAAGAGAAGCCACTTCAGTGAGAAGCCCTTGCACCGCATCTAGAGAGTAGCCCCTGCTTGCTGCAACTATATAAAAAGCCCACTCAGAAACAAAGACTCAGCAGAGCCAAAAATAAAAATAAAAAACATTATTAAAAATAAAAACCATGTCTTCACTGTATCCACTGCTAACGTCTGAGGCCCCGTCACAGCCTACTTCTGTTGATCTAGGCAACCTGAATCAGCTCTGTTCTCTCTCAAGTCTGCTGCTTACCAGCTACCTTATCCTCCACTACAGAGACCCCAGTCCTGGGAGCCCTGGACATCGCCCTCAGTCATTCCTCCTCTACCTCCTGAGAGCCCATGAACATGGAGCTTCCTGAGAAGCTACCTTTCATGGTAGACATCCTCTAAAATTTACACCTATAAAAAAAACCCCACTTCTCTTATATATTTCTAATTAATATTATGTCACAATATCAATTTAGGGCATAGAATTTCATATATGAAGCCAAGTTTTCAAAATATCTCTCAAAACCTATTCTCTCTTAAGACCCTGAAGAGCTCTTGAAAATCAAAACTGTTTTGGCTATCAGATGACTTTCTCTGCTTTGGATTTTAATACCCTTTTTGAAAGTCAGCATTGCTTTATTCTAGACTGTATTATTCTCCATTTCTTGACTGATAAATGTCATTGATACAATAGAGAGAATAAATAGGACAACTAAGATTCTTCCAGGAACAAAAAAATACATCATATATTTTTTTCAAGTATTATCCAATTCTATTGGTTATACAAATAGTAAGTGACTAAATTATGTAATTTAAAATATTTGTTGATGGTTATTTGTCATGAGAAAGGCAACTGAATTGGCCTAACATTTGCTGTCTTTTTATAAATTTGGTATTTCATGTTCAATCTCTAAAGGATCCTATTCCATTACTAGGATTCCATTACTTAAATGATAAACATTTAATATATAAATAGTATCAACTATCATAGTGTTGCTGGTGGCTATGTCTTTGCTGTCCCCAAAAATGATGTCCCATAGGCATTATTAAATAAGAAAAAAAGATTAGTGTGTTTTCCCCTGTAACCCTGTAATTATCCTTCTTTGCATGAAAGTACAACTCTTTATTAAAACAGACAAACACAAATACTTATTAATATTCCTACATAATTGCTCTGCTTAAATGGGACATATAATTAGGAGGTAATTTAAATAAATATAAGACTAAATAAATATAAAACTACATCCTCCTTTCTCATAATCTCTGTTGTTAATCATTGCTTAATTTAATCCTGGGTTTATCCTGAATTTAAAGAGAAATAACACACCCTTTATCATCCCCCAAATCAAATCTCAATTTTCTGGACCACTCTCCCCAACTGACACCCCTTTGACTATTTTTGATTAATGAGTGTTTCTGTAACTGTTTGTTTTTCCAGGGTACTATTCAAGCAGTTTCCCATAAATTCTAATTCTCTTCTTTTAAGAGCATATCCTCATCCTTTTTCTCTTTTTTTCTGGAATCTTAACAGAAACTGAGAGAGAGAAATGTGTATAGAGACATGTCGTACCTGAGGAAACCTAACTGTTTCATCTAGTAATCAATCCTGAATCATGACTTCATATGTAAAACTGCTTTCAAAATAGGCTAGGTTTACAAAGCAAAGCTTATCAAAAGTTACTTTTTCTAGTTAGAGTCTTGGATTTTTAAAAAAGAGATAAAAAATAATGTTACCCTAGTTGGGCTAATTTTCCACTAGCAAAAAAGCAAGGCAATAATTTTAGGGGTGAATACATGCCCTTGACAGTGTTTTTGTTTTTGTTTAACACAAGGAAGAGCTGATAGAGAGGTGAATTAGGAGGTAAGAGTCAATCAAATCTTAGGTGGTGACCTGTAAATATAGCAAAGTTGGGGAAATAAAGTTATTGAAAATAAAACAATGGTGGGAGAAAATAATAAGAAAACAAAATGTTGTTAAAGAAAAAAGAGAAGAAAAAAAGGCTGAATCAGATTGCTTTAAGGAGAGGTTGAAATGTTAATGTCATTAAGGGGGTTGGAGGGAAGGGATAAATTGAAAGATTGGGACTGACATATACATGCTACTATATATAACGCAGATAACTAATTAGGACCTACTGTATAGCACAGGGAACTCTACTCCATACTCTGTAATGACCTATGGGGAAAAGAACCTAAAAGTAAGTGGATATATTTATTTGTATAACAGATTCACTTTGCTGTACACTTGAAACTAATGCAATATTGCAAATCAACTATGTTTCAATAAAATTTATTTTAAAAATCTGGTCACACTACTGAGCCCACTTGCCACAGCTGTTGAAGCCTCAGCACCTAAAGCCCATGCTCCGCAACAAGAAAAGCCATCACAGTGAGAAGCCCACACACTGCAACCAGAGAGTAGCCCTTCCTTGCTGCAACTACAGAAAGCCCGTACAAAGCAATGAAGACCCAGTTCAGTTCAGTCACTCATTCGTGTCCTACTCTTTGCGACCCCATGGACTGCAGCACGCCAGGCTTCCCTGTCCATCACCAACTCCCGGAGCCTACTTAAACTCATGCCCATTGCATCAGTGATGCCATCCAACCGTCTGATCCTCTGTCATCCCCTTCTCCTCCTGCCTTCAGTCTTTACCACCATCAGGGTCTTTTTGAATGAGTCGGTTCTTCGCATCAGGTGGCCAAATTATTGGAATTTCAGCTTCAACATCAGTCCTTCCAATGAAAATTCATGACTTATTTCCTTTAAGGATGGACTGGTTAGATCTCCTTGCAGTCCAAAGGACTCTCAAGTGTCTTCTCCAACACCACAGTTCAAAAGCATCAGTTGTTCGGTGCTTAGCTTTCTTTCTAACCCAACTCTCACATCCATACATGACTACTGGAAAAACCGTAGCTTTGACTAGACGGACCTGTGTTGCTAAAGTAATGTCTCTGCTTAGGGCAACAAAAAAAAAATGTTTTAATAAATAAATAAAATTAATTTTTTAAAAATCTGGGAACATAAATCCTAATAAAATTCTTAACTATCTCCTCAAAAAAAATAAAGCCAATCAGCGAAAAGGAGGAAACATACGGATGATTTCCAAAGCAGAATGAAGGAAATATTGGTCCTATGGTTGGGAAAAAAAATATTTTTGTTGTAGTATTTACGTGAGCAAAGCAATTTAAAAGTAGTGTCTAATACCTCATTTGGTCCCCTTCGAGTTATTTGTACATACTTACTTGACACAAGCTAGGGTAAGAGGTTCTTGCAGGAAGCTGGAGTGTGTGAGTGAGGAAGTGGCTGACAATTTTCTGTGCAGAGAAAATTCAGCTGGACTGCAAAATGGGGAACATCTGCTGCTGGTACCTGATCTATGATGTACTTAAATATTTTAGTGATGTGGTTATCACTGTGGCCTCCTTCCCATGGCTCACAGTGGGTGGGTAAGCGGTGCACCACACTCTAAAAAGCCCCTTCACTGACTTTAGAAGGACCACACTGAACAATCTATCCCTCATATGAACCATCACCTGTTTGCTTTCTAGCTTCAGTGCTAAAGGCACAAATGAAGTTACAGAAAATTGTATATGATTTATAAAGTAAGCGTGTCTCCTAGTTATTTTCAACGTTTTCTGTCTTTACCATTTGTGGAGATTAGAGGTGACATTTGTTTATCCAGGAAGGGTGGCACCTACTTCCTCTATTTCAGAGAGTCTTTGGCCAGAGAGTACCAGTGATGACTACTTGTTCTCAGACAGCCAGGCATAACCTAAGCTTTTCTTAATTTTAACTAATTTACTTAATTTTACTAATGAAAAATGATGTGTTTGAGAACCACATTTTCAACACTGTTCTTTTCTACTTCTTATGAATCTTTGACTATTTTTTCTAATAAATTACTAAGCTAAAAATGTCAGATATGTCCAACAAAAAAACCATGAAACAATATCTGCCTCACAATGGTCATTTTCCTATTATGTCTTATGAGACAAAAAAATGTTCTGGGCCATTTGCTTCAAAATAATCCTCTGGGGAATGGAGATTTGGAGGTTATAAGCAAAATGAGATTGGCATCTGTTGATAATTGTTGACACAGGATAATGGGATGAGGAAGTTCATTATTCTATTCTGGTTTTGTAATTAAATGTGTACATAAAGATGTCCATGGTAACAATATTTATAACACCAAAAAGGTAGAAATAACTGGATTATTTAAGAGAATGACTAAAAAATGATAGATGATAATATATTTTTGTAAAAATTAAATTATCATAAAATTAACATATAGCCACTAAAGAAAAATCATGTTTTCAATGAATATTTAATGACAGGGTATAATGCTTACAATCTGCTAAGTGAAAACTCTGAGTGGAAATCCATATGTACAGTATGATATCCATTTTTTAACATATAAATGCTTGGGATGAAATTTCCAAGGCTGGCCCAATTCTAACTTTCATCTTAAAAAGGTAATAAGAAATTCATAAAAAAGAGCTGTGCATATAGGTGCTCATTGTAGAGTTTATTATAATTTTTAAAATAATAGATAATTTAGAAACTGGTCAATTTAATGTGATATGCCTGTTTCAAACATTAGCTTCCCTGGTGACTCAGTGGTAAAGAATCTGCCTGCCAATACAGGAGACATGGGTTTGATCCCTGGGTCAGGAAGATCCCCTGGAGAAGAAAACGCAACCCATTCGAGTATTCTTGCCTGGGAAATTCCATGGACAGAAGAGCCTGGTAGGCTACAGTCCATGGGGTCGAAAAAGAGTCAGACATGACTCAGCGACTAAACAACAACAATGTACAGTCATTAAATGACGTTTTTGAAGATATTTAATGAAACTGGAAAATGATGTCAAGTTAAAGAGCACAATACCAAACTCTATGTAGATAGCATTATTCACATTTATTGAAAAAGAAGTAAAATCAATTTATAGCTTGCTAATAAGGAATTTTAAATATTTGAGTATAGGACCAACAATTGAAGCAAAAGGTAATTTTCTGGGTTAGACTTAGCCTTAGGTTAGAACTAAGTCACAGATAAAAACAGCACTCCTACAGATTTCCAAGTTCTTTTCTAAAACACATGAGACCAATCAAATTAGACTGTCTGGTACAGGTTTTACAGCAAACTCTCTCTTGGGCAATAAGGTAGATGAGGCATTTCTGATAAAAGCTCTTTTGTCCCTAAAAGCTTTCAAGCCTAGGCTGAAGCTTCATGTCTTGTGATAGATATTTTGATGACCAATGAAACATCCACTTCTTTCTTGAGCCCCACAGCAACTCCTCCCAGGTAACGTACCTTCCCAACCTTCATCTCTAGGGTTGATACGAGAGACCTACAGATGTGGCCCTGGGTCTTAACTCCCACACCTCTCCTCCACTGGAGAGAGGAGCTACTCTCAGCGGGCATTTCCTTTTCCTGGCTTTGTGTAGTTAGGAAATAGACCTAAACGAGTCAGTACATCAAGAGTTACTTCATCTTAAATCCCCATCTGCCTTCATATTTGTCCAGCACAAGACTTTTGACATTCTTTTTAGAGTGCTTCCCATGCTCATTCATTTGGAACAGGAGAACCTAGAGCAAGATTATGCCCTGAATGCTTACCCTTTTATCAACATTGTTCAGCATCTATGCTCATTCAGTAACCTTCCATTCTTGTTCATAGCAAGGAATGGTGACAGGAAACAAATTCAAGTTATGTGATACTTCTAGAGGGAAAATCATTCCTAAAACCACCCTTCTAAACACACACACACACACACACACACACACACACAAACATACACACCCCTCAAATAAGCCCTAATATAAAAATAGCTCTTAAAAATAATTTCACAAAAAATCCATTAACTTCCAAAAGAAAATTGGGTAAGGGGCATAAAGAGGTAATTTGGATGTAGCCCACTAGGCTCCTCTGCTATGAAATTTTCCAGGCAAGAATACTGGAGTGAACTGCCATTTCCTTTTCCAGGGGATCTTTCCAACCCAGGGATTGAACCTGGGTCTCCTGCATTGCAGGCAGATTGTTTACCATCTGAGCCACCAGGGAAGCCCTTAATTATACTAAAGAAGAACCCCAAAGACCAATACATGCAAAAAAGAATATTCAGTCTCTCTCGTAATTAAATACAGATCAATTAAACCACAGTTAAATATATTGCTTTCTTATAATTTTGGTATCTTTTATTAAATGATAATATTTAATAGCAAGAGAGTAGCATTATGGGTACCATCATGTTCTCGGGTATTGGTTTAAAGTTGATGTAACTGGAAAGTAATTCAGCAATATGTATCAAGAAATATCAAGAGGTTTTTTTCTTTCACCTAGTGGTTTATCAATAATTTCTAGGAATCTGATACAAGTATCAGCAATGTTGACAAAGATTTTGGTATAAGTTTGTTCATTACAATAGTATTTATAGTGGTAAGGAATCAGATACACTCATCCTGCTCAATAATGAGACTAGTTAAATTGGGCATATTTATACTATAAAATATTATATAGCCATAAAAACAATCATATTTTTAGGCTAGCCTCTACTAATCTTTTGACTATATGCGCACTTCTAGAAAATCCCTTCAGATAGGTGCTACTCTCTCATTTTCTATTCCATGTTATACTACTTACCTCATTTCATTGTAGTTGCTTTTTAATTGCATGTCTTCCTAATCAACCACAGACTCCAAGAGGACAAGGGCCATGTCAGGTTTTTAATTAAATATATCCCAAGTGCCTGGAAAAATACCTGACACATTGTAAGCACTAGAACAAATAGTTGCTAAGTAAATATTAACAATTGGAGGAAATTGTGATGATAAAACTTCTGCTAAAGGAAACAAAACACAAAAATATGTACAAAATCTGGTCCAGACTCAGAAGAAGATAAAGAAGAGATATTATGTGTGTGTATATAATCATATGAAGGCTTCCCAGGTGGCTCAGTGGTAAAGAATCTGCCTGCCAATGCAAGAGACCTGGCTTTGATCCCTGGGTCAGAAAGAGCCCCTAGAGAAGGAAATGGCAGCCCACTCCAGTATTCTTGCCTGGGAAGGCTCATGGACAGAGGAGCCTGGAGACTTAGTGGCTAAACAGCAATAAGATAATCATATATATATATGTATACACACACATACATACATATGTATATATACTGAAGAAGAAACAAAACTGCTTAAATCTGAGTGATATCTGGGTGGTAAGAATTTAAGTCAATGTTATTCCCCTTTATAAACTTTCATATATACATTTTCTTCAATGGGCATATATATATCACTTTTGTAAACAAAGAAAAAAAATTACAAATTCCCTATACAAAACTGAGTGAAAAATTTCCAGAACTTAGTTTTAGTACACTTCTAATTTCCGCATCATTTGTAGTTTTTTTTTTCCTACCTTTAAATTCTGTAACTCTTCTTTTTGAATAAAAAGAAAAAGAATTTCTATTAACATCATCTTACAAAACAAATTACATGTGAAAATTGTACTTTTACTAGTCTCCTGGAAGATATATGTGTATGTGCATACATGTATGTGTTTGCCAACAGGATTTTCTAGGTCTGAAACTAAACTGTTATTACTGATAATGACTGTTCATGACACCTACTCAGACTGGGTGTGTTTGGAAACTTGCCCTGCAAATCAGATAAGCTAACAGTTTCCCATCGTGTTTTCTCATTCACTGTGCATTCCTACATGCAGAGGTAGTTGTCCTAGTTACTCTGGTTACCAGTTTTTAAAATGCAACAACAAAACATTTTATGAGAAGAATTAAACCTTTGAAGATGGAATCACTAAATATTCATGCTATTATTTGAAAATTAAATAAAGACATCATCTCTAAAATGCTTATTTTCCTCCAAAATGATTCTGTGATGTTTAGTTTCCTACTTTTTATAGATACTGTTACTTATGATATAGGATACTATTAACTGTGACTTATTTGTTCCAGGATCTGGTGGGCTACAGTCCATGGGGTCACAAAGAGTTGGACACGACTTAGCGACTGAACAACAATGACAATTTATACACAGCACCAAATACTTGTTCAAGTGCCACAGATGACAAAGGAAACATTCTGAAGGTAGAAAAGTACTTCAAGGATAAAGAAAGCAATGGAATGGGATGAGAGAGGAGTCTTGGGGGTGGATAGAGCAAGCGCATTTAGGTACAAGAGGAAGTCAGTAACTGAAAACTCCTCATCACATTCACTCTCAGCAACACCCCACCTTGCCCCTCCTCTGGGAAATCATCCTGACTATAAGTTGAACAAAATTAGTAAAACAGCATTAGCATCTTATCTCCATGCTGTCAGAAGATGCCCATAATCTTCCAACTGCAATCTGGCAGCCTCATGGATGAATAGTTCTATTCATCAGAAGATTCTTAGTCGGGTATTAAAAATACATGGCATGGCTACCACCACCACCAGACTTCCTCCAGACTCCTCCAGACTTCACCAGCCCTCTAGCCCCCAGTCTCCCAAGCTCTGCAGACCTGCAGGTAACCTCAGAGATGAACCAGTATAAGGGAACCGAGGGCCTGCAAAATCTGTCCACACATGCCCAGCATGTCCTGGGAAGTCCAGGGAAGAGCACGTGGTGCCTCCCAAGAGCTGACTGTCAAGGCCGCTGGAGCCGTGGGGCATTTTGTCTGTCGAATAAAGAAAACCCCTGTGAGCGTATCTGGCCTCACTGCACAGGCCCGAGTGCCAACTTCTGAATTCGATGATGCAGTTTTGAATTGTAATGGTCTCCATAGTCAAGATATATAATATTATGAGTTAAGAAAAGACAGTATGTGGGTGGAAAATAGTTCAGGCTCTTCACTCAGAGTAGTGATCCTAACAATTTATGGAGCTTTCTGTGTCACTCTCTTTAAAATTTAGTGCATATATTGTCAATACCTTTTGGAAGACATTATCAAAACTCTTGAAATGAAAATGAAGATTAGAAATTTGACTCAGCATTTATTCTAGAAAATTACTCTAAGGAAATAATCAGTTCTCTAATACTTACACACAAGGTTATTCATCAAAGTGTTATTATAATACCAAACTATGAGAAACAATCTATGAAGCTTGATTAAATAAATGATGGTATATATACACACACACACACAAAATAAAATATTATTGATCTGTTAGATACTATAATGTAGTCATCTTTATTATTAACTTAGAAAGAGGTCTACACTTCATCAAATGAAAAGTTTAGGCTAAAAATGGTATGCATGGTATGATCCTGTTAAACTTAAACATATACATAGAAAACAGTCTAGAGGGTTCTAAACCAAAATATTCACAATATTTATCTCAGAAGTATTGTCAGTAAATATCAGTCTCTTGTTTCTATACTCTTTCTATGCTTACTGAATGTAAAATAAAGCAAGTAAAAAAAATAATCCACCCCTACTTTCTGGGACACAGAAAGATTTTTATTAGAATGATCATTTGAATAGCTTAATATCCCATTTTTCTGTGTAACATCAATGTTTGTGTCTGTATGAGGATGCATTGTGATCCTGGCTTGAGTTTGAACCAAGCAGTAGGTATACAGATATGACATATTTTATCCTTCAACTTAAAAGCGTTGGGGTGTCAGGAAATCATCCTGACTATAAGTTGAACAAAATTAGTAAAACAGCATTAGCATCTTATCTCCATGCTGTCAGAAGATGCCCATAATCTTCCAACTGCAATCTGGCAACCTCATGGATGAATAGTTCTATTCATCAGAAGATTCTTAGTCGGGTATTAAAAATACATGGCATGGCTACCACCACCACCATATCCTCTCACAACCTTGGCAGACATCATTAATCACACTTTGTCCTGTGAACACAGATGTGGCCTCAAAATCCTTTCCAACACAGCTGTGCTCCAGGCAGACCCTATCAATCATTTATTTCAACTCAAGTTGAAACCTATTAGCCATATCTGCTCTGATTACTCTGGCTGGAACATTATTATTCTTTTGACTGGTTCCCAGACTATAGAGTTGAGAAGCATGACCACTTTCTTTCTCTAATGATCTTTCTTCCCTTCAAATGTCTAGAACTTATAAAGGTGTTACTGACATAAGGTTAATTCACCAAGCAGCATGTTTTAAAAAGCCCTCTACCTCCAGCCCTGAACCACATAAAAGAACTATTTCTTCTAAAGAATTACAGGACAAAAGTTTCCTTTCTTCCCTGTGATGACTACATTTATATTCCATATAGAATAATACAGTATTAAGAACAATCACAAATATTAACAGAAAGTAGAATATAATAAGTTAGAATGGACAAGGTTGACTTATATGGAACGAGAGCAATAATGGAATAATTTTTGTTTTTCACATCCACAATTCAGACTTAAATTGAAGAAAGTAGAGAAAACCACTAGACCATTCAGGTATGACCTAAATCAAACCCCTTATGATTATACAGTAGAAGTGACAGATAGATTCAAGGGATTAGATCCGATAGACATGATGCCTAAAAAACTATGGATGGAGGTTCGTGACATTGTACAGGAGGTGGTGATCAAAACCATCCTCAAGAAAAAGAAATGCAAACAGGCAAAATGCCTGTCTGAGGAGGCCTTACAAATAGCTGAGAAAAGAAGAGAAGCAAAAGGCAAAGGAGATAAGGAAAGATACACCCATCTGAATGCAGAGTTCCAAACAATAGCCAGGAGAGATAAGAAAGCCTTCCTCAATGATCAATGCAAAGAAATAGAGGAAAACAATAGAATGGGAAAGACTAGAGATCTCATAAAAAAAAAATTAGAGATACTAGGGGAATATTTCATGCAAAGATGGGCACAAGAAAGGACAGAAACAGTATGGATCTAACAGAAGCAGAAGATATGAAGAAGAGATGGCAAGAATACACAGAACTATAAAAAAAAAAAGATCTTCATGACCCAGATCACTCACCTAGAGCCAGACATCTTGGAGTGCAAAGTCAAGTGGGCTTTAAGAAGCATCACTATGAGCAAAGCTAATGGAGGTGATGGAATTCCAGCTAAGCTAATTCAAATCCTAAATGATGGTGCTGTGAAAGTGCTGCACTCAATATGCCAGCAAATTTGGAAAACTCAGCAGTGGCCACAGGACTGGAAAAGATCAGTTTCAATTCCAATCCCAAAGAAGGGCAATGCAAAGAATGTTCAAGCGTACGTGAACCAAAAACTTCCAGATGTTCAAGCTGGATTTAGAAAAGGCAGAGGAACCAGAGATCAAATGGCCAAACCATAGAAATTCAACATCCTAGAATTCAGCATCATAGACAAATCAAGAGAATTCCAGAAAAAACATCTATTTCTGCTTTATTGACTGTGCTAAAGCCTTTGACCATGTGGATCACAACAAACTGGAAAATTCTTAAAGAGATGGGAATACCAGACCACCTTACCTGCCTCCTGAGAAACCTGTGTGCAGGTCAAGAAGCAACAGTTAGAACTGGACATGGAACAACAGATTGGTTCCAACTTGGGAAAGGAGTACATCAAGGCTGTATACTGTCACTCTGCTTATTTAACTTATATGAAGAATACATCATGCGAAATGCCAGGCTGGCCAGAGCACAAGCTGGAATCAAGATTGCCAGGAGAAATATCAGTAACCTCGGATATGCAGATGACACCATCCTTATGGCAGAAAGTGAAGAGGAACTAAAGAGTCTTTTGATGAAGGTGAAAGGGAAAGTGAAAAAGCTGGCTTATAACTCAACATTCAAAAAACTAAGATCATGGCATCTACTCCCATCACTTCATGGCAAACAGATGAGTAAAAAATGGAAACAGTGACAGACTTTATGTTTTTGGGCTCCAAAATCATTGCAAATGGTGACTGCAGTCACGAAATTAAAAGACGTTTTCTCCTTGGAAGAAAAGCTATGACAAATATAGACAGCATATTAAAAAGCAGAGACATTACTTTGCTGACAAAGGTCCGTATTGTCAAAGCTATGGTTTTTCCAGTAGTCATGTATGGATGTGAGAATTGGACCATAAAGAAGGCTGAGCACTGAAGAATTGATGCTTTTGAACTGTGGTGTTGGAGAAGACTCTTGAGAGTCCCTTGCACTTCAAGGACATCAACCAGTCAGTCCTAGAGGAAATCAATCCTGAATATTCATTAGAAGGACTGATTATGAAACTGAAGCTCCAATACTTTGGCCACCTGATGTGAAGAGCCGATGCATTGGAAAAGACCCTAATTCTGGGAAAGAGTGAAGGCAGAGGGGAAAGGGACAACAGAGGATGAGATGGTTGGATGGCATAATTAACTCATTGGACATGAGTTTGAGCCAGCTCTGGGAGATGGTGAAGGACAGAAAAGCCTGGCGTGCTGCAGTCCATGGGGTTGCAAATAGTCAGACATAACTGAATGACTGGACAACAACAACATCCACAAAAAACATTTTTCTTCCAAAAGTTTGTCTGAGGAAGGCATTATGAAATCCCAGACTAGGAACCTCTACATGTAATATAAGTAGGATCCAGTCTCATAGAAATGATCATGTGATAGCCTGGATCAATATGGCAAATTCATCACAGATTTTTAACTCCAAGCCTCAGATCCCAAGAAAACAAACTAACACACATGAAATGTTAGCCCTAGAAAAGTAGAATTGCGTGTTACCATCAATCCAGGAATTTTGAAGAAATCCTGAAAAATTAAGGATAATATAATCATACTGGGTACAGGAAACCATGACCAAATCATGTAGAAAAATAACTAAGGGAGTGGGAATAGTTTAATAGGAACTTCAGAATGGAAGAATACTAAAACTCACAGAATAAGAAAAAAAATCAAAGAAATTTCCCCAAACTCAACAGTGACACTAGTTTTTAGATTTAAAGCTGCCATAGAATGCTAAGTAGATTTAAATAGACACATTTTGATGAAATTTCCTAATACCAGGAGAAAGAGAAAGTTCCCAAAGAGAGAGACAGAAAGAAAAGATTACTTGGAACAAGAATCAAAATGGTATCACACTTCTCAGGAGAAACACTGGTTGCTAACTGACATTAGGAAATCTACTCAAATTTTTTAGAGAAATGTATTCTAACAGAATATTTTATCCTAGAAAAACTAACATTCAGATTAAAGAGCAACAACAACAAAAAATGACAACTTTAAGTATGAGAAACGTTGCAATAAAGAATTTATAAGGGGATTAAAGTTTTAAAATGATAAGGCAGTGGGGAAATTGTATTTCTTTTTTTGAGAGGAAGCAGGATTTTGATAGCTTTTAAAATAACTCCCAAGAATATCCAGCAAAATTTGTAAAGATGTACACTGAAAGAAGGAAAAGAATGAAGCGAAGGTAGTCTTCTCAGCAAATGGTGTGAGTACAACCGGACATCTGCATGCAAGAAAATGAATCTGAAAGAGAAGAAAAGTTTTTAAAAAAGAAAGTGAATCTACCCACAGACCTTATTCCCTTCACAAAAATGAACTCAAAATGGATCACAGACCTAAATGTAAAATCTAAAATTGAAACACAGGAAAAAACCTAGATGACCTTGGATATGGTGATGATTTTTAAGGTACATCAAAGACATGATTCATGAAAGAAAATTAATAGGCTCAACCTTGTTAAAATTAAATTTATTGCTCCTCAAAATATGGTATCGAGAAATTAGAAGATAGGCCACAAACTGGGGGGAAAGAGACACAAGTAATAAAGGACTCTTACTCACAACATACAAATAACTCAACACTCAACAATAAGAAAAAAATAACCGAAACAAAAACTGGGCCAAAGATGCCTCACTAATGAAGACACACAGATGCAAATAAGCATTTGAAAAGATGCTACATCTCAAATGTCATCAGGGAAACACAAATAAAAATAACAATAAGGCACCACTACACACATACTAAGCATGTATTAGAATGGCCAAAATCTGGAGCACCAACAAGACCAATTGCTGGTGGGAATGTGGAGGCACAGGAATGCTTCTTCATTGCCAGGAGGAGTGCACAATGGTATGGCCAACTTGCAAGACAGTCTGGCAATTTCTTACAAAATTAAGCATACTCCTACCATATGACCCAGTCGTCATGCTCTTTGATATTCATCCAAAGGAGCTGAAAACTTATGTCCAGATAAAAACCTACATAGATGTGTATAAAAGTTTTATTCATAATTGCCAACACCTGGAAACAACCAACACTTCCTTCAGTATCCTGATGAATGGGTAAATAAACCTTGGTACATTCAGACAATGGAGTATTATTCACTGCTAAAAAGAAATGACCTATCAACCATGAAGAGACATGGAAGAACCTTAACTACATATGACTAAGAAGCCAATCTGAAAAGACTACATATATCATGGTTCCAGCTATATGACACTCTGGAAAAGGCAAATCTATGGAGACAGTGAAAAGATCAGGATCAGAAGGGATGAATAGGCAGAGCATAGAGGATTTTTAGGGAACTGAAAATGCTCGGTATGATACTATAAAGATGTTACACGTCAGTATACATTTGTCCAAACCTACAGAATGTACACCAAGAGTAATGTAAACTGTGGACTTTGGATGATAATGATGTGCTAATGTAGGTTCATCGGTTGTAACAAAAAATAGCACTGGGTAGGACGAGGGGGGAGGCTATGCATGAGTGGGAACAGTGAGGGGAGTATATGAGAACTTTCTGAAAGTGAAAGTCACTCAGTCATGTCCGACTCTTTGTGATCCCATGGACTGTATTCTGTAGGCCAGAATACTGGAGTGGGTAGCTTTTCCCTTCTCCAGGGGATCTTCCCAACCCAGGGATCGAACCCAGGTCTCCCACATTGCAGGAAGAATCTTTACCAGCTGAGCTACAAGGGAAGCCCAAGAATATTGGAGTGCGCAGCCTATCCCTTCTCCAGAGGATCTTCCCGACCCAGGAATCGAACTGGGGTCTTCTGCATTGCAGGCAGATTCTTTATCAACTGAGAACTCTCTGAATCTTCTTTTTAATCTTGTTGTCAACCTAAAACTACTCTTTAAAAAATCAAGTGTTAAAAGAAAGATTACTGCAAATGAAAGGAAGAAAGAGGGGAGAGAGGCAAAAGAAAGAGGACAGGAGGGAAGGAGGGAAGAAAGACGGGGAAGGCTGGAAACAACTTTCTTCAGCAGTTTAGATAAACAGCCATGAAAAGTCATTACCCTCCAACATCCATTTAGTGACTCATGTGAAATGAGCTTGCTCTGAAGTTCAATTTCCTATATTTGGAATTTGGGGTTTTACACTCTCAGCAGACATGCCAAGTGCTCTCTTCTTGTCCCCTTTCCATGACAAGATCTACTTCCATACAGATTCCTCATTGTCACGGAAAGAATAGCTGGCTTCCTACAAGGCTGCATGAGATCCTCTTTTACTTGTGGAATTAGGTGCCCGGAAAGAACATTGCTTGCCCTGCATAGGAGTAGAGCAGTTTCCTCAAATGACCACATAGATAGAATGGCTGTTTGTAAAATGTCTCCCTTAGCCTGGTGTATGTAAGGTGTCATTTGCTTACAGCATTTTCCTGACCCCAAAATACATAAACAGGAGGGTGGTCCAAGGGAATCACAAGGTAAACCTCTCATAAAATAATAAGAGCTAGGTTTGTGTCCAAAGGGCTCTTGCACAATTCTGCTTCAACCCTCACAAAGAACCCTGTAAGGTGGGAAGGACAGATACAATTAATATCTGTTGTTTTAGAGCAGGATAATTTTCAGCCCAGAGCATTTTATGAAACGTCAAAGAACATTCAGCAAGTCAGTCAGGCTGGCTTCATAAGAACCTCCTATGTGTCGGCAATTACTGTTCTGAACATGGGCCAAAAGCTGGAAAGTCTTTCAACAGGGAACCTGGGGGCTAGCAGGGGGAGGCAGGTAGCAAACGTGTGTCTTTTTAAAATATAGCAGTGTGTACATGCCCATCTCAAATTCCCTGTCTATCCCTTCCTCTCTTCCTTCCCCGACTACCCACCCCCGGCAATCATAGGTTTGTTCTAAGTCTGTGAGTCTCTATTTTGTAAGTTCCTTTGTATCATGTCTTCTTAGGTTCCACATATAGCTTATGGATTTCTGCTCAATGTGATGCAGCAGCCAGGATTGGAGAGGAGTTTGGGGGAGAATGGATACGTGTATATGTATGGCTGAGTTCCTCTGTTGTTCACCTGAAGCTATCACAACATTGTTAATGGACTATATCTCAATACAAGATAAAGATACATAAGTAAAAAACAAACACTTGTCTTAAATGCTGTGTCTTAGTCCTTCCGGGCTTCTATAATGAAATACCACAGACAGAGTGGCTTACAAACCACAGAGATGGATTTCTCACAGTTCTGGAGGCTGGAAGTTTGAGGTCAGGGTACCAGCATGGTTGGGTAAGGGAACCTCCTCCAGGTCGCTGATTCCTCTCTGAATCTCCTCATAGTGGAAGGGGTGAGGGATCTCTCTGCAGCCTCTTTTGTAAAGACACTAGTAACTTTCACCTCCCAAAGTTACCATTTCTTCATACCATCACCTTTAGGGGTCAGGATTTTCACATATACATTTGGGAAACGGGCACAAACGTTCAGACCACAGCAGTGCATATAATTTCAAGGTGCTGGTTATTGCCACAAGGATGATAAACAAGTTGCAAAAGATGACGTGGGCTATGACAGGTAGGGGATCTCTGCTCTTGCTCTGATGGAGTTGGGGAAGTTCTCTGGACTGAATTTCCAAAGTTGAGAAGGAGACATGTATGTAAGGATCTGAGAAAACAGTATCCCTAGCAGAGGAACAAACATCTTAAGACAGTAATGAACTTGGCAAGTTAGAGGGATAAAGCCAGGACCAATGGAGTTGGGATATTGTGAGCCAAGAGGGGACCAGTAAGAGACAAGGTCTGAAGGGTAGGTAGTGGTGTAGAGCTTTGTGTACTATGGGAAGGAGTTTGGGTTTTATTCCAACTTCAGTAGGAAGCTATTTTTAAAACATTGTTATTAAGCTACATTTTATATATTGTAGAATTCACCTATTTCAGGTGTGCAATTCAATTTTTTTAAAGTAGTTCAACTAAAGGGTGCAACCATCACCATAAACCAGTTTTAGGATACTTTTATCCTCTCAGTAAAACCTCTCATGCCCACTTACAGTTATCACCTGTTCCCACTTAGCCCCATGCAGCTGCTCATCTAATATCTGCTTTTTGAAATGTGCTTTTTCTAGCATTTCACGTAAGTGGAATCGTATATTACATAGTATATTCTTGTGTCCAGCTTCTTTCACTTGGCATGATGTTTGTAAGTTTCCATGTCATATGTCAATAGTTAATGCCTTTTGATTGCTGAACATGTTCCACTGTTTGGATACACCAGGGTTTGTTTATCCACTTACCTGCTGATGAACACGCGGGTTGTTCCAGTTTGGGGCTGATATGAATGATGTTGCTATAAATAGTTGCATGCAAGTCTTTGTGTGGACAGATGTTTTCATTCCTCTTGCGTAGATACCTAAAAGCGGAATTGCTGGTTTGTAGGATGGTTTTATATTTAATATTTTGAGAAACTGCCAAATTGGTTTCCAAAGTGGCTGCACCATCTTACATTCCCACCAGCAATGTGCGAGGTTCCCATTTCTCAGCATATTCACCAACATTTGTTGTTGTATGTCTTCTTTGTGACAGTCATTCTAAGTGAATATGAAATGATATCTCAGTGGGGACTTAATTTGCATTTCCTTAATGACTAATAAATCTGAGAATTTTTTCTGTCCTTATTACCAATGGACAAGTTGTAAGCAAGAAGGAGATATGATGTAGTTTATGCATTACAGCTCAATCTGATCACTAAACGGCAGTTCAACTATAGATAGGAGACTAGTTAGGGGACAGCAGTAGTGATCCAGAGGTGGGTGATAGTGCCCTGGACTCAGCTTATAATAGTCAAAGTAAAGAGGAGCTAGAATACAGATACATTATGGAGGCAGAGACAACAGAGTTGGCTGTCGGATTGGATGTAAGTTGTAAGTGTGTGGGAAAGAGAAGAATTTAGCTGAACCCCTGTATAGGCAGTGGTATCATTTATTGCCTTGAGAAAAGTTTATGGGGGAACAAATATGGTGATTATACTGGGGGTTGGTAATCAGTACTTATTTTGGTCACGTTACATTTTCTGTGTTAATTATACATCCTAGAGGAAATGTTGAATATATAGTTGGATATGACTGTCTGCAGCTCAGAGGAGAGGTCTGGGCTGGAGACAAATTTGAGAGTCATCAGCATAAGGCTAGTATTTAAAGTCATAGGGCCTAAAGAGAAAAAGGAGAATAGGTTGGAGAATGAAATCCCAGGGGCATTTCAGAGTTGCTTATAGAGATCAGAAAGTAAGCCTAACAATTTGAAAATTGGAGTTAGGGGGAAGGCAGGCTAAGGGAAGCATCTGGAAATATATTCAGTGGATTAGTAAGTCTATACCTACCTGTCCTGTCCTACACTGTCCTCACCTAACACCTGTGGCTGGTGGAGCACTTGAAATTTGGCTTATCAAATTGAGATATATATAAGTATAAAAGGCACAGCAGATTTCAAAATATTAATACAAGGAAGAATGTAAATTCTCATAATTTTTATATGATCACATATTAAAAATATTTGGATATACTGGGTTAAATAAAACTATTATTAAAATTAATTTCATCTGTTCCTTTGTACTTTTTAAATGTGGTGTCTAGAAAATTTCAAATTGCATATGTGGAATTTGCATATGAAATTCCATTTCTATTTCTATTGGGCTGGTTTTTTATATTCTGCCCACAGTCTCATCCTGATTTTCCTTAAATACCATTGTAGCATATATATGTACCTATGAATTTATATGAGAATTCCATACGTATCTGCTACAAGTCTTTCTAAAGGCATAGACCATGGCCACAACTTAAAAATGCCAATCAATGTCTTGGGTATTTTGGATACATGCTTACATTGTGCAATAGACTTACATCTACGTTAAGACAATGCCATGTGGGTCATCTGATCCTTGTTGAACTGTGGAAGTGTTAAAATTCAGATATTCTACCCTAGATGATTATAAGACTTAAGATGTTCTTGCTGACTATGAAAAAAATTTGATCAAATAAATCCCTTCTTCCATCTGGTGAAAGGCAACTTGATTAAATGAAGAGAAACTTAATTATTTAAGTAAGGTCACAGTGTGAGTTAGAAACTACTTGATTTTTTCTTTATCATCTCTGAGATTCTAACATACCACAAAAATCAGTTATATCAAATTCTGTTCCCATTGGTATTTTGATAAGAGTTTCTCTTTCAGAATAGAAAAAATTCCCTTTGATTTGAGATCATAAACTGTGTGGATGCAATTTGGTGTAATTTCCCCACATTCTTCCCTGCCCCCAATGAATAAGATCTTTTGAACAAGGTAATACCCCCACATGGGTAGAGCTACACAGCTTTTTTACATTTTATAAGGCAGATACTGAGCAGATTTTTATACAGAATTCTGTGAGAACTTCTGTGATCTCAATATAGAGTT
Organism: Dama dama; assembly: GCF_033118175.1. Classification (NCBI taxonomy): domain Eukaryota; kingdom Metazoa; phylum Chordata; class Mammalia; order Artiodactyla; family Cervidae; genus Dama; species Dama dama. The sequence goes on from NC_083705.1 coordinate 21,328,012, forward strand.
CTCCCTAATGCTTATTATTAAAATAGCCAACCCTATAGTAATAGATTATTCATCTAGGTCATTGAAGCGCTGGTTGGCTGTTTCACAGAGATGAATTTTCTTAGTGGCTAAGCTTTGCATGGGCTTCCCTGGTGGCTCAGTGGTGAAGAACTTGCCTGCCGATGCAGGAGATGCAAGTTCGATCCCTGGGTTGGGAAGATCCCCTGGAGAAATAAAAAGCAACCCACTCCAGTATTCTTGCCTGGGAAATCTCATGGACAGAGGAGCCTGGCAGGCTACAGTTCATGGGATCTCAAAAGAGTCATACAGACTTAGCGACTAAACAACAGTAACAGGTTTGCACATGTTACTTCTCATAGCACTAAATTTTCCTCCCCAGGCACACCACCCATTGCTGGCCTGGCTACACTGGCAGGACATGCTAAACACACTTTTCATCCTCACTGCATACCTCAGAGAAACTACTTGTTGTATAAAGACTACTGAAATTGCCTAGAGTCTAGGGAGTCTGGTCCTGATATGCCGTTAGCTTCTCACGTGATTTAGGGAGTGAAACCCAACCTCTGGGCTTCAGCATCCTCACCTGCAGAATGAAGACATCATTCTAAATCAGTAGTTCTTAAGTAAAATTCAGCATGCATCAGAGGACTTGTTAAAACACGAATTGCCCAGCATAACCCCCAGAGATTCAGATCCAGTAGGACTAAGTGGGCCCTGAGAATGTGCACTTCTGATCATCTCCAATGGGATGCTGACACTGCTGGTTTGCGGACCACTCTGAGAACTGCTGATCCTCTCTGCTGTGCCCCTCATAGCTCAGCCTTCTATAATTTTGTACATGTTAACTGGAAGTTTGTTTGTTGGTTGTCTCACTTGACACCAAAATTCCCTAAAGATCTCAGACAGTCTGATAACTCTAAAATAGGTTTTCATACAAAAAAACCAGTCGTCAGAAATGTCAACATCTCTAATTTTGATAAATGGAAACTAGATTCTTTTATTAGCATTCTGAAGTGGTATATAAAAAATACACTTTTCAGTTTGGAAAAAGATAAGTCAGTATTAATTTCTTTTCTCAATGTACCAATTACTGCTTCTCCACCTAACCATTACATTTCAGCTGAAATATAAATCTGGGAAAACATGCAGCAGACTACCTAATCACTCCCTACACAACATCCTCTGGCATGACAGCTTTTCTCCTTGGGCCACTTCCATGAAACAATCATATTTTTTTTTTTCTATTGCAGTAAAGCTGAGAATCAAAAAGATTATTTAAAATAGTGTTCCATGAAACTATCCTTATAATTTAAATCTTTGCAGTAGGAATTAGCCAGTGCTTTAGTGTTTTAACACTAAATCAAAGATCATTCCTTTCCTATATCTGACACAAAATCTAGTTTTTGCTCCAATAACTACAAGACTTTGAAACGTCTTAAATCATGAAAACTTTAGGAATGTAAATACTAATTGTGACTCAGCTAGAGACTTGCCAGCTATAGTTGGAGATGTCATTTGCTTTCCTACTATTTCCGCTTCTTTATTTGTGAAATGAGAATGACAGTTTCCTTTGTACACAGTGTTTACTGAGTACATGTTTCATTTTAAGTAATATATTCCCCCAAGTCATTGACGGAAAAAATGCTGGATTCCCTATCAGAACATGTTTCCCCTTTCCCATGAGTGCAGCTTCTGAAGGTACAAACGTCCATGGAGCAGGAGGGAGGAAGGTGTCTCCAGCCCAACCAGCCAGTGTTGGACATGTGTGTTGCAGCCTGCTCAGCTCACATCCAAATCTCAAGCAATAATGATCACCAGCATCAGAAAAGGTCGAGAAATGCCTCACTGAAAGGACTGAAAACACAGTACTCACTGAAGGCAAAGGCCCAGTGTTAGTAGGAATGAAAGTTGATACATCATTTCTGGAAAGCAGTTTGGCAGGAATCACCATGATCTGTAGAAATTTATTTCCTTTAACTCAGTAACCCTCTTTCTAGGAATCCATTCCCAAGAAATGTCAGAGATACCCACAAAGATTTACATGCACAGAGTTACTGCAGTGCTGTTTGTAATATAGAGAAACATAAAACATTCTAAGTTACCAATAACACAGGGACAGTGAAATAAATAATGGTTTATCAGAATTTCTTACAAATTAGTTTAAGAGGAGTGTTCATTGATATTGGACAATGCTCTTGCTATGTATAGTGGGAGGAGGGGGGAAGCCAGACAAAAACCTATAAACTATATGATCCTGGGTTGGAATATGCTGTGTGGACTTAGTTAAGCTGGGAACCACGGGTCCTTGAACTCTGAATTCTGTTCCTTACATTGGTTAGAGCTGGCCCAGAGAGAAACTCGTGTGAGATTTAGAAGGCAAAAGTGACAAAGCCACAATTGCTTTCCGAAGGCGTTTGTGGCCAGATGGAGTGAAGGATAGACCAAGAGGTGACTGGGATGGTTCCAGCTCTTCTCTGCTCTGTGTCCAGTATGTCTTGCTTCTGATCTTGCTGACCAACCAACAGTGGTCTCAGGCCCAGCACCAGATGCATCTGCGGGTCCATAGAAGACACAGCTACACAGAGCCAACAGCTTTGAACAGCTTTCTTTAGACCCATTCCCTTAGTGATCTCACTTTATGACTGAATGTGTGCATTTGTGTCCTCTTGCTCCTGTAATGAACCACAAACTTAGTGGCTTAAGACAACACAACTTTACTTTCTCGCAATTCTGGAAGCCAGATGTCCAAAATCTGTTTCACTCAACTGAAGCCACAGTGTCAGCAGGACTGGTTCCTTCCGGAAGCTCAAGGGGAGAATCTGTTTCCTTGCCTTCTCTAGCTTCTGGAGGCCACCTGCTTTCCTTGGCTCAGGACCCTTCCTCACACGGCTCCAACTGTCATCACATTTCCGACTGCTGTGGTTAAATCTCATACTTCCCCTTTTATAAGGACACATGATATTGGGCCCACCTGGATAGTCAGGATAATGTGTTTGGCTTCTTCGTCTTCTGGTTAACAACTCTGCTGCCTCCCCAACATCCCCATCATGGACTTTTACTTCTTTCCTCCTTACAACTGTGGAAGGTCCAACTCATATAATAAATCCCATAGCATGGTGATTGTGCTCCCCTGTTTGAACTGTAACAGAGAAAAATCCCAATGATGTATAAAATGTATGCTTATATATATATAAAGAGACTAAAAGGAAATATAGCAATATGTTAACAGTGTAATTTCTGGGTGGTAGGAATATACTGGGTTCGCCAAAAGGTTCATTCGATGGCTCCAGTAGCATTTAGTTGCCTTAAACTTCATTAAAAGTAATTTTGTTGGATTGTAACTGTGACAGCTCTCATTAAAAAAAAGTATCAAAATTGGTGAATTTTTGTGTAGCCATTTTAATATTGGAGATGGAAGAAAAAGCAACATTTGGGGCATATTATGCTTTAGTATTTCAAGAAAGGTAAAAATGCAACTGAAATGCTAGAAAAGATTAATGCAGTATATGGGAAGGTGCTGTGACTGGTCAAACATGTCAAAAGTAGTTTGCAAAGTTTTGTGCAGGATATTTCTCACTGGACAATGCTCAATAGTTGGGTAGGCCAATTGAAGTTGATAGTGATCAAATTGAGACATTAACTAGAACAATCAGTATTATACCACACAGGAAATAACCAACATACCCCAAATACCCAATCAAGCTTTGAAAATCATTTACACCAGCTTGGTTATGTTAATTGCTTTTATGTTTGGGTTCTATATAATTTAGGTGAAAATAAAACCTTCTTGACCATATTTCCACATGTGGTTCTCTAGATAAATGCAATGAAACCATTATGTTTTTAAAATAAATTGTGACTGGCAATGAAAAGTGGATGCTGTACAATAATGTGAAATAGAAGGGATCATGGAACAAGTGAAATGAACCACCAGCAACCACGCCAAAGGCCAGTCTTCATCCAAAGAAGGTGATACTGTATATATGGTAGAATTGGAAGGGAGTCCTCTATTATGAGCTCCTTCTGGAAAACCAGATTATTAATTCCAACAAGTACTGCTCCCAAATAGACCAAATGAAAGACGCACTTGATGAAAAGCATCCAGAATTAGTCAACAGAGAACAAATGCATACCCTTTCATCAGGATAATGAAAGACCACAAGTCTCTTTGCTGACCAGACAAAAACTTACAGCTTGGCTAGGAAGTTCGGATTCATCCACTGTCTTCACCAGACATTGTACCTTCAGATTTCCATTTATTTCTGTCTTTCCAAAATTCTCTTAATGGAAAAATTTCAATTCCCTGAAAGACTGTAAAATACACCTGAAATAGTTCTTTGCTCAAAAAGATTAAAACTTTTGGGGAGATGGAATTATGAAGTTGCCTGAAAAATGGCAGAAGGTAGTGGAACAAAACAGTGAATATGTTGTTCAATAAAGTTCTCAGTGAAAGTGAAAAATGTCTTTTATTTTACTTAAAAACAAAAGGAATGTTTTGGCCAACCCAATAATGGCAGAGAGGAAGGGATTGAGAAGAGATGCAGGAGATGAGGGAAGCATTGAGGAATGAGAGCCAGAGCATCTGGGAAAGTCCTGGCTTAGCTAGGAGGAGAGACAACGCAACAGAAGGAAGCGGATGTGGAAAGAGGTGCATCTGTAGGTTTGGTGGTGGGTTTCTCATGGCTCCTATTTTATCTGTGAATTGGAAAGTAAGTTCATAAGTTAAGATGTGGGGGAAGAGGCTGGGTCTGAAGTTTGAGGAAAGAGAAGAACGTTTGGGACTGTCCTTGTGCAGAATGAGACAGTGAGCTGTGTGGAGAGGCACAGTGGGATTTGCAGGGTTGAGAGCTTGGTTGAGCAGGGTTGATTGACCTAAGTCCCTGGTTTTCCCCAGTCACACTCAACAGCCAGAATGCAGGGAAGAGGAGCCAGATAGTAGCGCCATCCAGAGTTGGAGTTTTCCAGCCAGGCAAGAAGGAAAGACAAGGGGACAAGTGAGTTTAAGTTAAGTAGGCTTCCTTGGTGGCTCAGATGGTAAAGAATCCGCCTGCAATGTGGGAGACCTGGGTTCAGTTCCTAGGTTGGGAAGATCCTCTGGAGAAGGGCATGGCAATCCATTCCAGTATTCTTGCCTGCCTGGAGAATCCCCATGGACAGAGGACCCTGGAGGGCTACAGTCCATGGGGTCGTAGAGAGGAGGACGCAGCTGAGTGACTGAGCACATAGCACACAGCACACAGAATTCTCTCTGCTCTCCGGGCTTTAGAGAAGGAAAGAGAAGCGCTGACAGTTAGGGTGGCTTATTTGAAGCTGGGCCAGGGGCTGCTGCGGGAGGGTGGGCAGAGCTGAAACTAACACCGGCCCCTTCCCTGGCAACCCTCCCCTGAGATGAGTAGCACAGGGCTGTTCAAAGTGTCATCTCCTCACCAAGTCAGATTCACCTAGGGTGGGAGATGGAGCCTGCTGGTTAAAATGCAGATTCCCAAGTTCAGAAACACAGGACAAGTGACCCGGGATTTTAACAAATACCCCCAGGGATTCTGAAGCACAGCAGGGTTTAAGAACTGTAGGGACAGGGCAGAGTCTGTCTCTTGCAGAATTATGGTGGGGAGAAAAAGGGAGGGAGGAACAGTCTCAGTCCAAAGTTGAGAGACCAGATACAGGAACATCTGGGGAAGGCAGTTTGGGCATAATGAAGGTTGATGGATACCAGATGCTGGCTGGGTGTATAGGAGTAGGCGGGCTTACGTTACAAACGGAGGAAAAGCCAAGACAACCCCACCCTTTTACCATGACATTTTCTTTTTTTCTCTTGCTGAAGGCTTAAGGGTATTCAAGATCTAAGCAGTATCTCTGCCTCACAGTAAGACTTGGAGAAATTCAATATCATCTCAACTTCCTTACTGACAAAATCTTAAACGCAAATGGAACTACAACAGACTCAATGGGCTCTACCTGCAGACCCAGAGTTAGCATAGGAGGACTCCCTGACTCCCAGAGTGCCAGAAATGAAATATCATGTGCCCCCAGGTGGCAGGGGGGCTGTAAATGTTTCACAAGTTGCCAATGTCCAAAGCCCACATCCCTGGATAGGAAGAATAGATGTGCCTCCATGGGTAGTAAGCCTCTTGGAATTTGTATTGTCAGCTCTAAGCTAGAAGCTGGTTTCTTGCAGCAGAGATTTAAAGGGAAAAGCTGTCTTGTTTCTACAGCAAATTTACCTGAAACATGTACAATTGGACACATTTATCTAAAACTCAGTTCTACCTTTAAAATAGCCCAGATCCAAGAAAGACTTGTTTGTTTGTTCTGATCAACACCTGATTTTAAAAGTACGAGCATAGACAGTCTTGAGATATTAAACACGTAATAAATTTATCTCCTCTTGCTTGCCCATGACCTGTTAGCATCAAGGATCAGTCATCTCTTAGGAAGATGGGTGATTTAAGAAATATGAGGAGAAAAATTATAAGATGATCACTTAAATTTCCTATTTATTGTTACTAACAAATAGAGGCTCAGTGACTCAAAGCCTTGCTTTTGTGGCGCTCTGGAAGTTATCTTCTCAGGTAACACAAAAATATCAGCATATCACAGCTGCTACTTTAAAGGTTAACACAACTGAATAATAATAGGGTGATACCATGCCAAATCAGATCATATTTTAATATGTAAACCCAAAGTATCTTCAGGAAAATTTCCTGAGTAGAGTGATCAATTTTTAAAACATACTGCTATGTATCAAACTTATAAATATTTTTCCTTTTGATATGTCAAAAATATTTTGACAGATACACATGCCCACATACAAAATGATGAAAATATAAGATGCCTATCTGAAGCATTTTTAAAATAATACTAACAGACTGGAAAGAATCTAAGTGAGGAACCAGTTTAATAAACTCCAATATATCCACACCATGGAATATTATGCAGCTGTAAGCAAAACAAAAGGAAGCCACTGTCTATAAATAATGCAAAGAAACAGAGGAAAACAATAGAATGGGAAAGACTAGCGATCTCTTCAAGAAAATTAGAGATACCAAGGGAATATTTCATGCAAAGATGGGCACAATAAAGGACAGAAATGTTATGGACCTAAGAGAATCAGAAGATATTAAGAAGAGGTGGCAAGAATACACAGAACTATACAAAAAAGATCTTCATGACCCAGATAACCATGATGGTGTGATCACTCACCTAGAGCCAGACATCTGGAATGTTAACTCAAGTGGGCCTTATGAAGCATCACTATGAACAAAGCTAGTGGAGGTGATGGAATTCCAGCTGAGCTATTTCAAATCCTAAAAGATGATGCTGTGAAAGTGCTGCACTCAATATGCCAGCAAATTTGGAAAACTCAGCAGTGGCTACAGGACTGGAAAATGTCAGTTTTCATTCCAATCCCAAGGAAAGGCAATCCCAAAGAATGTTCAAACTACCACACAATTGCACTCATCTCACACACTACCAAAGTAATGCTCAAAATTCCCCAAGGAAGGCTCCAATAGTACATGAACTGTGAACTTCCAAATATTCAAGCTGGATTTAGAAAAGGCAGAGGAACAAGAGATCAAATTGCCAAAATCCACTGGAACATCGAAAAAGCAAGAGAGTTCCAGAAAAATATCTACTTCTGCTTTATTGACTATGCCAAAGCCTTTGATTGTGTGGATCGCAACAAACTGTGGGAAATTCTGAAAGAGATGGGAATACAAGACCACCTTACCTGCCTCCTGAGAAATCTGTATGCAGGTCAAGAAGCAACAGTTAGAACCAGACAGGGAACAACAGACTGGTTCCAAATTGGGAAAGGAGTATGTCAAGGCTGTATATTGTCACCCTGTTTATTTAACTTCTATGCAGAGATTATCATGCAAAATGTCAGGCTGGATGAATCACAAGATGAAATCAAGATTGCCAGGAGAAATATCAATAACCTCAGATATGCAGATGACACCACCCTTATGGTAGAAAGCAAAGAGGAACTGAAGAGCCTCTTGATGAAAGTGAAAAGGGAGAGTGAAAAAGTTGGCTTAAAACTCAACTCAAAAAACTAAGATCATGGTATCTGGTCCCATTATCTCATGGCAAATAGATGGGGAAACAATAAAAACAGTGAGAGACTTAATTTTTTGGAGGGATCCAAAATCACTGCAGATGGTGACTGCAGCCATGAAATTAAAAGACACTTGCTCGTTGGAAGAAAAGCTATGACCAACCTAGAGAGCATGTTAAAAAGCAGAGACATTACTTTGCCAACAAAGGTCTGTTTAGTCAAAGCTATGGTTTTTCCAGTATTCATGTATGGATGTGAGAGTTGGACTATAAAGAAAGCTGAGGGATGATGAATTGATTCATTTGAACTGTGGTGTTGGAGAAGATTCTTGAGAGTCCTTTGGACTGTAAGGAGAACAAACCAGTCAATCCTAAGGAAATCAGTCCTGAATATTCACTGGAAGGACTGATGCTGAAGCTGAAACTCCAATACTTTGGCCACCTGATGCTAAGAACTGACTCATTGGAAAAGACGCAGATGCTGAGAAAGATTGAAGGCAGGAGGAGAAGGGGACGACAGAGGATGAGATGGTTGGATGGTATCACTGACTCAATGTACATGAGTTTGAGCAAGGTTCAGGAATTGATGATGGACAAGGAAGCTTGGCACGCTACAGTCCATGGGGTCGCAAAGAGTCAGACATGACTGAGTAACTGAACTGAACTGATATTGATATGGAAAGTTATGCAGGATTAACTATTAAGTTGAAAAAACAAAATAAAGCAAAACAAAACAAAAGACCAAGGTAAAGGTCACAGTATCAAGTAGGCTCCTGCCTTTTGCAGAAGAAAGGTATAATAGGTATCTGTATTTGCTGGTATCTGCACAAAGACCCCCGCAAGGAAACATAAGAAATAAGTAGATGAGAGGGAAAGAGACTGTTTGATGTTTACTTTGTTAAGATGTTTTTGAATTTTGAAACATATGAATGTATTTCTTATTCAAAACAAATAGTAAAAATTTAAAAGACAGGAAAGACATAAAAATACTTAAAATATGGTGTTGATGATAAAGGAAGGGAATAATCTATTTATTTGGTTTGTTATAGTTTCTTTCCTTTCACTGAACACTTACTATTGGTTGAGACAGATTCGGTACCCACTGGCTGATGCCCAGGCTGAATAGGGTTCCCCCATCCCTGCAATTATCCCTTCCTCACCAAATCCAGTCCAAGTAATAACCTATCTAATCCATTGTTTCTTTCTATCCTCCAGTCTTCCTTGCCTAAGTTCAGGCTACCAGCTTACCTTCCCTAATTTATTGCCTCAGCCTTTCCAGGGTCTTCTGTGTCTCCAGCCTCATCCCTCCAGTTCATGATCCAAGTACAGCCATAGTGTTCTATTTAAAATACAAATCTGATTTTGTCCCATTCCTGTTCAAAGGCTTTGGTTATCTCCCTTTCATCCACTGCCTTCCTTCAAGATAAGCTTTAACTCACTCATTATTCAGCGCTAAGGTTCTCCATGATCATACCCCTGCTGACACTTCCAGCATCATTCCTTTGTGGTCCTAGGCACCCCTCCCCACTGCCATGTCACCCTGTTTATTTAACTTCTATGCAGAGATTATCATGCAAAATGTCAGGCTGGATGAAGCACAAGATGAAATCAAGATTGCCAGGAGAAATATCAATAACCTCAGATATGCAGATGACACCACCCTAACTCTCCTAACCCACTGCCTTTTGTTGTCAGACCTTTCCGAGCGCTATTTCCTCTGCAAAGAAGACTGTTCCCCTTCTTGATTTTCTCTGACTTACTGTCATTTGACATTAAACCCTAGCTCTGGTAGCATCTTTGTGGAAAATCTACCCTGACCACTCCTTAATACATCTCACAATTTAAGAGTTGATAAAATTGAACAGCAACAGAACCTTGACAAACATTGTACAGGATTTACCAGTTTATATTTTCACATAGAAGTACAAAAGTCTTGGAAAAAGTTCCCAGGTTGTTTTGGAGTGATCAATATTCTAAAAATTGTGATACTTAGCAAAGTTGTAAATGCCTTTACACTTTCTGGGTTAAGTCACCTAATCCTACATCACGTTGCCCTCTGCCCACCCCGCCCCACACACCTACACTCTTCTATCATGGCACTGATGACACCATTTTACAATTGTGTGAGTCCCTCACCAGACTCTGAGCTCCGTGGGGACAGGGCCACTGCTCCTCTATTGTTGCATCTCCTGTGCCAAGCAGTGTTGACTGTAACCTACGTGTTACAGGAATAAGAGATTTAAGGGAAACACCCCTAGGCTACTCCTTACCTACTTCTACCAGTGAGGGTGTCAAATGGAGTTGCACAGCAATTGGTCACGATTCCCTAATTCTGAGCTATGACAAAGTTCTTTACAGTTAGACCTCCAAGCAGGAAATGACTCTTTTTGCTTCCAAGCGTCTTTTAAAGGCCCTACCCAAAGCCATAGGGCTGAGAAACAAAATCCCACAGAGAGAACACTTGGAGAGCTCTTGTAAACAGACCTAGAGTAGTCCTTGCCAATGTTAAGCAACAAAGTCTAATTAATCACTCTCTAGGGCTAGGAATAAGAGACCTGTGGCAAGGAAGGTATCTCTAAACTCATCACAGGAGGACATCACACAGATATACAGCTACACTGGAAGAAAACAACCCAGCTCGGGACCAGAACTTTTCTCTTTGTTGTGATAGTTTAAAGAGGATTACCAATCTCTCTGGTGAAGAAAAATTAGAGGCTTGTATCAGACTCACTGTTGGAACATTTATTGCCTGTATACTACACGGTGAATTAGTAAAGATATAGTTCTCATATCTAGATTCACTGATCCTTAACAAAGCTTTGTCTTAAACAATCTCTAGTTACCAATTTTATAGACACCTAGATCCAGGAGCTCTTGCCAACTAATCAGAATTAAAATTCTAGTCTTCAGAATGGACAAAACCAGGAAAGTAACTCCCCCTTCTCCTGCCCCCGGGCACCCTTCCTGTCCAGCATCCCTTTCAGATTAGGTCTTATGAAGGCTTATTTTTTTAGCTCAGTGAATGGAATGCACACATAACTGATGCTTAAGATTTGTTGAATGAATGAGTGAATGAATGGATAAAATATACATGCCACCTGCCAATATTTCAGGTTCTACATCTTAACATTTTATACCTTATACCACTTTCTCCATCACAAGCATAAATCTAATAAATGGATTTCATGTACTTCTGCTATGTTATATTAACAGCTAGATGTAGCTCTAATGCCAAAGACCATATTTCCTTCTACCATTAATCTTTCTCCAGCTTGAGAGCACGAAAAGTCATAATGATGAGAGTTGTCATAATGAATCCAAACAGTAATTGTAATAAGAAAACGGAGGAAGAAAATTGAAAAAGAAAATGTCTCTCCCACAGCACCACAGATAAATGACCCTATTCTCTCCTGATTCCAAATCCACACGGTTGTATTTGTTCTTGTCAAGATCATTAGGTACCAAAAGTCCATTTGACATTAGTGGAATGATATTTTTAATAGGAGTAATATATCGATGGAAAAAAAGAGCATACCTCTTATTTCTGCAGGTTCTTCTCTAATTTGCAAAACTTTAAAAGTTAAAATTTATTAAAAATATTTAATATAAAGTTTGTATGAATGAGACATGAAAACGAGTAACCTGCCCTAGCCGATCCTCTTAAACCAAAGTAAGCAATTACTTCTAATAAAGCAATCAAGGACTTGAATGAGAACAGCTTTCATTCTAACTTAAATATTAACTTGGGGGTTTAAAAGATTCTTTCCATAACTCTCTTCTCTTAAAAAAAAAAAAAAAGATGTTTTTAAAATCATTTTGATAAGTTACATCTTCCTGTCATTCCAAAGCATGTAACATACAATGAGAACTACAAAAGAATATAAAGAAATTTATAAGACTGCTAAATCATTCTGACACCCTCTGGGCCCTGATGGATTTAATAATGAGTTTCACAATAAGATCCCAGACAAATTAAGTAATGAATTGCTTGATCCTGGGGAAAAAGTGTGGCCTTATTCCAAAGTGCCAAGAACTTAGTTTGGAATGATGGCTGGAAGCACTCAGGTCATTCAGCAGTGAGGCCATAAGAAGGAGGGCTTCCTAGGTGGTGCTAGTAGTAAAGAAACTGCCTGCCAAAGCAGGAAATGTAAAAGACATGAAATCAATCCCTGGGTTGGGAAGATCCCCTAGAGGAGGTCATGGCAACCCACTCCCATATTCTTGCCTAGAGAATCCCCATGGACCTGGCAGGCTGCAGTGTGTAACGTCACAAAGAGTCAGGCACTACTGAAATGACCTAGCACACACACACACGCCATAGGAAGATGCTACTTATGTTAAACCGATATTAATTCCATGTTGTCTCCTTTCACACTGCCCATGGTCTTGCCCTGATGCTGACCTCCTTCCAGGTCAGTTAAGGTCAGAGAACAATAATCCTGTCCCAGTATTTATGCATTATTTCAGGAGACTGGGCATCCCTGGAGGCTCAGACAGTAAAGAATCTGCCTGCTATGTGGGAGACCCAGGTTTGATCCCTGGGTTGGGAAGATTCCCCTGGAGAAAGGAATGACTATCCACTCCAATATTCTTGCCTGGAGAATTCTGTGGACAGAGGAGCCTGGTGTCACAAAGAGTTGGACACCACTGAATGGCTAGCACTTTCTTTGGAGAGTGGGACATTCTTAAAATAGAGAAATTACTTCTCTAATCTCTTTTTCTCCAGCTTCCTTAAAATGACTACTTTCCATTCAACTCAACTCTTAGACAAAAATAAGAAACCAGAGAAGGACTGGTTTAAATCCAGATTTTTAATCCTGGCTGCACATTGGAAACACAAGGGAGCTCTTAAAATAGTCTCATGCCCAGTCGCCACCCCAGGCCAATTATGTCAGAAGATCTGGGGCTGTCTGTGGGAATGGATCCAGAGATCTGTTTCTAAAGATCTCCAGGAGATTCCAGTGTGTTGCCACTGTTGAAAATCTTTAGGAGAGTTGAGTCAAATTGATGAGGTGTGCCTCAAATCATCAAAAAGGCAGTCAGTTTAGTACTCTGCTGACATGTAACATTGGGCCTGGAAATGTTCTAGCAACCAATGGCATAAAATAACCTGAAGGATGATTTATATCTAGGAAACTATCTATGAAAAGACTTTTACTTGGCTTAATTTAAAAGACTTCAAATTCATGCATTATGCTAATATAGGAACCTTTAGCAACCTACCATAAAAGGAGGCAAAAGCATTGCTATGTACTTAAGTTTCCCAACACCAACTTTTTTAAGTTAGCTTCTCTTTGCAGAGAGATCTGTAAAGACCTTACTGACTTCTAAAGATAGTCAGTGCAAGAACACAAGAACTTCCTGGGAAAATTAAGCCAATGTCTTCTTTGAAAGGAAAAAAAGGGAAAAGAAATTGTACCCAATTTGAAGGAGATGATATTTCACTGTTATTTCACCCAAGGCTGTAGCTCCCACCCAGGGTGACCTCCTGACATCTTAATATTTTAGGGTTAGAGGTCTAGTGGCAGATGACCAGGAGCAAGACAGTGCTTTCAGGTATCTGGAACTGATTTCATGGAGCGATTTCTAGATGACTTTTTCAAGATTTCTCCCTTACACTGATGACCATTAAACGCATAATCCCAGTGCCCAGGGGGCCAAATATATGATCATGGTGGCAGACAAAGCTACACTGTGTGGTTGGGTTGAATCTTCTTTTACAGCAATGCCTGTGGAAGTGCCCACAGTATTAAGGCCAGTTTAACTCTTGTGGCTTCCTACTATTGAGGTCGCTTTGATTCTTGTGTCTTCCTACTTCAAGAGTATTTGCTTTCTTAGTCCTATTCTAAGCTCACTTTATAGGCATGAACAAGAGTTTCTCCACATTTATTTATCTCTCTCTGTTTTATTTTTACTGTAAAATATAAGCTTTTTGAGGATAGGGTCTTTGCTTTGAAATTCTCTGCAAGTATTAAAGAATAGAATTCTTTGGGTGGGGGGGGTGGGAGATCTTGTCTCTGTTTCTCTATTAAGTTAATAGGATCTGGTATAGGTTCTAAATTTTATAGTTTTGCTATTAACCAACACACTTGGCCAGGATTTTACTTTTAATGAAAATACTCAGGGTTAGCTGGTTAATTTGTACAGACTTTCTGAAAGACAACTTTTGCAACATTGATTGAAAAAAAAAACAGACTCTTAAAATAGGCATACCCTTTGACCCAGATTTTCTATTTCTAAAAAAAAGTATCCAAGGAAATAAATAAATATATAAATAAGCATATGTACCAAGATGAACTATAAAGATGTTCACTGCAGTACTGCTTATAGTAGGAAGCCTTTGGAAAAAACCTAAATGAAGAGAGATTGGCTAAATATATTATGACATATTTCTAATGACTCCTGGGTCCACGGATGCCTTGCTTGTGCCTTAGGGTCCACAGGATGGAGGGTAGGTATGGAAGGAAGGAAGCTAGTGGGAGCCTGAGTGAGTGGGGCCCTGGATCGCCCATTCCTGTCTTGCCCGCAAAAGCCTGAATTTTATGTTCCATGTAGGGTGGCGCCTTCTGCAAAATTAGTTCTGCTGCCAAAAATAGTTGAATATGATGATCTGAATATGACTGAAATACAAAGATATCTATAATATTTCAGAAACTGAAATATACTGTAAAACTTGTTTTATCTCATTTTTATTACTATGCATGTATAAGATATATATATGAGAATATATAAAAATGTGTGTATATATATACATATACATGTATATACATACATATATGTGTGTATACACACATACACACGTATACACATACACATGTATATATGTATATACATATGCATATTGTGTATATACATGTATATGTATACATACATGCAATCACATACACACATACACGTGCATATATACATGTGTGTATGTATGTGCACATATATGTGTATACATGTGTGTGTATGTGTGTACATATATGTATATGTGTCTTCCTTCTTGGCTTAGATGATAAAGTGTCTGCCTACAATGCGGGAGGACCGTGTTTGTTCCCTGGGTCAGGAAGATCCCCTGGAGAAGGAAATGGCAAGCCACTCTAGCACTCTTGCCTGGAAAATCCCTCGGACAGGGGAGCCTGGTAGGCTACAGTCCACAGGGTTGCAAAGAGTCAGACATGACTGAGAGACTTCACATATGTATATACAATTGTATGTATATGTATGTGTATACATGTGTGTATATGTATACATATGTACACATGTATACATACATAGACATATGTGTATACATATATATGTATATGTGTGTATACAGAGACATGTACATATACATGTACATATACTCATATACATGTGCGTATACATACATACATATACACATACATATATATACATACATACACCCCCTGGAGAAGGGAAAGGCTACCCACTCCAATATTCTGGCCTAGAGAATTCCATGGACTGTATAGTCCATGGAGTCGCAAAGAGTCAGACATGACTGAGCGACTTTCACTTCACTTCACTTCATATATATATATGTATATATATATATATACATACACACATCTTTTATATATATACTAGATAGGCCTTCCTTGGTGGCTCAGATGGTAAACAATCTGCCTGCAATGCAGGAGAGCTGGGTTCAATCCCTGGGCCAGGAAGATCCCTTGGAGAAGAGAATGGTACCCATGCCAGTATTCTTAAGAATGGAACTGGAGGAATCAACCTGCCTGACTTCAGGCTCTACTACAAAGCCACAGTCATCAAGACAGTATGGTACTGGCACAAAGACAGAAATATAGATCGATGGAACAGAATAGAAAGCCCAGAGATAAATCCACGCACCTATGGACACCTTATCTTTGACAAAGGAGGCAAGAATATACAATGGAGAAAAGACAATCTCTAACAAGTCGTGCTGGGAAAACTGGTCAACCACTTGTAAAAGAATGAAACTAGGACACTTTCTAACACCATACACAAAAGTAAACTCAAAATGGATTAAAGATCTAAATGTAAGACCAGAAACTATAAAACTCCTAGAGGAAAACATAGGCAAAACACTCTCCAACATAAATCACAGCAGGAACCTCTATGACCTGCCTCCCAGAGTAATGGAAATAAAAGCAAAAATAAACAAATGGGACCTAACTAAGCTTAAAAGCTTTTGCACAACAAAGGAAACTGTAAGCAAGGTGAAAAGACAGCCTTCAGAATGGGAGAAAATAATAGCAAATGAAGCAACTGACAAAGAATTAATCTCAAAACTATACAAGCAACTCCTGCAGCTCAATTCCAGAAAAATAAATGACCCAATCAAAATATGGGCCAAAGAACTAAACAGACATTTCTCCAAGGAAGACATACAGATGGCTAACAAACACATGAAAAGATGCTCCACATCACTCATTATCAGAGAAATGCAAATCAAAACCACAATGAGGTACCATCTCACGCTGGTCAGAATGACTGCTATCCAAAAGTCTACAAGCAATAAATGCTGGAGAGAGTGTGGAGAAAAGGGAACCCTCTTACACTGCTGGTGGGAATGCAAACTAGTACAGCCACTATGGAGAACAGTGTGGAGATTCATTAAAAAACTGGAAATAGAACTGCCATATGACTCAGCAATCCCACTCCTGGGCATACATACCAAGGAAACCAGAACTGAAAGAGACAGGTGTACCCCAATGGCCATCACTGCACTATTTTTATAATAGCCAGGACATGGAAGCAACCTAGATGTCCATCAGCAGATGAATGGATAAGAAAGCTGTGGCACATATACACAATGGAATATCACTCAGCCATTAAAAAGAATACATTTGAATCAGTTATAATGAGATGGATGAAACTGGAGCCTATTATACAGAGTGAAGTAAGTCAGAAAGAAAAACACCAATACAGTATACTAATGCATATATATGGAATTTAGAAAGACAGTAACGATAACCCTATATGCAGGACAGCGAAGGAGACACAGATGTATAGAACAGTCTATTGGCCTCTGTGGGAGAGGGCAAGGGTGGGATGATCTGAGAGAATAGCATTGAAACATGTATATTATCATATGTGAAATAGATCGCCAGTCCAGGTTTGATACATGAGACAGGGTGCTCAGGGCTGGTGCACTGGGATGACCCTGAGGGATGGGATCGGGAGGGAGGTGGGACAGGGGTTCAGGATGGGGAACACATGTGCACCCATGGCTGATTCTTGTCAATGTATGGCAAAACCCACTACAATATTGTAAAGTAATTAGCCTCCAATTAAAATAAATAAATTTAAAAAAAAAAGAACACACCAGGAATTTATACAGCAATGAACATGTTACTCTTTCTGGTAATAGAGAAGAAATTATTTTTAACTTTAAAAGTATGCTTGCTAGCCATCTGTATGTCTTCTTTGGAGAAAAGTCTGTTTAGTTCTTTGGCCCATTTTTTGATTGGGTCATTTATTTTTCTGGAATTGAGCTGCAGGAGTTGCTTGTATATTTTTGAGATTAATCCTTTGTCTGTTGCTTCATTTGCTATTATTTTCTCCCAATCTGAGGGCTGTCTTTTCACCTTACTTATAGTTTCCTTTGTTGTGCAAAAGCTTTTAAGTTTCATTAGGTCCCATTTGTTTATTTTTGCTTTTATTTCCAATATTCTGGGAGGTGGGTCATAGAGGATCCTGCTGTGATTTATGTCGGAGAGTGTTTTGCCCATGTTTTCCTCTAGGAGTTTTACAGTTTCTGGTCTTACATTTAGATCTTTAATCCATTTTGAGTTTATTTTTGTGTATGGTGTTAGAAAGTGTTCTAGTTTCATGAAAGATGCTCAACATCACTCATTATCAGAGAAATGCAAATCAAAACCACAATGAGGTACCATTACACGCCAGTCAGGATGGCTGCTATCCAAAAGTCTACAAGCAATAAATGCTGGAGAGGCTGTGGAGAAAAGGGAACCCTCTTACACTGTTGGTGGGAATGCAAACTAGTACAGCCACTATGGAAAACAGTGTGGAGACTTCTTAAAATACTGGAAATAGAACTGCCATATGACCCAGCAATACCACTTCTGGACATACACACTGAGGAAACCAGATCTGAAAGAGACACATGCACCCCAATGTTCATCGCAGCACTGTTTATAATAGCCAGGACATGGAAGCAACCTAGATGCCCATCAGCAGACGAATGGATAAGGAAGCTGTGGTACATATACACCATGGAATATTCCTCAGCTGTTAAAAAGAATTCATTTGAATCAGTTCTAATGAGATGGATGAAACTGGAGCCCATTATACAGAGTGAAGTAAGCCAGAAAGATAAAGAACATTACAGCATACTAACACATATATATGGAATTTAGAAAGATGCTAATGATAACCCTATATGCAAAACAGAAAAAGAGACACAGAAGTACAGAACAGACTTTTGAACTCTGTGGGAGAAGGTGAGGGTGGGATGTTTTGAAAGAACAGCATGTATATTACCTATAGTGAAACAGATCACCAGCCCAGGTTGGATGCATGAGACAAGTGCTCGGGCCTGGTGCACTGGGAAGACCCAGAGGAATCGGGTGGAGAGGGAGGC
Organism: Dama dama; assembly: GCF_033118175.1. Lineage (NCBI taxonomy): Eukaryota > Metazoa > Chordata > Mammalia > Artiodactyla > Cervidae > Dama > Dama dama. The sequence goes on from NC_083705.1 coordinate 21,346,640, forward strand.
GGGAGGGGGGATCAGGATGGGGAATACGTGTAACTCTATGGCTGATTCATATCAATGTATGACAAAACCCACTGAAATGTTGTGAAGTAATTAGCCTCCAACTAATTAAAAAAAAAAACAACAAATATCAAAAAAAGAAATAAATAAAAATAAAAATAAAAGTATGCTTGCTACACGATTCTCAACATTTTAAAATTTTCAACCATTATGATGCCTAAATCAAGTTAACTACCAATCCTTCATCTTAAGACTAAACTTTAATAAGAATCTCAAAACTAGCTGTTAGCTATCCCTTCAGAGGTAGAGAAACTGAGGGATGAAATGATACTGTAAATTACTGGAAAATTGAGAAACTACTACCGATGCTTTAAATAGTTTCCTTTTCAAATTATGTTTCAAATGTTACCACAGAGCCCTTTAGTTTTTCAAAGCTGGGTAAATGAGTTGGTAGCCAGAGGAAAAACATGTGTGTAGATGTGAAAACAAAAATTTTTTACATGTTTTGTACTCATTGAAATTATAACAGCAAAGAGATGTTAATAAAAGGTAATATAGGGGACTTCTCTGGGGATCCACTGGTTAAGATGTCATGCTTCCACTGCAAGGGGTGCAGGTTCAATTCCTGATTCCATAGGGAACTAAGATTCCACATAAAATTAATATAACCAGAGGCAGATGGCAAGGCAAGAAGATAAGGTGTAGTCACTGTGGATGTGTCAGCTGAGGATGACAGACAGCAGCCAGGATCATAACTTCTTCAGGCACCATGGGCACTGGAGGCACTTAATTCAACTCTAAATTGATGGTGATGGTAACACTAACATTTACTGAGAGATTACAACGTACCGAGGACTGTTTCAAGCACTTTATGTGTATTGGCTCTTAATCCTCACCACACCTTTAAGGGGTAGAAACTATTAACCTTCCCATTTTTCTGAAGAGGAGACTGAGGAACAGAAAGAATACACAATGAGTGTGGATGCCATTTGAAGTGCTTCATTCATTTTATTATCAGCACTCTAAATCTAGAAATACAAAGGAGATTGTTGTCAGCGGTTTTGTTTCCAAACACACATAATGGTCAGTCAGTTAGTTCAGTCGCTCAGTCGTGTCCAACTCTTTGCAACCCCATGAACCACAGCACACCAGGCCTCCCTGTCCATCACCAACTCCCAGAGTCCACCCAAACCCATGTCCATTGAGTCAGTGATGCCATCCAACCATCTCACCCTCTGTCGTCCCCTTCTCCTCCTGCCCTCAATCTTTCCCAGCGTCAGGGTCTTTTCCAATGAGTCAGCTCTTTGCATCAGGTGGCCAAAATATTGGAGTTTCAGCTTCAGCATCAGTCCTTCCAATGAATATTCAGGACTGATTTCCTTTAAGATGGGCTGGTTGGATCTCCTTGCAGTCCAAGGGACTCTCAAGAGTCTTCTCTAAACCACAGTGCAAAAGCATCAATTCTTCTGTGCTCAGCTTTCTTCACAGTCCAAATCTCACATCCATACATGACCACTGGAAAAATCATAGCCTTGACTAGACGGACCTTTGTTGACAAAGTAATGTCTCTGATTTTTAATATGCTGTCTAGGTTAGTCATAACTTTCCTTCCAAGGAGTAAGCATCTTTTAATTTCATGGCTGCAATCACCATCTGCAGCGATTTTGGAGCCCCAAAAAATAAAGCCAGCCACTGTTGCCACTGTTTCCCCATCTATTTGCCATAAATAATGGTAAATAATGATAATAATGACAAGCAACTTTTGATGCCAACAGACCTACATTCAAGTTCTGGCTTTGATTTTCCTCTCAGAGCCTCCATTTTCTCATCTGTCAAGAGAACTAATACTACTCACTGTGTCAAGGGGCTGAGGATAAGATTTCACATATAAAACTTTGGCCCAGAATGTGCCACAAGTGGGTACAGAATAAATGGAAGCTAATAATGTTATTTAGGCAAGAAAATGAAGCAAGTGAAGGGACTTAACTGGATAATGTTTTAAGCTACTTTACTACTTTAAAAAGTAAATGAATACATGAATCCAGGAATAAATTTGCTTTTATGGTGACTATATAATTCATTATCTAAATTAGGAGACTTTAAGCAATTATTCTGAAATAACATGTATAAGCAGACTCTGTCCTGGGAAAACCAGGATGAGGGCTCATATGTTGGTGAACTGGGTTCTGAACCCACAGCTGGAGGACCTTTCCTGGTTCTGCACCTGGCCCGCTAGCCCCTACTTCAGGATGGTCACAAGGACGAGGAGGGAGGAGCTCCAAAGAGGAGAGTCTTTAGCCCGTACATTAGCCAGTGAAGAGACTGTGGGTTTATACTGCCTTCTGTTTACATGAACTCTGTTCTTAAGGATTATCTTATTTATTAGCTATTGGGAAAACCAACCCTAGAACTCAGTCTCTAGTACCACCTCTCCTCTTATGATCACCCACCCCTCTGTGGTGTTTGAAAGGAAAGACTATATATACAAGCTCGTAGGTAGAAATGTAAAAACAAAACCTCACATATGCGCCCTCCTTCAAGAGGTTCTGCTACCAACAGCTGTGATTTCACTGCAACTGCAATGTTCTTTCTGAACGTACATAGCTCTTGAAATGACACAGTACTTGGCTTGCGAATAGCACTTCTCATCCATAGGGTCACAGAATAGCAGAGCTTGCAAGGATTCTTTAGTCTAATCCCTTCATTTCAGGCCCTGAGATCTCAAGTGACTTAACTTAGTCAAAGCCACACGCCTAGCTAGAAGAAGAACCCGAGCCCAGGATGGGGCTCAGAGCACGGTGTTCTTTCCATCGCCTTACAGCTGCTTCCCTGAAAAATAGCCCTAACAGCTCAAAGAGCAATATAGGAATTCCAAAAATAACACATGATTTCAGATGTGTCAAGGTTATCAGTAGGAACTGAATATTCTCTCATTGTAGTATGTAGCATTCTTATAATTAGACATATTTTTCAGTTCTTATTGGGAGAAAATTAAAATTAGATTTATGTTTAAATTCTCTGCATTGGCCAGGTAATCAGGAGGCTAAATAGCACATGTTCAGCAAAGGCCAGGTAATACACATAGTCTCTAAGTTGGGATGTTTATTCCCCAACACCGACATAGATGGGAATATTAAAAAAAAAAAAAAATCAGATATCCCAAGCCAGGGTAAGGAAGCCAGGAAAGGAAAACTGATAGTCACTAATCTGGTTATTTGAGGGTGCCTGTCCAGGTATATAAATGAAAAGTAAACTAAGTTGGTTACTTGTATGGTTTCTATTGTTTAAAGTTTACATTTCCCAACCTTTGTATCCAGTATGGTGGTAAAAGATAATATAGAAGGTTGGGGTGAAAGAGAACTAGATGAATGCTATTTTCTGGAACACTGGGGAATATCAAAGGACACAGTTTTATAAAGGAAAAAAAAAAGTACTCTGCTTCAAATACATATTCTTTTCTAAATAGGGGATCAGAGAAGAATCTCTCTAGATGGCTTAATTGGGAATGAGGAAAAAAGAAAACCAACAAATGGATTTATTTGCAAGATACTGGATTCCTAGATACTCTTGGGCCTAGCCCTTCTGAACTTTTTCTCTTCTGACAAAAGAAATTCTAAAATCTCCTACTCATCTCAAATTGGATTTAAAATACAGAATGAGTCAGGGCAATCCAGCAATAAAAAGAAATAAAAGACATCCATCCAGATTGGAAAGGAAGAAGTATATCTATTTCTCTTGGCAGATAACATGATCTTATCTATGGACAATCCTGAAGAATCCACTAAAAACATGATTAGAACTTATAAACAAGTTCAACAAGGTTGTAATGTTAAATATTGATATTCAAAAGTCAATTGTATTTATATATATTAGCAGTGAACTATCCAGAAATGAAATTAAGATCACAACTGTAGCTATAATAGCATCAAAATGAATTAATATACTTAGAAATAAACTTAACAAACAGGCTTCCCTGGTGCCTCAGATGGTAAAGAATCTGCCTGCAATGCAGGAGACCCAATTTCAATCCCTGGGTCAGGAAGATCCTTGGAGAAGAGACTAGCTACCCACTCCAGTATTCTTGCCTGGAGAATTCTAAGGACAGAGGAGCCTAGAGGGCTTCAGTTCATGGAATCGCAAAGAGTCAGACATGATTGAGCAACCAACACACACACACAAACTTGACGAAAGAAAATGTATAAAACGATGCTGAAAAAGTTAAAGAAGACCTCAATAAACAGAAAGGTACTGTATTTATGAATCTAAAGACTTAATGTTATTAAGGAAGTCAATACCATCTAAACTGATCTACAGATTCAATGCAATCCTTGTCAAAAATCTCAACAGACTTTTTGCAGAAATTGACATGCTATGATAAAATTAATGGGAAATGCAAGGAACCCAGAAGGACCAAAGCAATCTTTAAAAAACGGACAAGGTTGGAAGACTCATGCTTCCCAATTTCAAAACTTACTAGAGCTGCAGTAATTAAGACAATGTAGTACTGGCATAAGGACAGATATATAGATCAATGGAATAGATGTAAATGTTCATTTATGGTCTACTAAGTTTTTATAATGTGCCAGACAACTCAGTGGGGGAAAAGAGTCTTTTCAACAAATGGTGCTGGGACAGCAGGACATTCACCAGGAAGAATGAAGATAGATCCCTATTTTACACCATATAGAAAAAAGTAACAGAAAATCAGAGACTAAATGTAAGAACTAAAACTATACAATAATGAGAAGAAAATATAGAGGCAAATCTTTGTGATCTTGGATTAGGCAATGGTTTTTAGATATAACATCAAAAACACAAACAACAAAAGAAAAAGTAGGTAAATGAGACAATCAAAATTTAAAACTTCTGTGCTTTCTTCAAGAAAGCAAAAGACATTCCACAGAATCAGAGAAAATATTTGCAAGTTATACATCTAATAGTGGACTTGTATCCAGGAAATACAAATAGCTTTTATAACTCAATGAGAAAAAGACAACCCAATTTAAAAACAGGCAAAGGATTTGAACAGAAGGTTTCAAAGGCTTTCAAAGAAGACATACACATGGCCAAAAAGCATATGAAAAGATGCTCAGCCATTGGAAAAACATTAGCCATCAGAAAACCACAAATCCAAACCACAATTAAGAAAGAGAGGGGAGTCTTGAGTTATTGTTTAACAGGGAGTTTGGGATGATGAAAAACTTCTGGAAGTGGATGATGATGATGATTGCCCAATATGCGAATATCCTTAATGTCACTGAATTATATGCTTAAGGTGGTTAAAATGGTAAATGTCATGTTATTTATATTTTACATTATAAAATTAGAAACTATACAGAAGTGCTATTTTATGCCCACTGGATAGCTTGGATAGCTATAGTCCACATGACAAATAATAACAAGTGTTGGGAAGGACTTGGAAGAATCAGAACCCTCCTATACTGTTGGTAGAAGTATAAAACAGTGCAGCCACTTTGGAAAACAGGCTAGTAATTTCTCAAACAGCCAAACATAGAGTTACCACATAATCCAAAAGTTTAAACCCAGGAGAATTTACAACCCATTTCCACACAAAAATCTGTATGTGAATGTTCAATGAACCATTATTCATAATAGCCAAAAAGTGGAAACAATTCAAATGTACACCAACTGATGAACTGATAAACAAAATGTTGTAAATTCATGTGGTGGAATATTATTCAGCCATGAAAAGTAATGCATACTACATTGGTACGTACTACAGAATGGACAAACTTTGAAAATATTGTGCTAAGTAAAAGAAGCCAGACACAGAGAGTCACACACTGTATGATTCTGTTTGTATGGAATGTCCAAATCAGGCAAATCCATAGAGACAGAAAGTGGATTAGCATTTCCCAGGGGCTAGGGGAGGGCGGAATAGGAAAGAAAAGCGAACAGGTGCACAGTCTCTCATCAGGTATGAAAGTGTTCTGAAATTAGATATTGGTGATGATGGTAGCACGCTTTGTACATGCACAAACTGCATTTCAATAATGCTGCTTTTTTTTTTTTTTTTAATGATCAAATGTACTGCTGCGTAGGCATAGCCTTTTTGAAGAGTTTAACATCCTATAATTATAACCCTGCTAAGTGCATTGGAAGCAAATATTTTAGGGTTGGCAAAACCACATACCTGACATACACTTTTCTCTGCCTGAGGCCATTGTTCATCATTTCCAGTGATTCACATCCCTTTGCTCTGATCTCTGGCTCTACATAAGAAGAATCAGCTGAAAGAATGAAAACATACAAGTGTCTGTAGGTTCCCTTGTAAAATACTGAGAATACAGTGATGATCGTGCGTGTGACTCACTGCTTCACTCATCTTTGGTTTGGCGAGGACAGAGAGCTACATTCTTGGGGAAATGAAGCCAAGCAAGACATAGTTACAGATGAGTCCACTTTGGCCAGAGAGAAGCAGTTCACTCTCATACTTTGAACAGAGCATTCCTGCTCAACATCCCTAGAACCAACTACAGAGAACTCAGTGAAATGAATCCTTCCAAAAGAAACGTCAATAGTTCTAGAGAGACTTCAGGTGGAAGTAACATGGCGCTCGAGAAAGCCTCCACCACACACCAAGATGTAACTGTGGTCTGCTGTGTGTACAAAAGACTCAAACCTTAGCTTATTACACTAAGCAAAACTTTGTGCAATATGAAGTAAAAAGAAGAGATGAAGATGCTCTGCCACTTTGGTAGAAATTGTGATATTCTTAACATTAAATACAATGTGGAGCATATTTTCTTAATAATATCTTAAACAGAATCCAAAACTGATTTTAGGTTATTGGAGAGAGGTAATATAATGTACTAGTCAAGTTCAAGAAATGTTGTTTTTTTTTTTAACTCTAGCACCTCTTTTTCCTAGTTATAAGTTTGAGAAAATTACTTAAACCCTTTAAGCATTGATTTCCTTATTTATAATATGAGGATAAAATAGCATTGACATCACAGAGTTGCTGAGAAAATTAAAGAAGGTACAGTGTAGCCAAAATGCTTCATATGGAGCCTGACATACAGTAAGAGCTCTATAGATGGAGCTCTCCCCAAAATCCCCATCTATAGAGCTATGTCTTTAGAGTCATCCCTTCATCCCACCATGATAGCTGGACTGACATTTTCTGCTTAACTGGGAAACCAGCTTTTTGGGGTGACAGTTCTCCTTTGGTGGAATAGGGAATATGAAGGTCTGGGAATTGCCTCCTCCCAATACTTCCTATGTACCAGGAAGTCTGGTCTTCCTCCCATGCTTCCTCCATCTCCTCGGGGGTACCTTGTGCTTACTGGGAATTTCCTTTCATTCTTCCCACAATCGCCTTCCCCTTCCAGTCTCACCATTTCTCTCAGCCTCATTGTTCCTCTGTCAGATTTGAAATCCTGAAATTATCTTCGACTCTCTCCACTCCCTGTATCCAAAAAAATGTTATATCTCTTGTCAACTCTTCCCTTCAATCTGTCTTGGCTCTCTGACTTTCACTGTATGTATCAATCCCTGTATCAATAATTTACACCCATTCTTATCCCTGATTGATCTCCTAACCTGCCTGTCTTTGTAAGGCAACACACTCTGTTATGCATTGAATCAAAGCTAAATATCAATCCTGATTTAAGGCCCAATATTTTGCCAGTTCACTTTTATCTGTCATCATTTCCCAATAAGAATTATTTGCTCTAATTTATTTTAAAAACTATATTAATATTATGCAAGTAAAAGGCTTAATCCTTTATTTTCATCAAATTAATTTTTATAGTCTGTCACAAATACCAAACAATTTGTCTGGCCCTAGTTTTTCTTTTACAGAAATTTTATTTTTAAAAATACAGTAAAATTTACTTTTTTCTTTTCATGGGTAGTTGTACAATCCATGTCAATACATGTGTAGATTCATGCAACCACCAACATAATCAAAATATAGAACAATCAAAAATAAAATATGGATGAAAAAGACAGATGAAATTGAGGAGCCTCAAGGCTCAGACCCAGAGTTACGGTCCCATTGCTACTGATACAAAAGAAGATATAGAACAATTCCACTTTCCCCAAAAGCTCCACTACAGAGCTGTGGCTTTAGTCACCCCTTCATCCCACCATAACCCCTGACAGACGTTTTCTGCTGATTTCACTACCTTGAGTGTCCCCCACTCCTCTGCTCTTTCAAGAAAACTACAAAACTCATCTGTCAAGATATCATGCAAACTCCATGCCTCTGTCCAGATATTCGCCCATTTATTTCTTCATACTTGTAGTTAAGAAACGTTATGAAGCAGCGGTTATATGACAGAAACAATATGAGGTGCAGGGAATACAAAGATGGATCAGAACAGCCTCCTGACCTGAGGACACCCACAGAGGGAAGTAATAGTGAGTTCTGATCACTGTGCGATGGGCAACAGGAAAGGCACCTGCAGGAAGCTCAGTGACAGTCCAGGAGAGAGGATGTCAGTTCTGTCCCAGGGGACACCATTTACATTGTGTTGTCAGAGGAAATGAACATCCAGTGAGGAGGGAGCCTTGTGTGCTGTGGGGAAAGATTCATTTTATGGGGCCTGGAGCAAATGCCACTGGGGGCTTTTGCCCTAGATGGGGTAGGAGGAGATGGGAGGGGATTTCAAGAGGGAGGGGACATATGTATACCTGTGGCTAATTCATGTTGATGTATGGCAGAAGCCAACACAATATTAAAAAGCAATTATCCTCCAATTAAAAAAAAATAATTAAAAAAAAAGGATTTAAAAAGGCATACCATTTTAGGACTTCCACAGTACTCCAGTGGTTAAGACTCCATGCTTCTACTGAAGGGGGTGCAGGTTCAATCCCTGGTTGGAGTGCTAAGATATCACGTACTGAGTGGCACAGCCCCTCCCAAAAAACTACAGTGCAATGATAAAAGTATGTCAGGTGAAATTACAGATTTTCTAAAGTTTATAAACACAAGGTTCACAAATTCCACAAGAACAACACATTCTTGTTATTTTTGTTAGTTAATTAACTGCTCAAAATATTTCCATGATATTTTCCCCCTATACTTCAGCCTCCTCCCGGGATTGATTTTTTATTATCTTTTTCAACAGAAAAACCGGGAAGACAATTCAATCTCTCCAGTGGCAAGGCATGGAGAAATCAGGTTCTTGTTGCCGATGGTTTTAGAAATTTCTCCTGGCTTTATCACTTTGTTATCAGCCATGCCTCATCTGTTACTTCCTCTGCAGTATCTTTCTGGGGGCAGAGGAAAGCCTCCAAGGTTCCCCATCCCCCAATGGCACCCCTGAGATGGAGGTGGAAGTGTGAGACGGTTCTGGAGCCTGAGGCATGTTGGCCCCCAAGCAGGAGCAGAACGGCTTCCAGTTCAGATGTCTTTGACCCTTGGAGGTCAAAGACAGGCAAATGCTCTGTGAGGTGGCCAGGGGCAGGCTGTCATTGAAATCTGGGCAGCTGGGGAGAAATGCAAGCAGTCCATTAGGCCCACCCATCACCCCAGGACTACCCCCCAGGGTGTGGCTGTGCTCCTTGGCTCAGGACCCCACCCCAGGCTGCTGCTTTCTCCTTGAGTCCTCAGAACATGCCAAGCCTTGGAAAGTACAGGTACAAATGATGGGCCCTGAGCATAACGTTCATGAGCATTATCGTTCATCTACATCTGTGCAAAACAAGGATCTTTAAAACAGGTGGGCATATTCAGGGGGACTGACCATTGTCTAGTATCACTAGGGGATTGCTAGGAAGTTTGAACTTGATTCATGAGCTAAAGGGAAGCCAGAGACAGTTTCAAGGCATCTAAAGGAAGTGGTCAGCATTGTCCTGTAAGAAAGGCAATCAGGTGAACGTTGTAGGATGGATGGGGGGTGAAAGTATTGAGAAAGTGATTATAATAGTCCAGGAAAGGAATAACAAGGACTGGAATGAAAGCAGGAGGTGTAGCGTTGGATATGTAATGGTGTTAGTGATATTAGGAACATCAATTGAAACTAACATTTACTAATCACAGTGCCGAGTGCTTGTAAGTATCTTAACTTACTTAATCTTCAGAGAACCTCAGAAAAAAGATGAGGAAACTGAGACTTTCAGAGGTTAAGTGATTTGTATAAGGTCAGTAGGTGATGTGGTATGCCCATGTGCGTTAGTCACTCAGTCATGTCCAACTCTTTGCTATCCCATGGACTATAGCCCACCAGGCTCCTTTGTCCATGGAATTCTCTAGCCAAGAATACTGGAGTGGGTTGCCGTGCCCTTCTCCAGGGGATCTTCCCAACCCAGGGATTGAACCTGTGTCTCCTGCACTGCAGGTGATTCTTTACCATCTGAGCCACCAGGGAAGCCCAGGTGATATGGATCAGGACCCCATGCATCTGTTTCCATAGCCATGGAAAAAGATGTCAGATTACATTTAAGGGTAGAAGGAGACAGAAATGTTGGAAAGGAAAGAATTTAAGGTGAATTAGATATTGTAAACTGAATTAGGAAATACTTTTACCTGCTCTTGTTTCATATAGCAAATAATTTATATTATTGCCTAGATGTTTCACAGGTGAGTATACTATTTCTACAACCAAACCACAAACTACCTGAATATAGCATTACTTATACTATGTGTCATATACCCAGTCAACAATGATTAGGCCTCCCCGTTGGAGCCACAGCCTGGGATGCTGCTGCTACTGCTGCTGCTGCTAAGTCGCTTCAGTCGTGTCCATCTCTGTGCGACACCATAGACGGCTAGTCACCTGGAATACAAAGACCAAAGAAGACAAATTGCCTTCCCTGAACTTCTAAGATTTATAGGCCAGCATGAGAGATAGACAAAATAGTTTGATGCAATATTACAGGGCAACCCTAGAGTTATGAACACCGTGATCTAAGACTACAAGGGTGCGAGCTCACTTAGACCCACCTGAGCAGGTCATGAAAGCATTCAATTGCAATAATATTTAAGCTTGGGATCAGCATATATGGAGGAGTTCATTAGATAAATAAATTAATAATATATTAATAAATGTATTAACAATATATTAACAAATATTCTGTAGGTGGGCCCTCCAGCCTGATGCAACTACACATATAGAGGCTAGAGATATGAGGTATATTTGGTAAGAGACAGAGTAACTTAAGTGGAATAAAAACCTAAAGGTGACTGGCTGGTAGTAAGACTGATAGTAAGTAATTTTGAAAATTACCATCAGCAACCAGTCTTGATTTACTTGACTGTCTGGAATAACTGATGCATGGGATGATTTAACCAGGGTGTTGACAGCAGGAGAAGAAAGATGTGGCTGCCTATGGTAGACTGCCATTCCTTACATCCACACCCTTTTCAATGTGACTTCACTACTCTTCCCATCAAGAGGTGGGTCTATTTCTTCATTCCTTGAGTTTGGGCATGGCCAGGTAACTCATTCTGACAAATGGGTCATCAACAACCATGACACAAGCAGAAGGTTGAGAAGTGCTTACACAGTGACCAGCTCCTGCTGTGCTCTGGGAATTCTTTCACCGTCATGTGAACAAGCCCAGGCGAGCCATCTGGAGGATGAGAGGCCTAATGGACAGAGGCTCTGTTCCTGCCTTTCCTACGTCACATATACATGTGAGTGACACCAACCTAAATAATCACTCCTCAGATAAGTTGGCCTAAAGAAGTGCCCAGATGCAGGAATAGAGATGCAGATGTAGAGCATGGACATGTGGACACGGGTGGGGGAAGGGGAGGGTGGGACAACCTGGGTGAGTAGCACTGCCGTTTATACACCCCTGTGTGTAAAACAGATACTAGTGGGAACCTCCTGCAGCATACAGGGAGTTCAGTTCAGTGCTCTGTGACAGCCTAGAGGGATGGGATGTGAGGGAAGGAGCGAGGCTCGAGGAGAAGGGGATATATGTGTGCATATAGCTGATTCACGCTGTTGTACAGCAGAAACTAACACTAACATTGTAAAGCAATTATACTCCAATAAAAAATAAAAACAAAAACCCCAAAGAATAAGCAGAAAGTATAAGCATTTATTGCTTTAAAGCCATGGGCTTCCCTGGTGGCTTAAATGGTAAAGAATCTGCCTGCAATGCAGGAGACCTGGGTTCAATCTCTAGGTGTCTTGGAGTAAGAAATGGCAACACACTCCAGTATTCTTGCCTGCAGAATTCCTAGGACAGAGGAGCCTGGTGAGCTACAGTCCATGGGGTCACAAACAGTCGGACACAACTGAGTGACTAACACTTTCATTACACTAGGTTTTAGAGCCATGTGTTACACAGCAAAAGTAACTGACACTATGGCAGTGTGCCATACTCTCACACTTGATCACATCTTGTGTGATCACTCCTTACACTTACTCTCATCTTGATCACAATCAGGATTATGGACCCCAAACAGCAGTTATACACTTGGGTTCTTTCCTTAGATTTTTGAAGGTAAATCACTGAGTCCTTGTGACTAGTAGAAAATATATCTTCCACTGGATGCTATTACTACTTGATTCTAGGATCCTAATGCTCTTATAATCTGTGAACTTGTATAAGGACTTTGCTGGACTACTTACCAGCAACATCATCTCCCTAACCACACCTTTTCTGGAGAGGCTAAGTTGGGTTTAGGTTTGGGGTAATAACAGCTAAAGGTCTTTATGTTCCATGGGGAAGACTGAGTCGTGCTCACCCCTTGAGCTTTGTTGAAAAATTGTGGAGAGAGAGTAAGTGGCTGATTTTTCCACCTCAAGGGGAAAAACATTGGGTTATTGTCATTTCATAAGCCTGCACTGCACTAGCTGTTCTACAAAAGAAACAGTCTCTTACTTATGATCCTGGTGGAGTAAAGCTTAAAAATTTCTGCTTTGTTTTCTACATAAATTCATTGGTTAAATTCATTGGTTACTTTCATTAGTTAATCTGAAATATTTTGGAAGATTGCTGAAAAGGGTTTTACAGAAACAAATAAGTCTCCTAGAGGGAAATGTCAGGAACTCAGTCACAGATAAAAAAAAATTATGGAATATGCCATGTCTATCTACTCCACCCCTCATTCCATCCTCTGAGAAATGAGCAGAGATAAAAATGAAAGATAGTCATTTTTGATATCTGAACTTCCCTATAGTAAAACTAACTTGAGGCTAAAAATAAAAAGATATTTCTTAAATACATTTGCTTAAACACAGAGGGTGAAGATTGCCAGAGCTGCAGAAGAAGGAACCTAATCTACATACCTATCTCAGGGTTCTGAGACTTTAGGGCAGAACACCAGGAGTCCAATTTGCATGAGAGCAAAGACACCAACACTAAGACTCTTAAGAAAAGAGAGGAAGCATAGTTAATATTCCAGGATTCATTCTCTCAGAAAGCAGCTCTCCAATTTATCCACTGGAGAGGCCATTCATATCTCCAAATATTCTTTGGTACAGACTAATGAATTTGTTCCAAGTTCCTTAGTAATTGGGATAAAAAGAAAGCACTCAATAATCTAAGTCCTTGCTATCCAAAGCATGGTCCACAAGCCAGCAGCATCAGCATGATCCGAAAGCTTGTTGCAAATGCAGAATCCCAGGTCCACTCTAGAACTGCTGAATCAGAACCTTGATTCTAACAAGATCCTTCAGCGATTCAGACGTGCATTAATGACTGAAGTGAAAGTGAAAGTAGCTCAGTTGTGTCCGACTATTTATGACCGCATGGACTATACAGGCCATGGAATTCTCCAGGCCAGAATATTGGAGTGGGTAGTCATTTCCTTCTCCAGGGGATCTTCCCAACCCAGGGATCAAACCCAGGTCTTCCACATTGCAGGCGGATTCTTTACCAGCTGAACCACAAGGGAAGACCAAGAATACCAGAGTGGGTAACCTATCCCTTCTCCAGGGGATCTTCCCAACCCCGGAATTAAACCAGAATCTCCTGCATTAATGGCTGAGAATCACTGATCTAAGATAATGGTTGTCATAGTTACCTGTATATTGGAATTACCTGGAAAGTTTTACAAAACACTGATATCTGGGTCTCACCTCCATAAGCTGTAATTTGAATGGTCTGGGACTTCTTTCTCATCAAGCTTGAGTCACAGGGATCTAATTCATCCTTCCTGCCTTACACGACGGAACAAAAATAGCAGACTATGATCTTCAGACTTTATTCACTATCTATTGCTGAGTAACAAGTTTCCCCCAAATTTAGCAGCTGAAAAAAACACACTCTTATTTTCTCACAGTTTTTGTGGTTCAGGAAGCCAGGCATGCTTTAAGTAGTATGAAATTGTCACAAATTTTCAAGAATGATGTTTTAGCTCAGAGTCTCTCCCAAGGCTGCCGCTGAAGTGTTGGCCAGTGCCACAGTCTCACGTTTATGCTAGACTGAAAAGGAATCCACTTCTAAGTTCACTCATGCAGTCATTGGCAAGACTCAGGTCCCCTTGGTGGTTGGACTGAGGGCCTCCATTACTCTCTGGCTGTTGACCAGACGCTACTCTTAGTTCCTTGGCATGTAGGCCTCCCTAACGTGATAGTGTGCCTCATCAAAGCAAGCAAGAGAGAGAGTCTGCTAGCAAGATGGAAGTCAGAGTATTCTGTAACCTTCTGTAATCCCAAAAGTGACATCTACTACACTTGCTATGTATTTGTTACTTATTGGATCCTACCTTCACTCAAAGTATGAATACCAGAAGGTGGGTATCATTGGGGGCCACTTTAGAAGCTGCCTACCACAGATATTAAACAACAGATATCAAGGGTCTGTGATTTCTAACAGAAGAGTAATAATCAAAGCCAGTGGAACAACCATACCAGCTTACTGTCAGAAGGCAGTTCTGAGCTGTGGTGCATGAAAGGGGAAATCAGAGTTCTCTGTCTACGAAGTGAAGATACAGAGAGGCCAAGGCAGTAAGAATTTATGAGTCAGAGTGCTCTCTGCAGAGAGTGATCTCAGGAAGTCTACTGAGGGGTCCCCTTGAGTCTCTGGTTGGGTGCTAATCTGTATATGTCTGAGAAAAAACTACCTGAATACAGTGAAATAACCATCAGGAAGGAGTAAACAGAACAATTTCCAGAGTTCACACAGGGCAAGAATGGAAGTGATCATAATCCACAAGACATGGAGTGGAATCCTCTGATATTCTTCAGCCTGTACTAAAGGTTGCTCTGAACTTGTCCTAACAAAATTTAAGAGGAAGCCTATAAAGTTTCAACTAATTTAAAGTAAATTAATTGTGTACCAGAGCAAAATCCAACACTATTTGAAAATATACCACAAAATCCAACAAACAATAATGCAAAATTCACAATGTCTAACGTCCATTAAGAAATTAGTAGGCAGGCAAAGTAGCAGCAAATAAGGGTCAAAACCAATCAATATAACTTAGTCAATAGAAACAGATCCAAAAGATGGAGAGAATGGAACTAGCACCTAAGAATCCAAAAAAAAAAAAAAACAGCTATTGTAAAAATTTTTCAAATGCTTAAGAAATAAGGAAAAACATGACCATAATGTAGAGACAAGTAAAGATATAAAAATTACCCAAATGAATGGGTAAAGAAAAAATTACCCCCCCAAAAAGAAAAACAAACAAACTCAACATGTGAAATGACAATGCACTGGGATTAAGAGAAGACTAAATGTTAAAAAGTTCAATGACTTTGAAGGCACAATAATAAAAATATTCAAAATGAAACTGGAAAACAACTGAAAAAATAAGAGACAAGCCATGACCTGTGGGATACCATCAGGTGGGCTAATAAATGTGCAACTGAAGTTTCAGGAAAACAGGGGTAAAGGGAATAAAAAAATATTTAAGGAAATGATGGTTAAATTTTTTCAAATTTGATGAAATCCGTAAACTCACAGATTTGAGAAGCTCAATAAATTTGAGCAGAAAAAGCAAAAATTAAAAAGGCACTTTATAATTAAATGACTAAAGCCAATGATAAAGAGAAAAAAATATAAAATGGTCAGAAGAAAAAGATATTATATACACAGAGGAAGAATGACAAGAATTATAGTAAGTGCCTTATCAGAAACTATGCAAGTCTGAATATGATGAATGATAAATATGATACTTTAAAGTCATCTTTAAAGCATGAAAAGAATAAAATAGAAATTTAAAATTCTTTTCCCATAAAAAAAGAACTTTCATACTTGAAGGCAAACTAAAGGTATTTCAGGCAAACCAAATACATTGCCAGCTTACATGAATTATAAGCAACGTTAAAGAAAGTTCATTAGGCAGAGGGAAAAGGAAATCTTCAGGTAGATGGAAATGCATAAAGGAATAGAGCCAGAAATGGTAAATACATGAATAAATAGAAAAGATTTTTTCTATTTTAAAAAATCTTTTTTTAAATTAATTTCTAAAAAAATAAGAATAATGAAAATGCATTCTGAAAATGCAATATATAGCATATGGAGAAGTAAAATTTATAACAATATCACAAAAGATGAGCAAGCAGAAATGAAAATATCGGTTGTAAGATTCATAGGCTGCATGCTGATCTAAGTGTAATTTGCAAGGAGAGATCTCTTCTTCATCCTGTCCTACCATAACTAGAACAACAAAAAGATAGTAATGCTATCAAGGGTTTGAGCCACATAGAACCCACTGGAAGAAAAGAACTGGAAAGCCCTCAGGTCACAAAATGTAGCAGGGTTGTGGAGGATTAGGACAAAGAACGCTGCAATTACTGTCTATAACTTGATTTTCCCCTGGCGAGAGCCTAGAGTAACAGGTTTCTCACAACTTAAAAAATTAAGTATTTTTATCACATACCCATGAGAGCTATCTTAACTTTTATTTCTGTAAAAAAATTAAAAAAAAATTCTGCCTTAAGAGTGAACTCCAAATAAATACGAACTCGATGGTTTGCATTCACTTATTTAATCCAATGTCAATTTCACTTTACTGCGAACTGAGTCAATTTATATACATCTAATGGCTTCTTTGAATTCATATGTTAAAAAAATAATTATTAGACACAAAATTCTGCAACATTACCATATTCTTAAAACTTGATGAGACTGGCTGTGAGACTTTCCCGCTTCACAGGATGGAGGCATGGCAAAACAAGGCTGGGGAATCCAGGGATCACAAGCTTAGAAGCTTGCATTGCTCAGGGCCCAGGTGATGAGGGCACACCCCTTAGGAGCAGGGAGTCACAGTTTTGGTCTGGGCTTTAAAAGAAGAGCCCAGGGCTTCTGTGGTGGCTCAGTGGTAAAGAGTCCCCTGCCAATGCAGGGGACACAGGTTTGACACCTGGTCCGGGGAGATGCCACATGCTCACTCACCCAATGTGGCATCTTCCACAAGAGGTTTCTCTCCAACAAGAGAAACCACCGCAATGAGAAGCCTTTGCTCTGCAAATAGAGAGTAGTCCCTACTCACCACAACTAGAGAAAAGCTCACACAGCAACAAAGACCCAGCGCAGCCAAAAATAAATAAGTAAATAAATAAAATTATTTTTTAAAAACTAAATAAAAGAAGGGCCTGTAAAAAACTGGGTCGATAAGGACAGTTTTGAACAAATTAAAGAGACTTAAATTAGGATCTATGAAGGAAGCTTTAAAAAGGGTTGGAGGTAATTTTGCATGAAAAAGAAAAAGATAAAGAGTGACTAGCTACCTTCAAATAAATTAAGAGTAATTACCAATAGATAATTAACAGTATTGCTCATTCCTACTACACAAGATAGAAACAAGAAGAAATGAGTCTAAATTTCAACAATGAAATGTGGTCACTGAAGGTAGAATTTTTTAACCAGGAGGGTGATTAAGCACAGAGAAAAATCTAGGTTCTCCCAACATTTCAAGTGAAGCTATGTTTTCATGACAGCAAAACATCTGGTAATATTAAAAATCTCATCCAGCTGACCTTTCAGAGTTATGTAGATAAAACATCTGTAAGGTAACTGGATTTTTTAATGGATTGATTGAACTGAGTAAATGTTTTGAGGCTTTGGGGAAATTTCACCCAAATAATAAAAAGCAAAGGAGTCATATTCTGTCTGACCTTTTGGAGGGAATAATTTATATTATATAATTAGAATAACAATCTCCATCTGGCAGTGGACCCATTCCTCTGGGCTCATACGTACAGCAGACAGAGCTCCACCTAATTAGTCAAGTGTTTTCAGTGAGATTACAGTGAGATTTACTAAAATTACTCAGTGTCCTGACTCTCCAGTGATTCACTTCTCTCTGCCACATATAAACCAAGCTGTTCAAAAGCTTATAAAAACCCTAAACAAACTGATAATATTTTTTAATAGAAAAATGAAGGTATAGAGAATTCTCATCATGTTCCAAAATTATCTTCTTAGATTCAGGCAGGAAAGGTCTTTATTGACGAAAGTTTTAGAGCAAGTAAAAAATAAGATGAAGTTGGAGGACTGTCATGCATCCATGAGCTCTTTTTCCAGAAAGCTAGTCACCAGATGATCAAAGCAGTGATTCTCCAAGTGTGTCTTTAGATCAGCACCAGCATCCTCTGGGAACTCTTCAGAAGTGCAGATCCTTGGGTCCCACCCAAGACCTACTGAATCAGAAACATTGTAGGTGGAGCCCAGCAATCTATGTTTTAATAAACCCTCCAGGTTATTCTGATATACACTGAGGACTAACAACCTCCAGGTTCAGGAGTGACTACTCCCAACTGAGCCAAAGCTAGGTTTCAGAATCTGGCTACTTGTGTAACCAGTGATCCTCATAGGTCTCTTGCCATGAACTGAGATGCACAGGAGTTTCAGGTTTCCTGGATGAAGGAAAGGGACATGGAAGGTGGGAGTCCAGCAAGATGTCTGGATATTAAAGATGATGGTGTATATTAAGTATCTAGTTGTGGCTCAGCAGTAAAGAATCCACCTGCAAAGCAGGAGATGCGGGAGACACAGGTTCAATCCCTGAGTGGGGAAGATCCCCTGGAGGAGGACATGGCAACCCACTCCAGTATTCTTGCCAAGAAAATCCTATGGACAGAGGAACCTAGCAGGCTACAGTCCATGGGGTTGCAAAGAGTTGAACATGACTGAGCCCACACACATTCATTTTGAAAAATAAAATCTTTACACATAATAGAATCCATAATTATTTGTTGATTATCTAATTCAGCTTAATCCTTCTGCCTAATGAACTAAGTTTGATCCCCAAAGGAATGGGGAGAGACAGAAGCTGAAAGATTAGTGTTCTTTGAAACAAAGCAGAACCTATAATGGGACTCAGAGCATAAGACACTTGATTCAGGGCCCAGGAAGAAAAGAGGTCAACCCTAGAACGCTTTGAAGCCTGCACCCTTGAGGGGTTTGGAGTAGCCCCAAGGAAAAGCCAGCTGTGCCTGGTACATGTTCTCTTACAAGACAGTAGCAGTAGAAACAGCAGTAAAGACGCCAAAGAAACCTAGAGAGGGCCTAAAGTACTATAGCTGTTGTAATCTGAATATTAGCATGACCATATTTCTTTATCCACAGGTTGGTAAGGCCTGGCACAGTCAAGTTACAAATATAATATAAAACAATGCTCAATTCAACTGGGAGAATGAAAAAGCATGTTACCCAAGTTCCCTTTGGAATGTTACAGAGATGGTTAAGTTGAAGCTCTGGCAAATTTGGCCTAGGTGCTTTCAGATTCAGAGCCGTACAGTGACGGTCCGGCTCGATAGCCAGCTGTCAGTTGATGTCAATGGTTTTGGACTTATGCACCCCTAGAAAATCAATTCCTATAAAGTTTTTTATATGGAGTAAGCTGCAGTAGTGTCTATATATGATCTACAGAACAAAAATATTGAAGTTATGGAGGCTTCAGGTCTATCTTGAACCAGTGATCAACTCACATTTATTGCTTTTATAATGTATGTCATTCATTTACTCTAGAAATATTTATTGAGTGCCTCTTATGCGTCAGGAATGGTGCTGGACTCTGTGAGGCACTGGAATCAGACAGACAGTGGTCAGGTGCTCCATGCAGTAGTCAATATAGTAGCCATTAGTCACAGGTGACTATTGCAATTCAATTCCTTTGTCACATTTGCCACATTTCAAGTATGTAACAGCCACATGTGGCTAGTGGCCACAAGACAAGACATGGTAGGTAACAGCAGAGTTTCCCATTGTCTGTCCTCCCAGATCTTAACACTCAGTTTTTCCTTGCCCACTTCCATCTCCTCCAGGTGATCAAAGCCCTCCTCCTTTTTTCCAGGTTGATGCTGCCATGACCATCCTGGACCAGGACATTGGCAGAATGTGTTTATGGGGAATATTTGGATTAAGTCTCAGAAAAATCTTGAGGCAGATGCAGGCCTCCATCAGCTGAGTGGACCATGGCCAGTATGCCACATTCTCTTTCCAATTGCATGGCTATGGCATAAATCTTGGGGATGGTGCAAAGTCTTCAGACTTCCCCTCTTAAATTTCCAAAAACTCTGTTTCGAAAGTTAAGGAAAAAAGGAAATCTGGAACATTAACAGTTTCCTGCTTTTTTCTCTTATTCCTGTTTTTCTCCCCAAGGCAGTATAGAGGCCTCTGCCTAAGAGGGGGAAAGTCACTTGCAAGGACAAGAGGGAAACAAAAGCACAAAGATTAATATTTCAAGATGTTATCTTGTGACATCAAAATAGTAAAAAACAGGATTCTTGCCTCCAAGCTGCCTATATAACCGAGGAAACATGAAAAATGGGGAAATAGATGAAACGTTAATAACCGTAAAGAGTAAAGTAACAATATTAAACAGAGGAGATGTCACCCAGATCTACATGATTCATCACTGAGGACTGGTACAGACCCTAAGTGTGACTGTTCACTGAAAGGTGAGATCTGAGCTACACAACTTCTGATGGATAGAGGTGAGAAGAGGCAGAATTTCAGGCGGGGACACACAGTAAGCAGACTTATGAATGTTGAGTGCAAGTGTCGTTTAATGTACAAGAAGGTAAGAGTTTGTCATGCAGAGTAAAGGGAACTGAGACTGCAAGAGAAGGCTGAGGAAATACCATGGAAGACTTTACCCATCAGGCTGAAGGATTTAGTCCTTATCCCACAATGAGATGGGGATGTCATTGATGATTTGAATATAGAAGTGATGTAGCAAAAGCAGCATTGTGACGATGAATCTGACATTGAACTCTTGTAGTAATATTTGAATATACTGAAGCCGAGACAGGATGGAACACAGAGGGTGGTTAGGAGGCTATTGGAGAGGGCTTTCCTGGTGGCTCAGATGGTAAAAGAATTCACTTTCAGTACAGGAAGCCCGGTTCAATCCCTGGTTTGGGAAGATTCCCCTGGAGAAGGGAATGACTGCCCACTCCACTATTTGCCTGGAGAATCCCATAGACAGAGGAGCCTTGTGGGTTGTACTCCATGGGGTCCCAAAGAGGCAGACACGACTGAGTAACTAACACTTTTCTCACTTTCAGGCATGAAATGCTACAGGCCTAGAACAGGATAGGTAGCAATAGAATGACAAGAATACAAGGAGTGAGTAGCATGTTGAAGAAAAATCAACAGGGCTTTGATTTTCGGAGCTGAGGGAGAGAAAGAAGTCAAATATACTATTAACTTGGGCAAATTACTTAGCATCTATAAAATAGTGATAATGGCTATGTTTTACAGGCTTGCCATGTGAATTAATAAAAAGACCTTTCTAAAATGTAAGACATCTCTGGCATACAAATGCAACTGAAATCCACCATTTAGAACTCAGATAGCCTGAAGCCACACACCCTAACCTTCTCCCATCCCAGCAGCAGGACCTCAGGCAAGTAGATCCAGCATCAAGGGCAAGACCAGCGGACTCTCTTTTCTCACGGCTTAGAAGTCATCGAGCTTGCCCACAGACCCACAATTCTGAACACTTCTTCCTTGTATAGGGTTTACATCCTCTTAGAACAACCCTCAGTGACCATCTCAGGCCAGAATCCACTGGAATATAATGGGCTTCCCTGGTGGCTCAGATGGTAAAGAACCTGCCTGCAATGTAGGAGACCTTCGTTCGATCCCTGGGTTGGGAAGATCTCCTCCAGTGCTCTTGCCTGGGAAATCCCATGGACGGAGGAGCCTGGCATGTCCGTGGGGTGGCTCAGAGTCAGACATGACTGAGTGACTGACACCTTCACTACTTTTTTTTTGCCAGAACACACTGGATCCTTCTGCTCTATTTTCAATCACATACCAGGTTTCCCATCTCTCTTAAAGATTTCTGAGTCTCCTCCCCTAACAAATAAAAGTTGCAGCTCAAAAGCCTGATGTGCTTTTGTGTTTTGTTGTCTCAAACATGTAGTCTCCTTCCATAAACCTCCTCACCACCTGCTTTCCCTCGGTTTCTAGTCATTCCTAGTAAATAGTGCTTATATTTCCACATAGTCCGCAAAACCCTCTTCAACACACAATATTGTTGCATATGCCTTAGATTTACAATGAAAACTAGAAAAGGGTGCTATTATGTTAGCTATAATTTTTTTTTAAGTAAAAGAAAAAAAATGGTAGGAAATTATTTTCTTCTATTTGTGCTGAATACTAGTACTTAAGGAAAGCTGTTTAAATTAGTGGACCGTAGAGGGGCAGACAGAGATTTTGGTAAAAATTTTAAAGGAAATCTTCTGAGCACTTTCAAATTATCTAGAAGTTGAAGGTAAGGGTCCTGAGTCTGTATTATGTTTAATGTAAAATCTCTGTCCTTTTTACTTCAAATAGGTATATATCAGCAAACTATTAAGATATAGATGAAGGGGGCGTGTGTGTGTACATGTCCAAAGGTGTACACACACATATATATTAATATATGAATGTATATATCCATACAAGGGACACAGGAAGGACAAGAAAGGATAAAATGTCAGAAGAAAGATTTTCCTGAGGTACTTCTAAATAAGGGGAAAGAGGGAAGGAAGTTTAAAGAAAAGAGCACGTGTGTATAGAAAAAGGAATGATCAACGAAAAGCAAAGCAGAAGGAAAAAAGAAGATGGACATAAGTCTGGTACCAGGAGCTGCTTGGGGGAGATCTAATGAATGAGACCCAAATGCAGAGGCCGCGCATCTGTGCAACGACAAGAGGAAAATCAGTGTCTGGTGAATCACATGGGTGTTCAAGGTCTGAGGTGGTAGCGTGGAGAGTGTCTACTCTGGAAAGTAAATGAAGGCACAAATCAAAAGTTGGGTTATAAATAATTGGTACTTTCTTCTAATGGACATAGAGCCTCTTAGTGCTCTGGTTAGACAGGAAGTGCCACCGAGGTGCTCACTAGAGCACCACGCCTAGATTTCTTTATTGCCCTGGCCCCACTGAAACATTCCAACCTGCTGTCCTCTAATTTCAAAATGCTATTCTCAGTTATGGTGTGTTAAACTTACCCATACATAACTGAATGGGAATGCTAATTAATCTGCAGGGGCACTTATGATTTTCTAGATGATTCTAGATTTTCTAGATGGTTCTAGATGATTTTCTAAAAATATCCAGTTAGGTTGCAAAGCTGTCTTGGTCAGTTGACAGGTCTGTAGGGAAGCCCAGTTTGGATAGGGGAGTTACGACAGGCATAGCTTCTTAGGTCACATCGTGTAGAACAGTGTCTCTCTTCCCCAGCCCCTCTCCCCAGACATTTGTTGATTTGTAGCAGCAGCAAAGGCAAGTTCTGTTGCCTGGTAGCATCAGTGCAAATTAAAAGCGCAAGTCTGAGGGATTCGCATTCCAGTGGTTAGGACTCCACACTTTCAGTGCCACAGATGTGGTTGGGTTCAATCCCTGGTCAGGGAACTAAGATTGGGGTGTCCCTCCCCAAAAAAGGCCAAGTCTGAAATTATAGAAGGTCACAAAGCATCCCATACAATAGTCTGAGTTTATAAAGCCTAAGACTGGCCCCTGGAAAAAGTATAACATTCCTGTTTTGGGTGTCTCGAGTCCATTACCATCTTCTCTCAGACAGGACTGGAGTGCATCATGCCCTTTCTTCCTCATAGAAAAAAACCTGTGCCCAGGGAACTATCTAATACCAGCAATTTACTTGTTAGTGTGAATGAAGTGGTATCTCCCCCAGGCTGAATTAAATTGTTAAGTCCTATCTTTAATTATATTCTTTCATTCCTTCTCCTAAGAAGTATTCACTGAGAGCCTTCCATGACTAAGTTGGAATATGATAAGTGAAAGCAAAGCAGAGCTGCCCCCAAGGAACTTAGAAACTTTGGCCTCCGTTAATTACAGGCATCAGCTTACCAGCAAGAAAGGAGTAGTCTGGGGCGGAGCTGCATTTCCTAACTGCCCCAAACAGGAACTCACAGGCTGGCACTGAGAGAGGTTGTTGTGCCAGGGCGAGAGGGTTACAAACTCGCTGGAGGTATTAATATGGATATTAAAGCTTAAAGTCTCACAATCTTATTTTTCTATTATGTGTATTCAGAATTGAAAGATGATGTGAAGAGCAAAGGGGAGGAAGATAGGGGAAGTGGCCCCACAAAAATCTAGACACGGATGACAATAAAAAAGGAGAAAATTTTAAATAAAGAAACATAAAATCTTCATTGTGGCCCAAAACATAATTTGATTTCAGGACTACATTAAAATCACCCCCAAAGCAACCAATTTCTGTACAATGATAGAACCACCTCAATGTCTGAGACAGAGAGTAGATAAGTAAATATGGTACATCTTACTATGGAATTAATGTAGCTATATTAACGTACAATTGTAAAAAATAATACAGTAGCTTGGGAAAATGTTGTTTTGTTAGCCCTCAAAGTCAGAATATGAAAAATTATCTCGGCTATGATGAAATGTATGTAAAATTTATGCAAGCTTATGAGCAAGGGCTAGAAAAAAACTTGGACAGTTGAAAATTGCCAAAGTGGGCCTAATGAGATTCTAGGTCATTTATTTCATTTTTATATATTTTTTCATGATATTGTTTGTACAACGAAAGTTATCATGAATCAGCTGGACAAATAAGAACAAGGGGAAAACAAAAGCTTGTTTGCAAAGCACTTGGTGATTTGATTGACTGCCAGCTCAGAATAAGCCCAATGACAGTGTTATGAGGCTACTTTTTAAAAAAATTGATGAAATCAGACTTCATTGATGAAAATATAATCCAGATTCAACAGAAAATATAAGTTCCAGCATATGTACACTAATCTGACCATATCTGAGATAATTCTCTTCAGCGTTGGGCAACTCATTCTACAGGAGGCATTGATAAACTGGAGCACAGTGAGAAAAGACAACCAGAAGATTTGGCAAGACTCAAAAAGAAAAGCAAGTGATAAAGTTTTAGAAGAAGTTTTAAAGTTTTAGAAGAAACTTTGGAATTCTAACTTGGAAAAGAAAAGACTCAGAGTGGGTGCCTCTGTAGGATTGTTATGGTAAAAATTGTATCAGGTTTTTTAAGTTTAGAGGGCACAATTAGAATCAAAAGATGGAACATTTAGGGAAGCAGTTTCCTGGCTGAAAATAAGGAATAACTTTCTAATAAAAGCTAGACAAAAATCCAATGACCTATTTCAAAAAGTAGTGACCCTCCCATTGTGGTAAGTGTTTAAGACAAGGTGCTGACATCTGTTAGGAGGGTGTCCTAGATGGTACCTAAAGATCCACTGAATCCTCATGGTATGTTTCTGTCAAATTTGGGAATGAGAGAAATTCTGTTATTTTTCTCAATTCCTTAGATATAGATGTGAGACAGGTCAAGTCTTCCCTTCCACATCTTCCTTCAATTTAGAAGACATAAAATGTAATTAGACTGAAGCCAGATTAGAAGAAACAGTTCTGTCAGTTCCCATTGGATTGTGTGGGTGTATCCTCTGATTTTAAAATTCCATTGCTCAACATCCATTTGATTACTCTCAGCCTAATTACTTTTGGCCACATTATAATTACATTCTTGACCTTTTATCTAATCACAGAGGAAAGAGTTAAAAGCAATAACTTTTATGAAGCATCCTCTATATGTCAGGAACCATACTAGGTATATTATATACATAATTTAATTTAGTCCTCCAATCTCATGAGGAAAGAATTATCATTCCTATTTTACAGTTAAGCAAATGCATCCAAGATCTCACAGCAAATGCCAGAGCTGGACTTCAAACCCTGAGTCCAGTTTGTTTCAAAGCTCTCCTTGCCCATGGACTTACTTGGTGGTTTAGTGGTTAAGACTCTGTGCAGCCAAAAATAATGAAATCAATAAATGATTATCCTAGTAGACCCAACATAATCACAAATGTCCTTATAAGAAGAGGGTCAGAGAAGGACAAGTGATGGTAGGAGCAGAGGAGGGGGGCATTTGAAGATGCTATGCTACTGGCCTTGAGGATAAATGAAAGGACCATGACCAATAAATGCTGGTGGCCTCTAGAAGCTGGAAAAGGCAAAGTTACAGATTCTCCAGGACAACTCAGTTCTGCAGACACCTTGAATTTTTAGGACTGCTTTATTTCCAGAAATAAGATAGTAAATTTGTGTTGTTTTAAGCCACTGGGTTTGTGGTCATTTGTTACAACAGCAAAGGAAGCCACAGCCTTAAATATTCCATTTAAATAAAGAGAAATGACCATATTTAAGAACATCCTAGGGCTTCTTTGTGGCTCAGCTGGTAAAGAATCTGCCTGCAATGTGGGAGTTCTGGGTTCAATCCCTGCATTGGGAAGATCCCCTGGAGAAAGGAAAGGCTACCCACTCCAGTATTCTGGCCTGGAGTATTCCATGGATTGTATAGTCCATGGGGTCGAAAAAAGTCGGACTCAACTGAGCGACTTTCGCTTTCACTTTCAAGAACATCTTGACAATTGTGGAGAGGCTGGGAACTTCTTTCTGTCTCTTTTCAGTCCTGTCTGCTGATGAGAGAATGAAGATGACTGTAGATTCCCTGGCAGGCTAAAGACCTGGGCAGGAGAGAAGAGAAAAGGAGAGAGGAAGAGAGAGGAGGAGGAGGAGACCAGGAGGAAGGTGGGATCAACAGGAAAGGATGGATAAAAGAGTGAGGGTAGAGAAGAGAGAAACAGCGACATAAAGGCAACAACCCGCTATGTCTCACCACTTTGTGCACTTTTTTAAAATTAGAGGATAATTACTTCACAATATTGTGATGGTTTCCACCATACATGAACATGAATCAGCCATAGGTATATAAATGTTCCATCCCTTTTTTTTTTTTAATTCATTCATTTATTTTAGTTGGAGGTTAATTACTTTACAATATTGTAGTGGTTTTTGCCATACATTGACATGAATCAGCCATGGGTGCACATGTGTTCCCCATCCTGAACCCCCTCCCACATCCCTCCCCATCCCATCCCTCAGGGTCATCCCAGTGCCCCAGCCCTGAGCACCCTGTCTCATGTTCCATCCCTCTTGAAACCCCTCCTATCCCTCCCCATCCCACCCCTCTATGCTGCCACAGAGCATCAGCTTTCAGTTCCCTGTGTACCATTAACTTCTGTTCCACTAAGAACGATATATTTCTAAGCAGTCTATTCCTGAGTGAACTTACAATATCAAAGTTAGTATTACCATAATACAGGTAATGTGTTAATACAGAGAGCATCAACTTGCTTCAAATTGTTCAATGGTTTTAATTTGTCTCTAAACCTCTTGGAATCACTCCAGCATTATTCTCTGTCCACAAGCACAGCCAAAGAGGAGAGGCAGTCAGAAAGCTATGCTATGGGCAAGGATCACCAGGAGCACTGAGTTGAGAAGTAATACTCCTCTTTCAGGGCCTACTCGAGTGAAGTACACTGCAATTCTGCCCTGCTCCGGATCAAAAAGCAGCACTTGAGACTTCCCTGGTGGTCCAGTGGTTTAGACTTCATCTTCCAATGCAGGTGGTACAGGTTCAATCCCTGCTGGAGAGCTAAGAGTCCACATGCCTTGTGGCCAAAAAACCAAAGCAGAAAACAGAACCAGTATCATAAAACTTCAATTAAAAACTTTGAAAATGGTCCACATTAAAAAAACAAAATCTTAAAAAGCAGCACTCAAGCTGTCAGCCGGGTAGCAAGTCCCTGAGTCTAACTCTGCTCAGCTTTTCAAAAGACAGCCACCAAGTGTGGGTACTGAAGAGCCTTCCTTCCGCTCCCCACCCCTACACCAAGGGTGATGACTTGCAAACTCACAAGGCAGTAGGCAACTCTAATTCTCCTGAAGCAGACGGATTAGGAATTCTTGTCTTCCTGTAAGGTTTGTCTCACTTATCTCAACCAAGCCATTAGCTGATTTGAGTTGATATAACCACAATCTGTACAAAAGGCTGCATTTGATTCCACATGATCACTGATTGTAAAACTAGCTAAGTAACTTTTGGGATTTCCAGAAACCTTGGAAGCTTACTCTGCATTCAAATGGGAATATCTTTCCTTTTCTCCTTTGCTTTTCGCTTCTCTTCTTCTCACGGCTATTTGTAAGTCCACCTCAGACAACCATTTTGCCTTTTTGCATTTCTTTTCCTTGGGGATGGTCTTGATCCCTGTCTCCTGTACAATGTCACGAACCTCCGTCCATAGTTCATCAGGCACTCTGTCTATCAGATCTAGTCCCTTAAATCTATTTCTCACTTCCACTGTATAGTCATAAGGGATTTGATTTAGGTCATACCTAAATGGTCTAGTGGTTTTCCCTACTTTCTTCAGTTTAAGTCTGAATTTGGCAATAAGGAGTTCATGATCTGAGCCACAGTCAGCTCCTGGTCTTGTTTTTGCTGACTGTATAGACCTTCTCCATCTTTGGCTGCAAAGAATATAATCAATCTGATTTTGGTGTTGACCATCTGGTGATGTCCATGTGTAGAGTCTTCTCTTGTGTTGTTGGAAGAGGGTGTTTGCTATGACCAGTGTGTTCTCTTGGCAAAACTCTATTAGCCTTTGCCCTGCTTCATTCCATACTCCAAGGCCAAATTTGCCTGTAGTAGTCAGGAGAGATAAGAAAGCCTTCCTCAGCAATCAATGCAAAGAAATAGAGGAAAACAATAGAATGGGAAAAACTAGAGATCTCTTCAAGAAAATTAGACATACCAAGGGAACATTTCATGCAAAGATGGGTTCGATAAAGGACAGAAATGGTATGGACCTAACAGAAGCAGAAGATATTAAGAAGAGGTGGCAAGAATACATAGAAGAACTGTACAAAAGAGATCTTCATGACCCAGATAATCACAATGGGCACTCACCTAGAGCCAGACATCCTGGAATGTGAAGTCAAGTGGGCCTTAGACAGCATCACTATGAACAAAGCTAGTGGATGTGATGGAATTCCAATTGAGCTATTTCAAATCCTGAAAGATGATGCTGGCTCAATATGCCAGCAAATTTGGAGAACTCAGCAGTGGCCACAGGCCTGGAAAAGGTCAGTTTTCATTCCAATCCCTAAGAAAGGCAATCCAAAGAATGCTCAAACTACCGCACAATTGCACTCATCTCTCACACTAGTAAAGTAATGTTCAAAATTCTCCAAGCCAGGCTTCAGCAATACGTGAACCGAGAACTTCCAGATGTTCAAGCTGGTTTTAGAAAAGGCCGAGGAACCAGAGATCAAATTGCCAACATCTGCTGGATCAATGAAAAAGCAAGAGAGTTCCAGAAAAACATCTATTTCTGCTTTACTGACTACGCCAAAGTCTTCGACTGTGTGGATCACAATAAACTGGAAAATTCTGAAAGAGATGCGAATATCAGACCACCTGACCTGCCTCTTGAGAAACCTGTATGCAGGTCAGGAAGCAACAGTTAGAACTGAACATGGAACAACAGACTGGTTCCAAATAGGAAAAGGAGTACATCAAGGCTGTATATTGTCACCCTGCTTATTTAACTTCTATGCAGAGTACATCATGAGAAATGCTGGGCTTTAAGAAGCACAAGCTGGAATCAAGATTGCCAGGAGAAATATCAGTAACCTCAGATATGCAGATGACACCACCCTTATGGCAGAGAGTGAAGAGGAGCTAGAGGCCTCTTGATGAAAGTGAAAGAGGAGAGTGGAAAAGTTGGCTTAAAGCTCAACATTCAGAAAATGGAGATCATGGCATCTGGTCCCATCACCTCATGGGAAATAGATGGGGAGACAGTGGAAATAGTGTCAGACTTTATTTTTGTGGGCTCCCAAATCACTGCAGATGGTGACTGCAGCCATGAAATTAAAAGACGCTTACTCCTTAGAAGGAAAGTTATGTCCAACCTAGACAGCATATTAAAAAGCAGAGACATTACTTTGTCAACAAAGGTCCGTCTAGTCAAGGCTATGGTTTTTCCCATGGTCATGTATGGATGTGAGAGTTGGACTGTGAAGAAAGCTGAGCGCCGATAAATTGATGCTTTTGAACTGTGGTGTTGGAGAAGACTCTTGAGAGACCCTTGGACTGCAAGGAGATCCAACCCATCCATCCTAAAGGAGATCAGTCCTGGGTGTTCATTGGAAGGACTGATGCTGAAGCTGAAACTCCAATCCTTTGGCCACCTCATGCGAAAAGTTGACTCATTGGAAAAGACCCTGATGCTGGGAGGGATTGGGGGCAGGAGGAGGAGGGGATGACAGAGGATGAGATGGCTGGAAGGCATCACCGACTCGATGGGCATGAGTTTGAGTCAACTCCGGGAGTTGGTGATGGACAGGGAGGCCTGACATGCTGCTATTCATGGGGTTGCAAAGAGTCGGACACGACTGAGCGACTGAACTGAACTGAACTGACTGGAAGCTTACTAGTAGTGAAGTCCCAGTAGATGTATGTTTAAGTAAATACTTCTTAAATAGCATTTAGCATATTGCATTGACAAAAGTCAGCTCTGGTATTATTTTGCTGTGTTACTTGGGAGTAAATTACTTCATCTCTCAGCACCCCTGTTTCCTCACCTAGGGTTCAGCTTGTGTTGGGATTCTGTGAGTCTAAGAAAAGGTACCAGGCGCTTCCCTGGTAGTTTAGCTGGTAAAGAATACACCTGCAATGCAGGAGACCCCGGTTCGATTCCTGGGTTGGGAAGATCCCCTGGAGAAGGGCATAGCAACCCACTCCAGTATTCTTGCCTGGAGAATCCCCATGGACAGAGGAGCCTGGTGGGCTCCAGTCCATGGGGTCACAAAGAGTTAGACATGACTGAGCGACTAAGTACACAGCACACAAGAAAAGGTAAAGTGCTATATTCCTATTTGCATCTCGGTGACACTCTCCCTGGCCCCTCAATTAGATGGTGCATTTTTTTTCTAAGTCATTCTCTATGAAATGCTCTCTTCAATGCCAGGAAATATATCTTCTCTAAATATGAAATTCAGCTGTTTCTCTGCTCTCCTTCATCTATTCTCCATTTAAAATGGGCTCATCATCTGTGTAAACTTAAAAGTCATCAATCGTGATATTTTGCTTGGTCACTTTGAATGCAGAAAAAAAGAAAAAGATTTTCCAAGCAGAACAACTGAAGTACCAGCCTCCAATAATTAATAACAAAAATATATAACCTTACTGAGCTCCTCCTATAAATATTAGTTCTTTCATTCAATGAATACTTATTGAGGGCCTCCCGTGTGTCAGGTACTTGGGAGGCAGCAATGAACAACATAGAAAAAGTTTCTGCCTTTAAGGAAGTTACATTCTAGTGGGAGAAAACACACACTAAACAGTAAGCACAAATCACAAATATAATGCCTGGTGAAGGGGTAGAAAGGGGTGAGGAAGGCGGAGGTGGGTAAGGCATTGCACTGGCTAGGAAGGAGCTGTGAGTAATGGCAGAAGTCATAAAATATCACCCCTGTGATAAAAAGTTGACAGTCTGGATAAAGCGATCAAACACCACAGCTTGACCTTTAGGGGACCAAACAAGAAAGTTTGTGTATTGATATTTTGAGCTAAATTCAAAACAGGCTTTTGGATATGCCAAGGAATTAAACAAATTGGGAGGGAAGAGAATGCCAACAAATACAACTCCCCCCAGAAGGCCCCCTGGATCTACTGCGTGGAGTAGAAACAGGGGGTACGCTGAGTTAGAGGAACATCTCTCCTTCTGGTTTCCCAGCTGCAGAAGCCCCATGATGGGCTCAGGAGCCCCTGTCCATTTTGGAACCAGGACCCACACCTCTGAGCTGAGCTCCTAAGAGACAAGTCTGATTTCTGCTTTCTCTTCCCCAGCACGTGTGACCCATCTCTCCCAAAGGACCACGGGAAGGACTGATGAGGTAATGTCTCCACAGGGGTGGGTGAGTGCTCTGCTGACTCTTTCAGTAAAACTCAAATTATAACCAGGTGAAGTCACTCAGTCTAGAATGGAAATCCTGGAGTTCCAATATTCTAAACATAACACTGAATAATCTCTCCCTAATCAGACAGTTGAGAGTACATATGATGTGGCAGTTTTCCTGTCTTTCCTTACCAATTAGAACAATCTAAACTTTGGCCGGTAGCATGTGGGTTTGGGATGCAATATGGAAAAAGTACAACTGACTTTTTATGAGCCGCAGAAGAACGTTCCAAAGTAAATCAGGACACACATATATCAGGCATGTTCATTTCCTTGGCTCTGTGTTTGGCCAGATGATGTCAATACTTAGTTTGCTAACTCTAGTTCCAGCTGGCAAGCCATGCTTGCAAGTTATAGGATTTTGAGGACTGAAGGCAGCAGCATAACCCAGAAGATGAAGCACAGGATGGTAAAACAGAAAAACGTCACTTTCAGATATACCACAAATCAGCATATCCTAAAACTCCAATTCACCATCTAAGTGAATGCCTCTTATAGAGCTAGGAAGAGTCTGATCAGTAGCTACTTTCAAAATACATCTCAGATATGAACTCCACGGCTTTACTGAAGGATAATAAAATTATATCCTTTAGCTCGCCTATTTGAAGATGTTGCCTTAAGAATCTAAAGTGCTGTTGAAAGTGATATATGGAAAAGTGACCAAAATGTGTTATTGTTTTCTAATAATATATTTTCATTTTTTAAAATTTAGGGTATATAAAAATACATATAAAAGCAAATTAGTATCATCCATAATTCCACTGCTCTGAGATAATTGTGGAAATAACTTGGAAAATAATTTCCCATATTTTTGAAGGCACATGTTTTTAGTAAACTTAGGATCATATCTTCAATGTTTTGCAACTGGATCTTTAAAAATAATTTTGAATCAATAGAAATTATGTCATGTGACTGGTTCCTTGAAAGGCCAAAGTTCGACCTTCTCAAATATGTTTTCCAATGTTCTTTTAATGAATGCCAAGGAGAAGCAATGGAAGTCCCAAGGTAGCCACAGAACTATAATATAGAACTTTCCTCTGTATAATACAGAACTGTGTGTGCTTAGTCACTCAGTCATGTCTGAATTTCTGTGACCCCATGGACTGTATGTAGCCCACCAGCCTCCCCAGTCCATGGGATTCTCCAGGCAAGGAGACTAGAGTGGGTACAAATGAAGAAAACATGTTTTTGGAGTGACAAACATCACCGTGTCTTTCTGCCCTTTCCTGTGATGGTTCAGTGAGGTTTGCCATGGCCTGCTTCCTCCATATACTTACCAGACTTTCTAATTGGGATGTGAGGAGTTGAATTAACCCTAAGAATACTTAAGTCTCCCATTGCAGATAACAATACTCACTGGAAAAGACCCTGACGCTGGTAAAGATTGAAGGCAAAAAAGGAAGGGGCAGAAGAGGATGAGATGGTTAGATAGCATCATCAGCTCAGTGGACGTGAATTGAGCAAACTCCGAAGACAGTGAAAGACAGGGAAGCTTAGCATGCTGCAGTCCATGGGTTCACAAAGAGTGGAACACGGTTTAGTGATTGAACAACAACATAGGCATTTCTTTCTTAATCAAAGTAGTTCATAGGCATTTACTAACCTGTATTTCAATCTAATTTATTATCATAAAATGCTGTGGAACTTGTGAGGTGAGGTGGATGAAAGCTATTTTAACTCTTATTTTACAAGTTATCAAAGTGTGGGGGAAAATATATAGAACTTGTCTAAAGCCACTGGATAAGCTGATTCTTATTTTACAAGTTATCAAAGTGTGGGGGAAAATATATAGAACTTGTCTAAAGCCACTGGATAAGCTGATTCAGTTCAGTTCAGTTCAGTTGCTCAGTCGTGTCTGACTCTTTGCAACCCCATGAACTGCAGCACGCCAGGCCTCCCTGTCCATCACCAACTCCCGGAATCTACTTAAACCCATGTCCATCAAGTCAGTGATGCCATCCAACCATCTCACTGTCTGTCGTCCCCTCCTCTTCCTGCCTTCAATCTTTCCCAGCATCAGGGTCTTTTCAAATGAGTCAGCTCTTCACAATAGGTGGCCAAAGTATTGGAGTTTCAGCTTCAACATCAGTCCTTCCAATGAACACCCAGGACTGATCTCCTTTAGGATGGACTGGTTGGATCTCCTTGCAGTCCAAGGGACTTTCAAGAGTCTTCTCCAACACCACAGTTCAAAAGCATCAATTCTTCGGCGCTCAGCTTTCTTTTCTTTGTAGTCCAACTCTCACATCCATACATGACTACTGGAAAAACCATAGCCTTAACTAGATGGCAGATAAGCTGATTAGTAGTATTTTAATAGGAACTCAACTCCCCAATTAATGCACTGATTCCTCTGTGCTCCTAGCAAACACTAAAGATTCACTAATTCTTTAATGAAATTATTCTTGTTCTAAATAATTTATTTTCTCTATTTTTTCCTTCCCTGAATTTAATTTCTGTGAATACTTAAAATAATGTATTTGTTTTCAAGAGTTCATCAGCTTCTGCTACAGACACCTCACTGCAGCCATAGATCTATCATTGTTGGCCTATATATGATTAGAATGAGGACCATGGATAGAGAAGAAACTGGACTTTATTTTAAAGCCCTATTTCCTGTTTTCTTATGTAATTTCTTCTTTTTCTCTGCCATATGCTTTTATTTTTTAATTTATTTTTAATTGAAGGATAAATGCTTTACAGTATTGTGTTGGTTTCTGCCAAACGTCAACATGAATTAGCCCTAGGTATACATGTGTCCCCTCCCTCTTCAACCTCCCTTCCATCTCCTACCCCATTCCACCCCTGTAGGATGTTACAGAGCCTGGTTTGAGTTCCCTAAGTCATATAACAAATTGCCATTGGCTATCGACTTTACATATGGTAACTGCCATGCCCTTTTAGATGAGCCAGTCGCTATGAGATGCCTCTGGAAATGACTCCTATCCCAGCCAGAAACCATGGCAGAAACTTCTTGTTCCCACCCCTGGGTCACACAAGGGGATCTGCGTGGTCTCCTCACTGAACACTATGGTCAGAGTGGTGTACCAGTAAACTGGCTCTTTGTGGGAAAAAGCCTTGAATTGCAGCATTTGCCCATTTCTGTGGTGTCAATACCTTGAAATCAAAGGTGATTTCAAGCTACCAACATTATGTCACTAAGCATGGAGTTGAGATGAGACACATGCACACAGCTCAAGCATGTCGGAGTTGGTACATCATTGCACAAAGCTCTGTGGGGAATGTGTTTGCCTTTCTCTAGGGTGGCTTTGGGGGAGCAAGCCCTTGTATTGTCTCACAGTGCAGTCCTCCTAAATACCCATCACCAGCAATCTTTTGCTGAATGTACATAAATTCAGGGATTGTTCTGGACCTACAGTGAGCTTTCAGAGATCCTAAAATAGCCCCTTCCACAAGGTGATCCTGGTGAGGCTTATACCCAGTGTGTGGTCTGAGGACCCCAAATTTTGGCCACACACAAGAGCTTGTCAGAAATGCAGAATCTTAGGTCCTCCTAGACCTACTGAATCTGAATCCACATTTTAACAAGATTTCCAATTGAAGAGGCCTTCACCTAGAAATTTCATCCAATCTCAAAGCTATGAAGCAGGTGAAGACCCAGGAACAATACTAGATATCCCATAGGTCATTCCCCCAAGGTTAGCATTTAGAATCAATGACAGACAAGAGACTGCAGATGAAACGATCCTCTGAAATGTACGTTAAGTATATTAGTAAACTTATTAGGGCAGGTGGATTTTAGGATCCCAAAATTGCCAAGGGGAGAAAGCCTTTATTAGAGTTTGAGGATCTTTTATTAACCAAGAGCCACAGACTCATAGGAAATAGATAATTGACAGTTACTTATCTCATTTTGCTTATCTGTTTTTAGGTTAGTTTTGAAATACTCCATTGCTTAATTTTGGGCTTCCTTATTGGCTCAGATGGTAAAAAATCTGCCTGCAATGTGGGAGATCCAGGTACAATCCCTGGGCCAGGAAGATACCCTGGAGAAGGGAATGCTACCCACTCCAGTATTCTTGCCCAGAGAATCCATCCCATGGACAGAGGAGTCTGGCAGGCTACAGTCCATGGGGGTGCAAAGAGTCGGACATAACTGAGCTGCTAACACTTTCACTTTTTTTGTTGCTTTATTTCAACGAGTTAAAAAGGAACTAAAAGCTCTGCATGCTGCTGCACATAAATTTAGTTTATTTCATATGACTGCCACATAATATTCCTTTGTAAGCATATAACATTATAGTGCTCAAGGTCTTTGGTAAAGGACATGCAGAGTGCTTCCTACTCTGCTACTATGAAAAAAATTCTTCTGTGGACAACTGCATACATTTCTCTTTTGGGATCAATGCGAGAGTTATTCTAGGTAGACACGTAGAAATGGGATCATTGGAGTTGCAGAATACATACACACTTAATTCTATTGACTACTTTCAGACGGCTCTCCAGGATGGCTGCGTCAATTTACACTCCCACCAGCAGTGCTTGGGGGTTTCCACTGCTCTACTTTCTTTTTATCATCTGACTTTTGAACTTTTACCAATTTGATGGACATAGAACATTATATCATACTTCTTTTTATTTGCATTTTTCTGATATGAGATTAACCATCTTTTCATATATTACTGGCCATTAAGACTTTCCTTCTGGTAATTGCCTACTCATCTCTTTTCTTTGGGATTCTGCTCTTTTTCATGTCTATTTGCAGGAATCTGTTCACTGATTTACTTAGATCTTTACTGAGCATCTACTGCATGTCAGGGGTTGTAAACAGGGTAGGGCTGAGTGAACAGAGTAGAAAAAGTTCTGACATGACTGAGCTTAGAATTTATAGGGGAAAAAAAAAACAATGAATGAATGGGTTTTGATAGGTGTTATGAAGAAAAATAAAGTTACGGGGATTAAAGTAAGAAAGCGGCTTCCCTGGTGCTCCAGTTGTTGAGAATCCACCTTGCAATGCTGGGGGCACAGGTTCGATCCCTGGTCCAGGAAGATCCCACATGCTGTGGTCCAACTAAGCCTAAGAGCCACAGCTACTGAAGCTTGCTGGACTCTAGAACCCATGTTCAGCAACAAGAGAGGCCACCGCAACGTGAAGCCCGCACACCACAATAAACTGTAGCCTGACTTGCCGTAACTAGAGAAAGCCCAAGCACAGCAACAAAGACCCAGCACAGCCAAAAAATAATTTTAAAATAAATAAATAACTTTTTTAAAAAAAAGTAAGGAGGGAGTAGTATTTTGGATAGAAAGTCAAAAAGTCCTTTCTGAGACTGTAATGTTTGACTAGAGATCTGAAGGAGGAATTTCTTATGTATGGTATATACTACTGCCATTGGGATCATTTGTCCATTTTTAAATGCTCTGTTTATCTTTTCCCAGAAGGATACTCATATGTTAACTTTATCCATGGTTACCTTTGTTACTCAGAAATCTTTAACACTGATTCAGTCAAACTCATCATTTTTTCCTTTTATGGTTTGTGCTTTTTTTTGAGTCTTGTTTAAGAGATTGTTACTCAAAGTCACAAGAATATTCTCCTCTACTTTCTGCCAGTAGCTTTATAATTTTACCTTTTACACATAGGTATTTATTTCACTTGATATGGAGGATCAATTTTATTTTCTCAGACAGAAAGCCATTTGTCCCAGGATGATTTATTAACTAGCCTCTTATTTCAACATTGATTTGGTTTGCCACCTCATTATATTCACCAAGTCTTCAGGTACTTGTGAGTCTTTTAATGAGATTTCTTTTTTGTTTCACTGGGGCATCATCTGCCTGCTTCTGATGAGCACCACACTTTTGTCTTATTGAACTATGGCTTTGTAATGTGTATCTCGATATTAGATGGCAATCTGTTCTTAATAATAGATAACTGAAAATTTCTGGAAAAAAAAGTTATCAAAAGTTCTGTTCTCAGTAGAACATAGCATTCTGTCTTATTGCCAGGTATTGCTCAAATATTATTTTTAAATTACATAGAGATAAACTTGTTCTTCAGGTGTTGCTATTCACTTGGGCTTTGAACATCATAAACAGTTATCAACTACTGTCCTATCCATTTGTGGCACTAAATTTATTTACTTTTTCTGGATTGAGAAACTGATTTTCTGCTTCTATCTTAGCATAAAAGTATATCTTGAATAACAGGCTTATTTAATGATGTAAGTCAGAAGACTTCACAAGGGTGAGTGACAATGGTATAGGAACTTAAAATGAATATGTCCATTTATGATTTAACAGATTTTGCTTACCTTGAATTTGTGAAAAATTAAGGCCCACATATTCTATCATATTTAAAAAGTAACATGAAACTGGCATGTATTTCATTATTCTTAGCATTTTTTTCTGAATCAGTTCCAGCTCTAGTGAGGATAAGATAAAATTCAGTTTCTTTTATAAATATTAAATTAAGTACTTTGAGAATAGGACTCCTGCTTCAATTAATATTAGACTGGGTAATGCAGAACAGCCCCCCTTTTGAGAAATATTGAGACCATAGGAGAACTACTAAGATAGTGAAGAATTGTGAGGCAAAGATACTAGAAAAGAAAGAAATACCAGAGAGTTATGCTCAGCGTTTAAATCAGATTTCCTCATAGGAGCATCTGGCAATTAAGAGAGTCATCCAAGAGATTAAGTTAAACACTAATCTTTGTCAGCGTCACCAGGGAAATGAAAGTGAGAGTCCAGGACCCACCAGGGAAGAGGAGACATCCCATGCTTTTGGTTAGAATTCCTAAGGGTGGCACCTTAAGGGAAAAAAGTGAACTAGAGTAGCCTGCCCCTCACTTAGACTGAAGCCTATCTTAAAATAACCCCAATCCCTATCTTAGTATTAGGATTATCTGGGTCCTTGCTGTCTACTAAAAACAAATATAAATCCTCTTATGCTTCAAATTATTTTCACATTTTAAAAAAGATTATGTCCAGTAAATAATAAAAATTTATCAGGCACATGAACAGACAAGATGATGTAATTTAAAAACAAGATAAACAACAAACATTATAAGTAAGTCCATTTGGAATTTGTACACTATACTTTAAAAGAACAAGAAAATTCTAGAACTGAAAAAATATAATAATTGAAATGAAGAACTCATTGTGGGTTTAATTGCATATTCACTTCAGTCCAGTTCGGTCGCTCAGTCGTGTCTGACTCTGTGACCCCATGAATCACAGCATGCCAGGCCTCCCTGTCCATCACCAACTCCCAGAGTTTACTCAAACTCATGTTCATCGAGTTGGTGATGCCATCCAGCCATCTCATCCTCTGTCATCCCCTTCTCCTCCTGCCCCCAATCCCTCCCACCATCAGGGTCTTTTCCAATGAGTCAACTCTTTGCATGAGGTAGCCAAAGTATTGGAGTTTCAGCTTCAGCATCAGTCCTTCCAAAGGACTGATCTCCTTTAGGATGGACTGGTTGGATCTCCTTGCAGTCTAAGGGTCTCTCAAGAGTCTTCTCCAACACCACAGTTCAACAACAAACATAAGTAAGTCCATTTGG
This sequence comes from Dama dama, assembly GCF_033118175.1. NCBI lineage: Eukaryota > Metazoa > Chordata > Mammalia > Artiodactyla > Cervidae > Dama > Dama dama. The sequence goes on from NC_083705.1 coordinate 21,386,345, forward strand.
AATTTGTACACTATACTTTAAAAGAACAAGAAAATTCTAGAACTGAAAAAATATAATAATTAAAATGAAGAACTCATTGCAGGTTTAATTGCATATTAGATACACCTAAAGAAAGAATTTATGAACTAGAAGGGAAAATACCCAAAATAAAATACAAAAACAAAAAAAGAATGGAAAAAAAATAGGAATGAGTATAAGAGACACGGGGCTTCCCTGATAGCTCAGTTGGTAAAGAATCTGCCTGCAATGCAGGAGACCCTGGTCCACCTCCTGGGTTGGGAAGATCCGCTGGAGAAGAGATAGGCTACCCACTCTAGTATTCTTGAGCTTCCCTTGTGGCTCAGCTGGTAAAGAATCTGCCTGCAATGCAAGAGACCTGGGATTGATTCCTGGGTTGGAAAGATAGATCCCTTGGGGAAGGGGAAGGCTACCCACTCTGGTATTCTGGCCAAGAGAATTGCATAGACTGTATAGTCCATGGGGTCGCAAAGAGTCAAAAATGACTGAGTTGGGAGGCGGGGATCGGGATGGGGAATACGTGTAAATCTATGGCTGATTCATATCAATGTATGACAAAAAAATAATAATAATAATAATAATAAAATAAAAATTTAAAAAAAGACACAATAAAATGGTAAAAAAAAAAAAAATGACTGAGTGATCTTCACTATAAGATACAAAGAGGTTTAGTGAAAAAGGTCTAATATGCATGTAATGGAAGAACTAAAAGGTAAAATAGAAATAAAGGCATAGAAGTATTTAGAGAGATAAGGATTGAGAATTTTCTCCCCAAATAATTAAATAATGAAAATCACTAAGGCTCATTATCAAGGAGCTCTACAAATGTCAAGCATTATAATTCTGTATAAAATCACAGAGTATATCATAATGAAACTGCTGAAAGCAAGCAAATATCCATAAAACAGAAATGAAGATCTTGAAAGCAACCAAAAGAATAATATGAACTTTAAAGAAGCAATAATTAGATTGACATCACACTTCGTTCCAGAAACAATGAAAGTTAAAACAGGATAGACTGACATCCTCAAAGAAAATACCTGAAAACTAAAATTCTATATGTGGGGAAAAACACCCTTCAAGAATAAAGGTGGAATATAGATAATTTTAGAGCTTCCCTGATGGCTCAGAAGGAAACAGCAACCCACTCCAGTATTCTTGTCTGGAAAATCCCATGGACAGAGGAGCCTGGCAGGCTACAGTTCATGGGGTTGCAAAGAGTTGGATACAACTGAGCACACATGCAATGATGACTCAGACAGTAAAGAATCTGCCTGCAATGCAGGAGACCCAAGTTCGATCCTTGGGTGGGGAAGATCCCCTGGAGAAGGGGATGGAAACCTACTCTGGTATTCTTGCTTGGAGAATTCCATGGACAGAGGGGCTGGGAGGCTACAGTCTGTAGGGTTGCAAAGAGTCTGACACAACTAAGCGGCTTTCACTCACTCACTCTCATAGACAATTTGATCGGGATGAGGAATACATGTAAATCCATGGCTGATTCATGTCAATGTATGACAAAAACCACTACAATATAAATGGAATCAAAATGCAAAAATAAACAAATAAATTTTTTAAAAATCTACTGCAAAATAAAAAATAAATAAATAAAAAATAAAAAGATAGATTGGGAGTAGGGGGAATTTGTTGCTGGCAGACACATATTATAGGGCATGCAATGAAAGTGATCCTAGCTAGAAGCCCAAGGATACAGGGAAGAATAACAAGCAACCAAGGGGTAAACATGGCAAAATATCAATGAATACTATTTAAAATGGTAATAATAATTTCTTATGTGATTTAAACTAGATACAGAATTAAAATACATGACAACAATAGCATATATGTAAGAATGGAGGGGTTTAAAGTGTTCACCGAGTTATCACCTCATACCTGTTAGAATGGCTATTATTAAAACAAGAAGACAAGAAATAACAAGTGTTGGTGAGGATGTGGAGAACAGGGAACCACCCTACACTGTTGGTGGGAATGCAAATTGGTGCAACCACTGTGGAAAACAGTATGGAGCTTCCTTCAAAAATTAAAAACAGATACCACAGCAAAGGAAACAATAAACAAAACGAAAAGACAGCCCACACATTTGGAGAAAATATTTGCAAATGATGTGACCGATAAGCGATTAATCTCCAAAATTTATAAACAGCTCATGACGCTTCAGTCAGTTCAGTTGCTTAATGATGTCTAACTCTTTGTAACCCCATGGGATGCAGCACACCAGGCTTCCCTGTCCATTACCAACTCCCAGAGGTTGCTCAAACTCATGTCCATCAAGTCGGTGATGCCATCCAACCATCTCATCCTCTGTCGTCCCCTTCTCCTCCTGCCCCCAATCCCTCCCAGCATCAGGGTCTTTTCAAATGAGTCAGCTCTTCACATCAGGTGGCAAAAGTATTGGAGTTTCAGCTTCAGCATCAGTCCTTCCAATGAACACCCAGGATGATCTCCTTTAGGATGGACTGGTTGGATCTCCTTGCAGTCCAAGGGTCTCCTCCAACACCACAGTTCAAAAGCAGCAATTCTTCAGCGCTCAGCTTTCCTTATAGTCCAACTCTCACATCCATACATGACCACTGGAAAAACCATAGCCTTGACTAGATGGACCTTTGTTGACAAAGTAATGTCTCTGCTTTTTAATATGCTGTCTAGGTTGGACATAACTTTCCTTCCAAGGAGTAAGCCTCTTTTAACTGCAGTCACCATCTGCAGTGGTTTTGGAGCCCAGAAAAGTAAAGTCAGCCACCATTTCCACTGTTTCTCCATCTATTTGCCATGAAGTGATGGGACAGGATACCATGATCTTAGTTTTCTGAATGTTGAGCTTTAAGCCAACTTTTTCACTCTCCTCTTTCACTTTCATCAAGAGGCTCTTTAGTTCTTCTTCACTTTCTGCCATAAGGGTGGTATCATCTGCATATCTGAGGTTATTGATATTTCTCCCGGTAATCTTGATTCCAGCCTGTGCTTCTTCAAGCCCAGCATTTCTCATGATGTACTCTGCATATAAGTTAAATAAGCAGGGTGACAATATACAGCCCTGGCGTACTCCTTTTCCTGTTTGGAACCAGTCTGTTGTTCCATGCCCAGTTCTAACTGTTGCTTCCTGACCTGCATACAGGTTTCTCAAGAGGCAGGTCAGGTGGTCTGGTATGCCCATCTCTTTCAGAATTTTCCACAGTTTATTGTGATCCACACAGTCAAAGGCTTCCGCATAGTCAGTAAAGCAGAAATAGATGTTTTTCTGGAACTCTCTTGCTTTTTCAATGATCCAGCAGATGTTGGCAATTTGATCTCTGGTTCCTCTGCCTTTTCTAAGACCAGCAAAGTAGAGAGACTCTACAAAATGGCACGTTTGGAAAGAGAGAGAAAAAAGAGAAAGAGAGGCCAAGGAGCACCATACATCAGATGTGAAAGTAAAGAAGCCATCCAAGAAGTTAATCCTGCAGCTGTGCCATGTGAATCAGAAATGAGCTACTCAAATAAGTCCTTCCTGAGTCTCTGACTTACAAAATCATGATAAAACTAAAGTGATTATTATAAGCTCTTAAATTTTAAGGTGGTTTTTTATGCAACAATAGATAACCAGAACAGCTACCAAGTTAGGAAGTAGGATGAGGAATGAAATAATAACTACTTGAATGAAGCTAAAGAGCATATTGATGAGGGTTAAAGAGTTAAAAAGATGGTTTAAAACTCAACATTCAAAAAATGAAGATCATGGCATCTGGCCCCATCACTTCATGGCAAATAGGTGGGGAAAAAGTAGGAATAGTGACAGGTTTTTTTTCTTGGTTTCCAAGAAAAAAACCAGTGACTGCAGCCATGAAATTAAAAGACACTTGCTCCTTGGAAGAAAAGCTATGACAAACCTAGACAGCATATTACAAAACAGAGACATCACTTTGCTGACATGTCTGTCTAGTCAAAGCTATGGTTTTTCCAGTAGTCATGTACAGATTTGAGAGTTGGACCATAAAGAAGCCTGAGCACTGAAGAATTGATGTTTTTGAACAGTCATGCTGGAGAAGACTTTTGAGAGTCCCTTGGACAGCAAGGAGATCACACTTGCTAATAATCCTAATCCTAAAGGATTATTAGCAATAATCAATCCTAAAGGGAAGCAATCCTGAATATTCATTGGAAGGACTGATGCTGAAGCTGAAACTCCAATACTTTGGCCACCTGATGCAAAGAACTGACTTATTGGAGGGGACCCTGATGCTGGAAAGACTGAAAGCAGAGAATAAGAGGGCAACAGAGGATAAGATGGTTTGATGGCATCACTGACTCAATGGACATGACTTTGAGCAAACTCTGGGAGATAGTGAAGGACAGGGAAACCTGGCATGCTGCAGTTCATGGGGTCACAAAGAGCTGGACATAACTTAGCGACTGAACAGCAACAAATCAACCTGAAGAGTGGTAAGAAAGATGGAAATAGAAACAGTAAAGTAAGAGGGTAGATTTAAATCTATTGAGATTTAAATCATGAGATACATGAAGTGAACCAAATGTCTCAGTTAAAAGACAAAAAAAAGGTAACCAGCCAATATTTACAAAAAACAAAAATATGATGCTTAAAAGAGATAATATAAAAAATAAGCATATATTAAGATTGAAAGCAAAACAATGGAAAAATATATAGCATCCAAACACTAACAAAATTAAAATACTGTGACTATTTTAATATCTGAGAAAGTAAAACTTAAGACAAAAAGCATTATTAGACTAAAGAGGAATACTTTATAATGATAAAATATTCATCAGAAAGAAAAATTATTTTATAGTTTTAAGCATATAATAATATAGTATTTAACTATATAAAGCAAAAATTTAAAGCACTTTAAAGAACAATGGATGAATCCACAATCCGATTGAGAGGTTTGAAAATACTTTGAGAATAAATTAGCTAACTCATTTGTTCATTTAATCTCTCTTTTGGATCCTCATTCACAAGTGAGAACTGTTTTAGATGGTTGCTGTGGGTGTTATATATTTTCTACTGAAGAAATTATTCTAAGTGATGATTCACCATCCTCTCTTTATTCCAGCCAAAGAAACTAAGATAAAGCCCAAGTTTCATCTGAAATCTTAAGGTTTCTGCCTAGGCTTCATTAACTGACAGATTTTTGGAAGGCCTGAGAAAGGACTAGCTGTCTAGAGTCTCAAGGAGATAGTTTTCCACATCAACTTTTTATGGACTGATAGGACTATCTCAGTAAAAAAAAAAAAAAAAAAGTCCTAATATGTATTTTTTTAATTTTATTGGAGTACAGTTGTCTTACAATTTGTTGGTTTCAGATGCACAGCAAGTTGATTCTGTTATACCTTAATATGTATCTAGCAGGAGTCAGGTACTATGTTACAATGAGCTAACCAACAGATCAGAAACTGAATGATCATTCAAAATACATCTACCCATTCTGTAGAGCAGATGGGCCAATCTTACTCCTCTGTGGGTTAGTTTTCTCCATTACCCTATGGTGATAATAATTTACTTCCCAATAATGATCATTACAGAGCTTATACAGATATTCAATTAACAGCCAAACTATCCCATTTTCCTCTATTTGCTTGTTGATAATCAAGATATAACAGTTCTATTGCATTTGAGTCATCTGTTTAATCACACTTGTTCACAATGCTTTAGCTCTGTTTATACCATTCTGTTCCTTAGGAATCACAGGTTATTTTACTACTGACTGTGCACCATCAGGAATATGGTCCCTTGTCTTATCTTGATAAGAGAGCACTGTTTCTTATCTTAAGCAAAAAGATAAACATTCAGAAGACTTCAATGTTACAGTCCTACTTGGTACAATTTTTGCTTATCTAGGTATGCATATCACTTGCACTGCATGAACAGTAGGTTCATTTTGAGCCTTGTTTTCAATGTTTCAGTATTGAGATGAATATGGGGTTCTGGCAGCTAGAAAGTACTGGCAGTCTATCACCCTCCATCTCATGCAGGTCTCTAAATAGAGACTGGACAAATCTGTGCAGTTGCTCCTGCCAAGTCTTTCTACCATGACTGTTACCGTCACTCCATGGTCCTGATTCTCAGCCAACAATACATTTATTTAAGTCTGCTCAATTAAAATGGAGGAACAGGTTTTTTGCTTATCTGCCAGAGAAGCACTAAGGGTTACTCATGGAAGCTGTCAGAAGGAATCTTCCTGCAAAATACCTGTCGATGAGATCTAGATTCTGTTTAGGCAGAACAGTTCCTTTAATAAAGATGATGAACTCTAGCCTCTAAAATCTCTAGGGTCTAAACTCTCTAGAACATCTTTTACAAGGCTAATATGCTTTTTCCTCAGTTTCTAATCCCAATCTATGGGTAAATGTATCTGTTTTGCTCAGTTTGGTTATCTTTACTCAAAAGTCAGCTTGATCCCCATAGAGAAGAAAAGTGTCTATTTCACTCTAGTAAGTAGGATGTGTCTCCCCTGATGATAGTTAATACTCTTCATTAGGCTGGGTCTTGCCTTTGATCTGCTGACACAATTGATCTTGAATTTCTATTGGTTCTGATGCATCTTGTTTTGCGATTTCTCTCTCTAAGCTTTGTTTAATTCTCTCTTGCTTGTAGTTTTATGTCTGAACTTTGAACCCCCTGGGGGGCTAGATTTCCACTCCCCATCTCTTTTTCTCTTTTTTCTCATTTTTTAAGCTGATTTAGCAAGATCGTCATGTAGTGTTTTAGAAATAATATGTGTGATGGGGGTGGGGCGTGGCAGGAGAGAGGCATTGGGATCTTGGCAGTGATGTGTTCACAACTAGGTTACATTTTTTAATGCCTATCATATCCTCAGGGAATCTTTGGAGGGCTTCTGCTTAGGGCAATTGTATATTTTCCACGTCTTAAGAGCAAGCTAAATAAACAGTCGTTTAATATTGTGGCTTAGTTTTGCTGTCTTTATTGTAGTTTCCTAAGATCCAAAGACATTTGTAGTCCACGCATGGTGCTACCAAAATTTTAGTTCTATGTAGTAAAACAATGCCTTAACTTTATATACCACTTTAAAACCAAAAATCTACATTAACACTCAAATGATTTTCAGTGCACCCTTGTATACTGGCAGAACAGGAATAGACATAGAAACACTGATAAACCAGAGGGGTCCACAGGAATCTCTTGATCAGGCTAAGCCCTCCTCCTTTTCTCTCCTCCCCAGAGAAATGGATAATAAACTGTATTCTTTGCCTAAAAGGATCTAAGACCAACTGAAATGCAGAATCCAAAATGAAAAAATGCCTGCCTGGAGCATCGTACACACAATCTTCAGTTTACAAACTACCCTTCCTTAATGGGGAGCAGAAAGGTGAGCTGCCTCCTTTGCTTCAGTAAACAAATAATGAGGAGGAGGCTGTAGTTAGATGCACATTTCCAGGGCCTTGATGGATAATTATCCAAGTGACTTATCATTAAGGTTAATGGACTTCCCTTGGTTAAATTCCTTTCCATTGTATACTATTGGAAATAGATCCTTTGGGTCATTGAAGCTCTTTTAGGGTCTCTGCTCTTAGCCAAAAGGTACAATCCCAGAACCCATCTCTGGTTTGGCTGAACTGATGAATTAACAACAGCTTCTAAATTACTCAGGGAGAGAGTCTGTTCACTGGACCAGACTGTGGAAATGAAGCACCAAGGAGAGTTCATCACAAGCTAAGTAGATAGCCTGCCCCCGTGGTGGTGCACAGACGAACACAGCTTCTGGGAACAGCAGGTAAGAAAACGGAGCCAGCCATGGAGGGGGAAACAACTCGCGAAGGTGCCATGAAAAATCACCTGTCTACTAAAATTACAGCAAAACAGCATGCTAGGGAATTTAAGAAAGATTTTTATGCAGATGGGGATTTACTCTTTTTTTTTTTTGCACCTGCTGTCAGTAAGCATTAGACCATAAACATCAGCAAACATTGATTAAGCATATTGCCTTGATGAAACTTCAAGTGAAAGAAGAAAGTGGTTCAGCAGCTCCAAAGCCCAGAAGACAAATTACTCTTGGTATAGCAATTAGAATGGGGAAAACTACTGTACCGTTTTGAAAAAGCACTCTGAACTTGATTCCATAGACAATCTAATACTAGCTGATATGACTTTAGAGAAAGTACTAGCACTCCTACTATGGATTGTAATTTTTGAAACGTATTTCGGCTTTATAAAATTCCACATGACCAAAACTATAAAGGTCAGTCTATTTCTAAGATATACCTCAGCCTGGATGTTTTAAATTAGCTTGCTTCAAGAAATATGGGGTATATTAAGTGAAATGTGAAAGACTTCAGGGACCCAGAATTCCTGGACTTCCTGGAGTTATGTCCATTTTGAGCTGAGTTTTCTGTCAATTTCCATCCAGCAGGTCGATAACATGAATGTTTCACAAGCAACTTTAAAATGCATTAGTCATTTTGGGATTCATTTCTGCAGTGTTCTCGCTACTTCTTTTGATCATGCAAGCTGCAGTTGGGCTGTGAGCACAAAATAATAACATTCTCAACTGAGAGGACCTACGTATGCAGTGAACATAAGTAAATTCTAGTTTACTTCTAATTGGAACACACCAAGTCAAATATGAGTGCAAACAAAAGTAAGGCTGTGTAAGTTTCTGTGTTTGTGTATATGTGTTGTGCACTTCGCCAAAACTGGACACATTTATTCTTAAGTCCATACCGCTTCTTTCCTTGAAGTGGAAGGAAAATAAAATTCATGTTTATTGTGCATTTATTATGTGTCAGGCTTTGTGCTGGTCCTAATCAGAGCAGCCTAGAGCTTAGGTACATGGTCTATGAAGTCAGGCTGCCTCGGCTGAAAGCCCAACTCTGCCATTACTGGCCATGAAACATGAGAGAGGTACTTAACCTCTCTAAGCTTCTTTTTTTTTAATCACTTGAGAAACATGGAAATTAATAGAATTTATATCATAGGATTATTGAGGTGATTCAATGAGTTAAGTTCTGTGAAGTGTTTAGCACAGGGTCTGACACATGACAATGCTCAATAAATGATACTACGATGTCTCATTAAGAATGACAGTAATCCTATGAAGTATATATCATTAGTCCCATTTTATAGATGTGACAACTGAGACTAAGGAAAATAAATTGATATACCCACAATTTCAAAACAAGCAATGATCTCGTCTATGAAAAAAATTAAATGAATTTTCAAATGAATGAATGACTATATTCTTTGGGAGAATGCTAGCTGCTATAACAAATAAACCTCGAGTTTTTGAAAGCTCAAACACAAAAGATATATATTTCTTCCAGGTAACTTTTACAATGGTTGTTCCTAGTTGCAAATGATCCTCCTCCTCGCCATAATTCAGACATGCACATTTCTCCCATCTGGGAGTTCTACCATCCCCAAGGTCTAGTCATTTATATCCACCTGGCACAAGGGGAGAGAGACAGCATAGAAAAGGCCTAATGACTTCTGAAAAGCCTTGGCTCATCAGACATCACTTCTACTTTCCCGCTGGTAAGAACTAGCCACATGGCCACACCTAGATGTAGAAGATGCTGGGAAACAAAAGCCCTGGCCAGTCAGCTGCTTCCCAATGACAACTCCATTCTATCTGTATAAGGGGGAATATAATATCACTGTTACACAGCATTTAGTCCATGCTGTCAGTGGGTCAAATGATAGCATCTTTAAATATGATGGTCATTATTTTTCTCTTAGTGCATAAAACTTCTCCAAATTAAAATTTAATTCCTCTTCTGCTTACCATTTTCTTTACTTCTTACCAAAGGAATTTCAGATCAATGTATTTCAGGTCTTGAGCAACTATCTTCATGAGTCAAGATAATTGTGCTACACTAAGTCTGATGGAGGAAAGAGCAGGAAGAATCTTGTCAATTAAATTGATAGCCCGAAGCTTGTGAGTTTGTTATGTGTGTGTTTTTGTAGGCTTCAAATATTGCTAAGGGCCATCATGTGAGTCCATCTTTAAAAAACAAAGTCAAAGCCTTGTCCTGATGGTGAACTAGAGGGATTCGGCATTGAATAGTTAATATAACCCATAGAAAAACATACTAAATAGCTGGAAGTGAAGTTCACCTAAATGAATAATTAAACAGGACCACACATATAATCAATGATCCCTGTTTTCAGTTATCTATTGCTGTGTAAGAAACCACTTCAAACAGTGACTTTAAACAAAAACCATGCATTACTCTTATAATTAAGCACATTGATTGGGCTCATCTGGGAAGTTCTTCTCTACATGATATCAGCTGAGGCTGTGGTCCTCTGCAGACTTAACTGAACCGGAACATCCATCCATGGTGGCTGTCTCCTGTGACTGATGCCTTGGTGGAGACAACTGGAAGCTTGGGTAGAGCTGGGACATAGGACAGTTAGGACTCCCTGTCTCCCAATGTAATCTCCAGGCTTCCCCGTCTCCATATGGCCTCTCTAGCAAATATCTCCATGTAATTTCTCCAGCAAAGTAGCTGCACTTCCAATATGGCAGCTCAGGATGCCCCAAAGCACATAAGTGAAATCTGCCAAGTCTTCCCAAGACTTAGGACCAACATAAGGTCATTTCTCCCAAATGCTATTGGTTAAACAGAGGCATAGGTGTAGCCTAGGTTCAATATTCTGGAAATATAAAAGAATATAGGGAGCTATATTCACCATCTAGGAAGCTATTACTACAACCTGAGCTCAACAATGAGAATAAGCACCATGTTATAATCAAAGTCCAGAGCAGATAACAAAGTTGATATACTTGGCCTCTCATTTTTTCCCTTCAGTTTACTCTTTACTAAGAGTCAGTTTTACAAAGGAGCATTCTTGATCTCAGAGTGAGAAAATGCAGACAGTGGTAATCTAAACTGTCATGATACAACTTAATTCTGTTTATCTAGAGATGGTTCTCTCATTGTTCTACCTTTAGATGGATGAAAAGATGAGATTAACAAAGCTGAAGAAAGTAGAATTAGAAAATAAGAAGAGGCAGTCAAATAATCCCATAAAAAATGGGATGGCAACTCTAACGAGGGCCATGGAGTGGTGTCAGAGCTGTGAGAATAGTTAGGGAGCACCTGGGTAATCTAGACAAGAAATGATGAATTTTGAATTTGCTGTAAGGATCTGCTGAAAGCCCTGTGGAGGGCTTTCAGAAAATGAGATGCACTGCAGAGAGAAGATGGCAGAAGAGTAGGTGAACGTGGAGCACATTTCTCTCCTTGAATGCCTCAGTAATACACCTTCAGATGCAGAAGATCTCATAGAATACCAGCTAAGATTGGGCAGGAGTCCCTGACTGCTGGAAAGGAATATACAGATGCACACAAATCTTGGTAGGATGAAGGAAGGGAAAAAGGAGAGTGAGTAGGACTGGACCTGAACCCAGGGGGTGGGGGAACTGAAGCAGGGGTCAGACCCCTACATCACAGCAACTGCTTGGGACAAAGGGGAAGAGTGTGGGGCTGTTATAGAGTGCAGCAGCTGATCTGTGACAGTTTGAATGGAGTAAGAACCACAAAGACAATCCTTGCTGCAGCCCCACATAGCCCAGACAGGGACGCAAGTCCCCTGGAACACATGGCGTCTGGGAGCTGGCGCTTAGGGATTGGAGAGCAATTCCAGGGTGAGGCCTGTTGTTGACTGTGGGGAGACGGCTGCAGGGGATGTGAGGGGATTGTGGTGCTGAATGCCTTTGGAAGAAAGCTGGGCCGCCATGGAAGCAGGGCAGTACTGCTGAGTCATGCGTAGGGGTGGAGCCATCACTGTAGCCTCTCCCTCGCCACATGCCAGCACCAGCAGCTGAACAACAAAGACCCCAGAGAGGGTGGCCCTTTAAGTGCCTGATGTGCCGAGCCATAGAGAAGGACCCCAGCCAGGGAGACCCTTTGGACTCCAGCTGCCAGAGGCTAGAAGCAGCCCACTAGCGCCCTGGCTCCTGCGCCTGAGGCTGCCGCCATCTTGCACACTTGGGACCACCAAGGTCCCCGTGATCCAAGCAGCTGCCCCATCTCCTTGCTCAATCCTCACTGGACCAGAGCTGCCAGAGGCTAGAGGAAAACACCCTGAATGCACCATAGCTCCTGCTCCCACGGCCACCAGCTCCCCCGTGTACCCGGCACTACCAGGGTCCCTGCAATCCAAGCCGCTGCACCGCGTCCGCACATGGCCCTCGCTGGGGCAGACCCAAGTCTCCAGGGCAGCCTCAGGAGGAAACTCCCGTGGATGACCCACATGCAGAAGTGGAGATAAAACCACAGTTGAACTCCAGGGGCAGTGTGGGTAAGGAAGAAGATCAAAAACCTGTCCACCAGTTGTATGAGCTACAGTTTAAATCCACACAACCAACTAGGCAGACTGTGTCTACAGAATATATAAATAGGATGATGCCCGTTCCCACAAAAGAAAATGCACTAGATCTGGTGGTTGTGGACACTAAAGGCAAGGACACACAGTAGCAGGGCCACATTAGAGTCTGAGCTGTCCCCACAGCAGGCCCAGAGACCAGTCCAGTGTTGGGGGATATCCTAGGAGGCAGAGGTAGACTCTGGCTTACAGCCAGGGAAAGAATGCTGACAACTGAGATCTGAGAGAAACACTTATTATTATTCTTACATTTTGACTTGTTGGTTCTGGATTATTTTTTCTTTTCTCTTTTGTTGTAGTTGTTGAATTTATTTTTACTGTTAACTCTGTTTAAAATTTTGAGAACTTTTTTTTTAATCACACTTTTAATTTCCTTTATATACTTCTATCTCTGCTGGCTTTTTGTGGTTCTGTGGAATTTTTCTTTTTTAAATTTTGTTTTTGTTCAATTTATTTATTTGCTTTTCTTGTGGTTCTTTTCCTGCTGTAGTTATCCTTCAATAGACATAAATCTTTTTTTATATACTTCTATTTAACTTTACTTTTCTATTTCTTTTTTCTATTTCTTTTTTCTTTTCTTCCTTTTCTTTCTTTACTTCTCCACATTTTGTTTTCCTCCTTTGCTTTATTCTTCACTTGGGACTCTGCTTTCGTTTTGTTTTAGGTTTGTGTTTTAGTTTTGGTTTTAATTGGTTGATATCATTTTGGTTTCCTTTGCTTGTTGGGTCACTCTGTTGTACTTTCTTTTCCTTGGACTGTTTTGGTTTTGTTTGTGTGTATGTGCATGTGTGTGTGTGTGTTCCTTTGTTTTTATTTGTCTGATTTTGTACTTACCATTTGTCGGGGTTTGCCTTGCTTCTCATTTTGTTTTGTTTTGTTTTTGAGTGTTTGTTTTAATCCTCTTTAATGCCATTAACACGTGGATTATGGAATCTTGGTTACCTGGCTTGAGATCTGGCCTGAGCCTTTCGAGTGGAAGCTCTGAGTCCAGGACACAAGACTGCCAGAGAACTCCTGACCCCAAAGAGTATTAATCAGTGAGAACTCCCCTGAGGACCTCCGCCTGTAAGACCCAGCGTCACCCTACTCCCAGCAGCACCCAGTGCAGGATGCCTCACCCAAATAACAAGCAAGGCCAAATACAATCCCAATCACCAGCAGACAGGCTTCCCACAGACGCTCCAAAACATACCATCTCACACAGCCCTGCTGATCAGAGGGAAAAAAAAAAAAAAACACCTCGTCCCACCAGAACACAGGCACAAGTCCCTCCCAATACGAAGCTTACTCAAACCACTGGCAACCTCACCCACCAAGGGCAGAAACCAAAGGAAGAAGGAATACAACCCTAAAGCCTGGGGAAAGGAAACCTCAAACACAGTAAGTTAGGAAAAAATGTAAAGGCAGAAATATTGTGCAAATGAATAAGGGAAAACCCACAAGACCAAATAAATGAAGAGGAAATAAGCAAACTACCTAAAAAAGAATTTAGAATAATGATGGTAAAGATGATCTAAAACCTCGAAAATAGAATGGAGAAAATGCAAGAATCAATGAAAACATTTAACAAGGACCTAGAAGAAATAAAGACTAGATAGAGATGAGCAACACAATTACTGAAATGAAAAATACTCTAGTAATGCACAACTGCTAAAGTTAAAAAATAGCAGAATAACTAAGGCAGAAGAATGGATAAGTGAGCTGGAAGATAGAATGGTGGAAATAACTGCTAAAGAGCAGAATAAAGGAAAAAGAATGAAAAAAGTTGAGTATAGTCTCAGAGACCTTTGGGACAATATTAAACATACCAACATTCAAATTATAGGGGTCCCAGAAGAAGAAGTGAAAAAGAAAGGGTCTGAGAAAATTTGTGAAGAGGCTATCAAAAATCTCCCAAAAAACAAAAGCCCAGGGCCAGATGGCTTCATAGGTGAATTCTATCAAACATTTAGAAACGAGCTAATGCCTATTCTTCTGAAACTCTTCCCAAAAAATTGCAGAGGAAAGAACATTTCTAAATTCAATCTACGAGGCCACCATTACCTTGATACCAAAACCAGATAAAGACAGCACAAAAAAAGAAAGTTATAGGCCCTTATCATTAATGAACATAAACACACAAATCCTCAATAAATTCTAGCAAACAGAATTTAACAACACATTAAAAAGATCATACACTATGATCAAGTCAGGTTTATCTCAGGAATGCAAGGATTCTTCAATAAATGCAAATCAATCAATGTGATTAAAAACTGTACAATAATCTCAATAGATGCAGAAAAATCTTTTGACAAAATTCAGCACCTATTTATGGGAAAAAAAAAAAAAAAAGCTCTTCAAAAATGGGCTTAGAAGGAACCTACCTCAACATAAAAAGGCCGTATATGATAAACCCACAGCAAACATTATTCTCACTGGTGAAAATCTGAAAACATTTCCGCTAATATCAGGAATAAGACATGGGTATCCACTGTCTTCACTATTATTCAAAATACTTTTGGAAGTCCTAGCTATGGTAATCAGAGAAGAAAATGAAATAAAAGGAATCTAAATGGGAAAAGAAGAAGTAAAACTATCATGTTTGCAGATGACAATGATACTATACATAGAAAACCCTAAAGATACTTTCAGAAAATTACTAGAGCTAATCAATGAATTTAGTAAAGTCATAGGATACAAAATTAATACACAGAAACCACTTGCATTCCTATACACTAACAATGAAATATCAGAAGGAGAAATTAAGGAATCAATCTCATTTACCATTGTAACAAAAAGAATAAAATACCTAGGAATAAAGGAGACAAGAGAGCTGCCTAAGGATAAAAGAACTGTATACAGAAAACAATAGGACACTGATGAAAGAAGTCAAAGACAGCATAGACAGATGGAGAGATACTCCATGTTCCTGGGCTGAAAGAATCAATATTGTGGAAGTGACTATTCTACCAAATGCAATATACAGATCCAATGTGATCCCTATCAAATTACCAATGCTATTTTTCACAGAATTAGAACAAAAAATTTCATAATTCATACAGAAACACAAAAGACCCCAATTAGCCAAAGCAGTCATGAGAAAGAAGAATGGAGCTGGAGGAATCACCCTCAGACTGTACTATCAAGCCACTAAGTCACTGGCACAAAAACAGAAATATAGACCAATGGAGCAAGATGGAAAGCCCAGAGACAAACCCACACACCTATGGGTACCTTATCTTTGACAAAGGAGGCAAGAATATACAATGGAGAAAAGATAGTCTCTTCAATAAGTGGTGCTGGGAAAACTGGACAGCTGCAGCTAAAAGAAAGAAACTAGAACATTTCCTAACACCATACATAAAGATAAGCTCAAAATGGATTAAAGACCTGAATGTAAGACCAGAAACTATAAAAACTCTTAAAGAAAAACATATGCAGAACACTGTTTGACATAAATCACACAAGGTCTTCTATGACCCACTTTCTAGAGTAATGGAAATAAAAACAAAAATAAGTGGGCCTTAATTAAACCTAAAAGCTTTTGCACAGCAAAGGAAACTATAAACAAGGTTAACAAACAACCCTCAGAATGGGAGAAAATAATAGCAAATGAAATAACTGACAAAGGATTAATCTCCCAAACATACAAGCAGCTCATGTAACTCAATACCAGAAAAAACAAAAAAACCCAGTCAAAAAGTGGACAGAGTAACCTAAACAGCCATTTCTTCAAGGTGAACATACAGATGGCTAATAAATACTTGAAAAGATGCTCAACACTGCTCATTATTAGAGAAATGCAAATCAAAACTACAATGAGATATCATTTCACACTGGGCAGAACGAATCTACAAACAATAAATGCTGGAGAAGGTGTAGAGAAAATGGAACTCTCTTGCACTGTTGGTGGGAATGTAAATTGATGCTGCCACTATGAAAACAGTTATGGAGAGTCCTTAAAAAACTAGGAATAAAATTATCATATGACTCAATAATCCCACTACTGGACATACACCCTGATGAAACCATAATTGAAAAAGACACGCATCCCAATGTTCATTGCAGCACTATTAACAATAGCTGGGACAGGGAAGCAACCTAGATGTCCATCAACAGATGAATGGATAAAGAAGCTATGGTACATATATACAATGGAATATTACTTGGCCATAAAAAGGAATGCACTTGAGTCAGTTCTAATGAGGTGGATGAACCTAGAGGCTATTATACAGAATGAAGAAAGACAGAAAGAGAAAAGTAAATATCGTATACTAACACATATATATGGACTCTAGAAAGATGGTACTGATGAACCGTTTTCAGGGCAGCAGTGGAGACACAGACATAGAGAACAGCTGTAGACACAGTGGTGGCAGGGAGGAGAGGGTGGGATGAATGGAGAGAGTAGCATGGGAATACATAAACTACCACATGTAAAATAGAGAGTCAGGGAGAATTTGCTGTATGACTCAAGGAGCTCAAACCAGGGCTCTGTGACAACCTAGAGGAGTGGGATGTGGTGGGAGGTAAGAGGGAAGGGATGTATGTCTACATATGACTGATGCATGCTGAGGTATGTCAGAAACCAACACAACATTGTAAAGCAATTATCCTTCAATCAAAAATAAAATTTAAAAATAAAATTAAATTAAAAGTAGATGCATTAAGAAACATTTATAATGCAGAATCCATAGGATTTGATGACCAGTGACTTTAAGAAGGGAGGGAGAGTAACTCTGGCTTCCCTTTCTCCCAGTCCATTTTCTTTTCTTTCTTTTTTTTTTTTTTAATTTATTTATTTATTTATTTTTTCAGTGGGTTTTGTCATACATTGACATGAATCAGCAATAGATTTACATGTATTCCCCATCCCGATCCCCCCTCCCACCTCCCTCTCCACCCAATTCCTCTGGGTCTTCCCAGTGCACCAGGCTCGAGCACTTGTCTCATGCATCCAACCTGGGCTGGTGATCTGTTTCACCATAGATAATATACATGCTGTTCTTTCGAAACATCCCACCCTCACCTTCTCCCACAGAGTTCAAAAGTCTGTTCTGTACTTCTGTGTCTCTTTTTCTGTTTTGCATATAGGGTTGTCATTACCATCTTTCTAAATTCCATATATATGTGTTAGTATGCTGTAATGTTCTTTATCTTTCTGGCTTACTTCACTCTGTATAATGGGCTCCAGTTTCATCCATCTCATTAGAACTGGTTCAAATGAATTCTTTTTAACTGCTGAGGAATATTCCATGGTGTATATGTACCACAGCTTCCTTATCCATTCATCTGCTGATGGGCATCTAGGTTGCTTCCATGTCCTGGCTATTATAAACAGTGCTGCAATGAACATTGGGGTGCACGTGTCTCTTTCAGATCTGGTTTCCTCAGTGTGTATGCCCAGAAGTGGGATTGCTGGGTCATATGGCAGTTCTATTTCCAGTTTTTTAAGGAATCTCCACACTGTTCTCCATAGCGGCTGTACTAGTTTGCATTCCCACCAACAGTGTAAAAGGGTTCCCTTTTCTCCACACCCTCTCCAGCATTTATTGCTTGTAGACTTTTGGATAGCAGCCATCCTGACTGGCGTGTAATGGTACCTGATTGTGGTTTTGATTTGCATTTCTCTGATAATGAATGATGTTGAGCATCTGTTCATGTGTTTGTTAGCCATCTGTATGTCTTCTTTGGAGAGATGTCTGTTTAGTTCTTTGGCCCATTTTTTGATTGGGTCATTTATTTTTCTGGAATTGAGCTGCAGGAGTTGCTTGTATATTTTTGAGATTAATCCTTTGTCTGTTTCTCCATTTGCTATTATTTTCTCCCAATCTGAGGGCTGTCTTTTCACCTTACTTATAGTTTCCTTTGTTGTGCAAAAGCTTTTAAGTTTCATTAGGTCCCATTTGTTTAGTTTTGCTTTTATTTCCAATATTCTGGGAGGTGGGTCATAGAGGATCTTGCTTTGATTTATGTCGGAGAGTGTTTTGCCTATGTTCTCCTCTAGGAGTTTTATAGTTTCTGGTCTTACATTTAGATCTTTAATCCATTTTGAGTTTATTTTTGTGTATGGTGTTAGAAAGTATTCTAGTTTCATTCTTTTACAAGTGGTTGACCAGCTTTCCCAGCACCACTTGTTAAAGAGGTTGTCTTTTTTCCATTGTATATCCTTGCCTCCTTTGTCAAAGATAAGGTGTCCATAAGTTCGTGGATTTATCTCTGGGCTTTCTATTCTGTTCCATTGATCTATATTTCTGTCTTTGTGCCAGTACCATACTGTCTTGATGACTGTGGCTTTGTAGTATAGTCTGAAGTCAGGCAGGTTGATTCCTCCAGTTCCATTCTTCTTTCTCAAGATTACTTTGGCTATTCGAGGTTTTTTGTATTTCCATACAAATTGTGAAATTATTTCTTCTAGTTCTGTGAAAAATACCGTTGGTAGCTTGATAGGGATTGCATTGAATCTATAGATTGCTTTCCCAGTCCATTTTCTGAGTCTTGTTATTCAGTTTTCCAACAATTCTGAGAGCTATTAATATACAATATTTCTTTGATATTAATAATTCACATTTCTGCTCAAGCCAGCCTCTGTGGATTACAGCTGGGATCCCTGAGCAGCCCACATTCAGAAACCTGGAGGACGAACTGGGGGTTCATCAGAGAAAACAAAGATGTGGAATCCAGAGGTGTGAATGAGGCTGTCCAGGGAGTGTACGGAGGGTGAGAATGAAGTGAGATGAGGACAGGAGTCTGAGGAAAAGCCACAGGTAAAGGCGGAGCAGAGCCGAGCAGAACACTAACACTGGGCCCCTGAGAACAGTCACTTAAAAGAGTTTCTTCCTCTGCCACTTATCACAGTGCAATAACCCAGGATATAGTGGATTCAGGTGTCAGTGGTGTTTAGAACTCAGAGTCCCAGCAACATAAAAGACCTGTTGGTATCTCGGGACAGAGGCAGTACGGAGTCCATCAAGGGGAGGAGACAGAATTGGAAGCAGGAGGCCAGCCTCCTCCACGTGGAGGAGAGGAGAGGCAGAACGGATGAGGCTCGGCCGAAAGGTGTAGGCACGGGGACGTCTGAGTCCAGAGCTGGGGAACAGCACCATAAAGGGGGCCCACCAAGTTTAGTGCTGCACCCAGAATGAGCCACCCTGTCCCATCACACTTCATATGACCAAGAGGCGCCTGGTCAGGGCCCTATAGGTGTGCACTTAGACCAGAGAAAGAAGCCTGCACAGGCATGGAATTTATAATTGAAGCAGGACAGGTGTGCTAGGCTTCCTTGGAAGCTCTTATTCCAGGCAACATAAACAACTGAGTGGTTGGAATAATAAAAAGACTTCATCCAAATTGGAACCAAGTAATATATAATATTTCCAGGTGTGAGTTCATCCCTGATGTCCATAGCTAATATCAATTGTTGGCACTGCATGGCTAATTCTTGTAAAACCCACTGTCTTGGACTCTAATTGTAGTATGTCTAGGTTTTTTCACCTTGGCAGAAGCATCTCATAGCATTTAATATCTCTTTTGTCCTTTCCCAGAGTAGCTGGCAAAGCGCTAACATGTGTAAGTATTCAGCAGGTACTTGACCTAGCTGGCTTATATATATAGAACAAGTTTTTATACCAAAACTTCAGATAAATTCTTACCACAGGTCATGGCATATTTTTCTTACCATAGCTTTTCCTTTTATTTGCTTTAATACTTCTCAGAAAAAAAACAGGACTCTGAAACATGAGGACTTAATGAAGCTTGGGGACTTCAGTTATCTGATGTCTATGAAGCCTGACCAGGCTCCTTCTAGTCAGTAAGATCATATGGGAGCTTCCGTGACAAGCTTCTACTTTGCTAACGATTTCACAATCCTGTTACCCACTGTAATTGCTTAAATGGCGTTCTAATTAGCTGCCTTAAATGACTTTCCTTTTTTCCTAAAAGTAGTATGTGTTTTAGTTTAAAATATGAGCCACTGGTGTTTCCTTTTCCAAGATGCTCGTTTAGTACAAGAGGAAAGTGAAAGTGTTATTCACGCAGTTTTGCCCAATTTTTTCTGACCCCTTGGACTATATAGCCTGCCAGGCTTCTCTGTCCATGGGATTTTCCAGGACAAGAATACTGGAGTGGGTTGCCATTCCCTTCTCCAGGGATCTTCCCAATCCAGGGATCGAATCCCAGTCTCCTGCACTGCAGGCAGATTCTTTACCATCTGAGGCACCAGGGAAGCCCCTGAGTATATATTTGCAGAGGTCTTACTCGAGCATTTCTATAGCACAGGTTGATTTATGGCATATAAATGCTTCAATACTTTTGTGGGTTCAGTGATGTTATATAAAGATCTCTTACATTTTTCCTGGTTTTTAAATACTGTTAATTCATTCATGAGCTTCCCACAGTTCCAGTTTATTTCTGGTACCTGCAACAAGTCAGTCAGCTATGTTTATGATTATATACAATTTTAGAAAGGAGAAGTGACAGGAGAGCATGTGCCAGCAGAAAAAAAGTTGAGACACTTATTATGGATACAGATTTGTCTTCCCTGCATTCATTGTTTCCATCGAAACTACCATCCATGGACTCATCTATTGTCATGGTACTGGTAAATGACTCCATAGCAGATAAAGTACAGCAATGGACCTATACTCATGGACTTCACTGGTCTTAATATGGTCCCCACCAGCCTGAAGCAACTGGCTTGATAAAACAATGGGACCACCTTTTGAAGACTCGATAACAGCCCCATTTAGATGGCAGTATCTCAAACTGGAACAGGTTCTCTAGGAGGCTGTCTATGCTTTGCATCTGTCTCCAATATATGGTGCTTTCTCTCCTACAGCCAGGATTTGTGGGTCAGGGGATCAAGGGGTAGAAACAAGAAGGACACTTCTATTACCCCCTAGTGACTGAATAGCAAATTATTTGCTTCCTCTCTCTGCAACCTTATGATCTAATGCCCTAGAGTTTTTAGTTCCTCAGTAAGGAATGCTTCTACCAGGAGACACAATAGTGGTTCCACTGAGCTAGAAGTTAGGGCTGCTACCCGGTCACTTTGGGCTCCTTATGTCTCTAAATCAACAGTTTAGAAAGGGAGTCCCTGAGCTGGCTGGGGAGAGTGATGCTGACTACCTAGGAGAAATTGGACTGCTGCGCCACGGTGGACGTAAGGAAGGGTGTCTGGAATGCAGGAGATCCCTTAGGACATCTCTTAGTATTGCCATGTCCTGTGATTAAAATCAACGGAAGACTATATCAACCCAATCCAAAAAGGACTGCTAGTGACTGAGATCCTTCAGGAATGAAGGTTTGGGTCACCCACCAGACTAAGAACCATGAGCAGATGAGGTGATTGCTGAAAGCAAAAGAAATACAGAACGAGTTTTGGAAGACAATAGTTATGAACACCAGTTACAAGCACAACACTAGTCACAGAAACAAGGACTGTAATTGTCATGAATATGTCTTCTTTATTTTGTTTTGAATATCAGTCAGTTCAGTCACTCAGTCGTGTCCGACTCTTTGTGAACCCATGGACTGTAGCATGCCAGGCTTCCCTGTCCATCACCAACTCCCAGAGCTTGCTCAAACTCATGTCCATTGAGTCAGTGATGGCAGTCAACCATCTCATCCTCTGTCATCCCCATCTCCTCCTGCCTTCTATCTTTCCCAGCACCAGGGTCTTTTCCAATCAGTCAGTTCTTCACATCAGTGGCCAAAGTATTGGAGTTTCAGCTTCCACATCAGTCCTTCCAATGAATATATTTATGAATATATCTGTGTGTATATGTATATATAGCAAATCTCTTTGTCTTTCCCCCCTCTTTTACCCCCTTATCATATAACATAAAATGTATTTACTTTATATCATAGTATTTAAGTATTTTTAACTTCACATCATAGTATTTCAGTTACAGGATATCAAGGAGAAAAGTAAAAATTACCAAGGATTTGACATCCTTTTCTGAGAGGAGAGTTAGTATATTTTCAATTGGATATAGGATAGTTGTATAATTGTTAGGCATAAGTATGACCTTACAGCTATCTTTATTTAGAGATTAAGCATGGTTTAAGATGAAAGTGGGTGCCAAGTTGCCAGGGGGTGGATTTGTGATGGTTAAGATTGTGTCACCTTGGTTGGACCACAGTGCCCAGATTTTTGTCAATTATTATTCTGGTTGATTCTGTGGGTATGGTTTTGGATG
Source organism: Dama dama (assembly GCF_033118175.1). NCBI lineage: Eukaryota > Metazoa > Chordata > Mammalia > Artiodactyla > Cervidae > Dama > Dama dama. The sequence continues at coordinate 21,408,905 of NC_083705.1, forward strand.
AGATTAACTCTAAACTGGCGGACTTTGAGTAAGGCAAATTGCAAACTATAATGGGGGTAGGTCTCATCCAGTGAGTTAAAGGACTGAATAGAGCGAAAGATACCTGCACAAGAGTGAATTCGCCAGCAGACGGCCTTTGCACTTGAACTGAAACACTGGCTCTTCCTGGAGTACTTCTGGCCCACCCAGCAGATTCTGGATTTGCCAACCTGCATAATTCTGTGAGTCAATTCCTTAGACTAAATCTCTTTCTACATATATATTCTCTTTCTCTGATTTATATTTATATGCAGAAACCTGATACACAAGAAGATAGCTGTCATGAGTGTTTTGGTTAGGACGATGTATTAAAAGCTAGACAAATTTCTGGTTTCAGAAATATGCCAGACTGACTAACCAGTTTTTACATAGAAGTGATATACAAAATTAAGCAGAAAATTGCCAAACTAAAAAAATTTAAATTACCCAGAATGCAGCAAAAAATAAAATTATTCCAACCTGAGATTATTATTAATATAATAAATTCAAGATGTCCACTTATGTCTAATAGTTCTAGAATTAAGGTGAAGAGCAGAGATTGACAATTTTTTTTTTTTCTGTAGAGAATCAAACAATAAATTGTTTAGGCCTCGTGGGCCATATAATTCCTTTTACAACTACCCTACTTTGAAGTTGTAATGAAAAAGCAGTCATAGACAAATATGTAAACAAATGGGCATGGCTGTGTTCCAATAAAATTTTATAAAAGCAGGCAATGGCAAGATTTTGCCCCAGGTCATAGTTTACTGACCTTTGGCCAGAGATAAGAGATGAAAGTCAATATTTGATCAAAGAGTAGAGAATTTTCCTGAATTTTTAAATGCTTGACCTTTAGGTTGAGGAAGCATACAATGTCCAAAGTGAAATAAATAAAAATAAAGCACACTCAGTCACACTGTAATGAAGCTCCTGAATAAAAGCATCAAGAGAAAAAATTTATCCACAGCCAGAAAAAAAACTAGAGTATCTATAAAGGACTGGCTGATAGCATATTTCTCATCAGTAAGAAATAAAATCCAAAACAAAGGGATCAAATCTTCACAGAATTGGGGAAAATAGTAGTCAATCTATAATTATATACCATGAAAAACTACCATTAAAGAATGAGGGCAAAATAAAGACATTTTGAAACAAATTCTGAAACAGTTTACAAGTCACACACCCTTACTGAAAGGACTAGTAGAAGACACACTCCAAATGGAAGGAAACTGACCCAAAAGGAAGGAATTGAGAGCCGTGCTGAGAAGAGACTCATTTTCTGTGGGTAATTTAAATATGCTTTAATGATAATAAATGATGTCCAAGATCTTAAAAATAAGACAGAACCATAATACTAGGCAACAATAATTTAGATTTTAAGTCAAGTGGTACAAGTTAAAAAAAAAAAAAAAGGAATGCTTAACTTCCAAAACCAATAAAAGGATTAAAACTTAATTTTAAAAAAGATTAAATCCAATAGGAGTTGGAAAAGGAAAAGAAAGAGAGATTCATAGGAAAACACAAAATAATAGACAGAAATCAATTCAGATACACCAGAAACTGCATCAAGTGGGTTTAAAACACAGAAGTTCTCAGGTTATTCTTTTAAATATAACATCTAAATCAAATTAGGAAATATTTAAGGGTCACACATAGAACTTAACACAATAAGTTTAAAAGATGGAAATAATAGACTAAGGAAATACTAATAAAATAGATTTGTGACAATATTATTTTTAGACAAACTTTAAGACAATAATATTAGAAATAAAAGAGATCATTATGCTCTGATAAAAGGAAAAAATTTAAATGTTTTTAAAAATTTTTGAATAGGCATCTAACAATATAGTCTTAATACGTACAAAACAAACTTAGGCAGAATTACCAGGAGCTGGTGCTGTGAATGGAATGTTGTGTTCCCCTCCTTCCCTAAAGTCATCTGTTGAAACTTAGCCCTTGATGGTAATTAGGTCTAGATGAGGTCATGAGTCCTGAATATTCATTGGAAGGACTGATGCTAAAGCTGAAGCTCCAATACTTCAGCCACCTGATGTGAAGAACTGAATCATTGGAGAAGACCCTGATACTGGGAAAGACTGAAGGCAGGAGGAGAAGGGGATGACAGAGGATGAGATGGTTGGATGGCATCACCGACTCGATGGATATGAGTTGAGCAAGCTCTGGTAGTTGGTGATAGACAGGGAAGCCTGGCATGCTGCAGTCCATGGGGTCGCAAAGAGATGGACATGACTGAGCTGAACTGAACTGAGGTCATGAGGGTGGAGTCTTAATGATATGATCAATGCCCTTACAGGGAGAGACCAGAGTACCATCTAACCTCCCTCCCCTCTCCACCAGGTGACATCATAACAAAAGGCAGCCATCTGCAAACCAGGAAAAGGGCCGTCACCAGCCCCTGAAGCTTATGGCATCTCTTCTAGCCTCCAGAGTTGTGAGAAATAAGTATGTTGCTTAAACCATCCAGTCTATGGTATTTTGTAATAGCAGCCTGAAGTAAGACAGATGGGAAGAGCTAATTATTTCAAAAATATTTCACCAGTTGGTAGGATCTTTGTGGAATCACTGTTTGCCAAGAGTTTAATTTTCTTCAGTTCAAGAAGCATGCTAGGAAACTGATTAACTAATAATGTACAAGCAACAAAAAATGCATTGCTATTCTGTGATTTGTATAGGTGTATTTGCTTTCGTACAATCACCATCTGATTACCCTATATTTGGTTTTTATTTATATGCAAAGGGAAACTGGATAACAAAAATGGAAAAGGCCTAGATTCATGAGTAAGGAATTGATTAAAGAAGAAAATGCCACGAGGAGTCAAGGACAGAAAATGTCTCAGGCATCAAGGTTGGTCTTGAACAGGTAATGGGACAGCTTCTCCACTAACATGTAGAAAAAGGTGTATGTGGATACAGAGGAGTGTATTTATGGAATGGGTTGGGGCAATTAAGTGAGTATTTTCCCCATGCCAACCTGCATTTGCATGTAAGTTATTCAGAGGATATAAACTCTAAAAAGGCAAATATTTGCCTATCTTGTTGCCATTAATCTTCATATGTAAGACAGGCTACATGTACATGTAAATGTACAAATATATTTGCTAATGTACTAATGAGTTGTTCAATGCTGTGCTGTGAAGGGGGGTAGGAGAGATTAGAGCAGAGAGCTTGGGGAAGTAAGCCAGTTAGCCCTCGGAGGATAATAAAAGTCAAAATCAAGTCGCTCAGTCGTGTCTGACTCTTTGCGACCCCACAGACTGGAGCCTACCAGTCTCCTCTGTCCATGGGATTTTCCAGGCAAGAGTACTGGAGTAGGTTGCCATTTCCTTCTCCAGGGGATCTTCCCGACCCAGGGATTGAACCCTGGTCTCCAGCATTGCAGACAGATGCTTTACCGTCTGAGCCACCAGGGATAATAGGGCTTTGCAAATGTGTCTGGGACTGAATGCATCTGTCACATTAAAATTTTGTGTCAGGGTTGGAAGGAAGGTTTGATCCCGGTGTACAATAGGAATCACAATCTTTGAGACAAGAAGTGCTAGAAGGCACTTTCAAGGATCCTTTCAGAAGTGTCATCTCAGAAAAAAAAAGGGGGAAATAATAACTCTTTACCTGAAAGTGGAACCACCTCAAACACCAGTTAATACAATTAGCTTATAAAGCCAAAGAAACATGAAGTAGCAGCTTAGTGGATCCTGAGGAGGTCTAAAGAGGTGTATTAAGCCAGTCATGGGAACCTGGGATTTTAGGCTTAGGTAGTATCTTCATTGCAGGTACAAGTCTGGATTAGTACTCAACAACCTTCTTTTCAAAATATTCTGTATTGAATTGTTAAGACTTGTCTTTATACCTCCCTGTTTGGAAGATTACAGAGTATCTATAGACTACAGTAGTTGTGTTTAAGTCGATGGCTTCCTTGTAAGGTCATCGCCTAAACCCTCTTTCTGAAATTCAGAAATACCCAAGTCTTAGCTGTAGCCCTAACGGATCATTTCCTAGGTGGGCTGCTGCTGAGATGATTTTCCCAGATGTTTGTTGGTACATATCTTCAATGAGTAATTTCAGACAGTGACATTCTTATAACTTATTAGAAAGAAGTATGCTGTTTGGGACTGCAGTTTAAGATCTAAAGCATCTTCATTTTCCCTTTTTCTCAGACTCTGAAAAATCTGGTTCAGTGTTGCTCTACATTGATTATATTTTAATTATTTTCCTTTAACTCAGCTCACCTTGTTACAAAATTTAGGTATTTCCCAGACAGAACACCCTAATTATATGTCAGAATAGGTTATTATGGAATGTAGACAAATCTAAAGGAAGTTGCCATTTTTGACTCACATACAAGATAATAATCGGTTTCCTGTTAAGAAAACTTGAATAACCAGTATTAGGCCATCCCTATTAGAAACAGATGTTCTTATCTTTCAAAATATCACATTAGTTTTTGATTAGCAGCTGAAAACTTCCCAGAGGCACTATCAGTTTTACCACTAGGATAAATGTGGGCAACCGGTATTATATTAGTCAAAATACACAGACAGTCAATAGTACAGATCCAAATCAAAATAGCTCAAGAAAACAAAAAAGGATGTTTCCCTTATGTTAACGTGTCCTCAAATGATACCATCACAATGACTTCAGCCTCAAACAGACTCCAAATGGCGGAAAACATGCCCCAGTTAGCTCCAGGTTTATACCATCTTTTGGCTTCCAATCCCAGCTAGAAGAAAGAGAACCCCTCTTGCCAGCATCTGCATCAATCTATGAAAATACCCTGGCCCCCTTGGTTCAGATGCTCTCCCACACAATTCACTAAGCCCAGGGATCCGAGCAATCTGATTGGCCAGGCCTGCTACTCCCTCTCATCATCCACGTCATGGGGAAGGGAAGGCTACATGACTGACAGACCATTTCCAGAGGCCAAAGATGCTGAGCAGACAGAAGAAAAGTAGTCAATCTTCATCTCATTCTTTCCAGGGACATCTCAGTGTAAGGGATCTGTACTCAGACATACCTGCACCATTCACTTGCTAAAGCAATTTACCTAACTCCCTCTTTTGAAGTCATCTATGTCAAGCACTGTTCAGATACTTTCATTCCTCCCTTAGGTTCATCCCTGTTCTTGGCTGATAACTGTGTCCTCAGCCTGTAGAGAGGAGACGGAGCTCATCTGCTCCACCCACCCCCTACAAGCCCAGCTCCCAGAGTGTCCCTGGCTGCAATTCTCCCCAAATGTGTGCTCACAACCTTCTCTGACCCTCATTAAATTTCTGGCTATAAAGAGTGATTGGCTACATAGAACGACCCATTCCAAAAGGATACTAGAAAGCTAAGACTTTACTCTTCCACAAATTCCATGCAAGAGATCACCATGAAAACTATTCAAAAGTGAACTTTCTTTTATAAATATAGCTAACACTTGCTGGTTAACTCTTGATAGTTAATTGCCTTCAAACTGTGAAAGCACTTTCTCGGTGTCTTCTCCCTCTGCCAAGTAGCATTCCAGTTTCAGTTGACCTTGGCTAGGACATTGAACAGTTTTCATTTGTAAAAGCCCTGTTGACCTGAGCATCTGATCCTCTATTTGTTATTCACACCATATCCTCCCTGCCTTTGTGTGAAGAGTTAATATACATACGAGGACAGCAAGGTCCAAACCTCACTCATTACAATGAGCAAGCCAGAATTACTACAGGGACCAGTACCAAAAGCATCACATGCACAAAAATAGTCCCTAGTCACTTTCTCTTGTTTATATTTAAGAGAGTTTGACAGCCTTTTTCATGGGAAAGTGTTGTTCAAGAAATGCAGCTTCCACCGGTGCCAGGGGAAGGGCAGGCGGAGAAGCCAAGTGCTTGGCTAATAAGGACAGAGACATCTGCATTAGCTGTTTGAAGAAAACATAGGGGATTGGGAACATATTTGTTTAGCCATATTCCTTATTGCTTTATTATTATTCCAGCTTAAAGTCTGCCTGTACTTGTGTATGTTCAGCGCTGGAATCCACAGTTTGAGATGTTTAACTCCTTACTCCAAAACAAACATGTGCAACTGAGGAACTGGGGGATGTGATCTGAAACTCAACATCCAACCTGTACAATGCAGAGATTATTGATAAGAGAGAAAGGCATAGGGTTTTCATGCATTTTTTTTTCTGCCCTAGAACCATATTGATCCTCACCTTAAAATGCAGACTGAAGAATTAATTAATACACTTTAAGCCAAGCAATCTAAATTTAAGCTACCCAAGCAAGTGGTAGCGGTTTAGTCACTCAGTCGTATCCAACTCTTGTGACTCCATGGACTGTAGCCCACCAAGCCCCTCTGTCCATGGGATTTCCCAGGCAAGAATACTGGAGTGGGTTGCCATTTCCTTCTCCAAAAGGATAATTCTTCCATGGGATCTTCCCAACCCAGGGTTCGAACCCAGGTCTCCCACATTGTGGGCAGATTCTTTTACCAACTGAGACACCAGGGAAGCCCAAGAATACTGGAGTGAGTAGTCTATCCCTTCTCCATGGAACCTTCATGACCCAAGAATCAAACCGGGGTCTCCTGTATTGCAGGCGGATTCTTCACCAGCCGAACTACCAGTGAAGCCCCTACCCAAAAGTAGGATGCAAAGACCTGAGTCCTTCTGGTCAGGGGAACCTGTGGTCATGGGTGTTGTATTCATTGTTTTTTTTTTTTATATATATAAGCTGCTGCTGTAGGAAAGGCGAGTTGTGGAAGCTGGTGGTTCACAAGTTAGAGTACATTGTGCCTTCAGCTCCCAAGCTCTGAACAGCCAGGGTGACGCCAAGCTGATCTTTGCCATCATCAGCGTGTTTGGGCTTCCCTGTCATCAACACTCCAGCTCACCTCACTTGGGGTGGATGTCAGCAAGATCTCTTCTACACATAATATCCAGCTCTGCATGAAAGTCAGTTCACTCTTGGAAAAGTGTCACTCATTCCTTTATTTTTAAAACTTTCCTTCAGAAATTCAGACAATTTCACCAAACAAATGTACAGCTTAAGAAAATGATTAGGGCAAGCTAACGATTAGGGCAAACTTTTCTAACTATGATTCAAGTCAATAAATAGAACATTGCCCCATCATGTGCCCCCATCATAATCATAAGCTCTTCCCTTCCTCCTGAAGTAATTACCACTCTGATTTTTGTTGTTGCCTTTCTGATGCTCTGGTGTAGTTTTTCACTCAAGTGGTTAAGATGTACTTTAAGTCTCCTTGAACCTCCCCCTGCCCAAATTCTTCTCTTTTCCTTATAACTTATTTGTTGAAGACTTCAGGCGGTTGGATGGGTAGATTCTGCCGTTGTCTGGACTTTGTCAATGGCGCACTGAACTAGAAGATGGAGTCATTACGTTGCTTGGCTTTAATAAGCCTGGTGACCAAAATTTCCTCTTCTCCCTGTTGCCCCCATCTCCCCTGATAAAGGAAGGGGACTTTCCTCCTCAGTGCAGATGCAGCCTCTTTGGACACATTGCGCTGTCATGCTTTCTGCCCAGCTTCTCCCACGATCTGAAGTGCCCTCCCTGCTTTTCTACCTGAAAAGCAATGACTCAGTTTTCAGGGCCTGAGTCAATGTTGCTCAAAACTCTGTAACATCCTCACACATTCCCTCAGCAGAATATATCACTGGGAAACTTCCCTGGAAGTCCAGTGGCTAAGACTCTGTGCTCCCAATGCAGAGGGTCCAGGTTCAATCCCTGGTCAGGGAACTAGATCCCACATGCAGCAGCTAAAGATGCCACATGCTACAACAAAGGTCTAAGATCCCATCTGTCATAGCTGAGACCCAGCACAACCAAATAAATAAAAATAAATGTTTTTTTTAAAAAATATATTGCTTCGTTCCTACTGCATTCTCACTCCCCTCAATCATAGTATTTGCCCACCCTGTCCCAACTGCCTGAACTCATCACTTTTCCAACCCCCTGTCTCCACCCCTTTCCCATCCTTGACAGAGGTGACCATCTTATCTGAGTAGAAGCAGATATTCAGCCACACCCTTCCACCAAACCTCTAGGAAACACCTAGATCCTTATCAAGCCCTCACCAACCGCCCCCAGGGGTCCATCGAGGACCACTCTCCTCCAAGGGCCCTCCTTCCTTTCCCTGTGACTCCAAGGTGCCTCTGCTCTTAAGCTACTCTTTTGTTTCAAAAAGCACAGCATGCTTTCCTGTCCTCAATTGCCTCTTGTTTTCTTAAGAAGGATCTGTACCCTCATTTGATCTGAAGTTGGCTTGAAACCTGGCACTCAAAGAGAGGGATCATAGAATAGTGCCCCATGCCTGTTCTGTAGCTTAGCACAACAGCAGTGTCATGAGGCCTGGCTTCATTCATACCATTAACCAGTGCAGCAATGAAAGACAAGCCCCAAATCATAACCATCCTCAAAGGGAGCTGGTCAAGCAAAAAGGGAGGTATTTTCTCATACCATTCCATTAAAGTCTCTCTTACCTTTCAAATCTGGCTTCAAAATCACTTCCTAAGAACTTTTCCTGATTAACTTGACCTAATTCTCTTAATTCCTGTACTCAATGAGCCTTCATTAATTATGTACCTAGAGATTTTCCACAATTCATATGCTCTATGTATTAGTCTATGAATATGCTTTTCATATGCAGTTTCTCACATGCAGAGAGGAAAATCTGATCTTGCAATTCTTTTGAATCTTCCCCATGCCGTCAGTTCACATTTGGCATAGAGTGCAAACCCAATTAATGTCACTGACGAACAAACACATATGAATATTCGTATTCCTGGACACTTGGAAATTTCTGGTACGAGAACTGAAAGAGCTAGAAAAGAAAAGATGATAGCATTTCTAGCCCCTCTGAAGAACATTTTATCCAAAATGTCTTTTTCTTTTCCTGAATGATTCTTTTTTTTTTTTCCTCACTAATCTGCTGAAATTTGCTTAAGTGCCAATCTTTTGAGCTCTTGAAATAAAGACTTGTTCGCTGTTTGGCGCTGCCATTTGAGCCTGGGCTGAAAGCGAGGGTGGGCCGGCCGCGGCGCCTTGGGTGTCTGCAGAGGCGGTGGGGGCGGAGGAAGGAGGAGGGTCGCTCGACTTCAGTAAGCGCACCGGGATGTGCTGGCCGGGGCAGCCGGCAGGCTGATGGGGGAGGGAGGGAGCAGCCTGTGAAACGGGGGGACGGCGGCCACCAGCCCGGGCGGGGACCGGGACTGGGAGAGGCCCCTGAGCAGCCGGCTGGTCCGGGGGCTGGGCTAGGGTGGGGGGCGTGGGGTCGCAGGGACAGACGCTCAGCCGAGCCTGCGGGGGTAAGGAGGGCGAAAAGAAGGGTAGGCTTTACTGGTCGGAGAGAGACAGGACAAAGGGAGGTTTGGAAGAGAGTGGCTGGAAGTAGTGAGAAGCTGGTAACAGGCGTGCTGCAAGGATCTGAGAAAAAGCAGGGAAATCTATGTAAGTAGCTGAAACGATTAAGTGACAAGAAAGAAGGCCAGTGAAAGTGAAGGGAAGGTGAGGGGTGGCACAGGGCTAAGAGAAGGGTCGGTGAAAGTGTATAGAGGAGCGAGGAAAAAGCCGTGGAAGTGGCTGGGGTCCGGGGCGCAAGAGGACCAGACGTGGCCGGAAGGCAGGGGAGCTGAGCGCAAAACTGAGAGTGTTTGGAAACTGGAAGGCTTGGTGGCGAAAGAGGATCAGGACTCAGATCGCACCTCGGAGAGTGAGCGACATGTCCGGGATGTGGGATCAGAGGTTGGTGCGTTTGGCGATTGTGCAGCAGCTTCGGGCTGCCTATGGAATTAAGGTCAAGGGTGGCCGGGCGCAGAGCGATCGCAGGAGACCGGAAACAGCAACCACGGAAATAGTGGGTAAAATATTTGGAGTACCATTAAATGCATTGCCCCAGTCCGTTGTACCAGAATATGGACATATTCCAAGTTTTCTTGTTGATGCTTGCACGTCTTTAGAAGAGCATGTTCATACAGAAGGGCTTTTTAGGAAATCAGGATCTGTTTTTCGTCTAAAAGCACTCAAGAATAAACTCGATCATGGTGAAAGATGCCTGTCTTCTGCACCTCCTTGTGATACCGCGGGACTTCTGAAGCAGTTTTTTAGAGAATTGCCAGAGCCCATTCTCCCAGCTGATTTGCATGAAGCACTTTTCAAAGCTCAACAATTAAAAACAGAGGAGAAGAATAAAGCTACATTGTTGCTCTCCTGTCTTATGGCTGACCACACAATTGATATATTAAGATACTTCTTTAAGTTTCTCAGGAAAGTTTCTCTTAGGTCCAGTGAGAATAAGATGGATAGCAGCAATCTTGCTATAATATTTGCACCAAATCTTCTTCAGACAAGTGAAGGACATGAAAAGATGTCTGCTAACACAGAAAAAAAGCTACGATTACAGGCTGCAGTAGTACAAACTTTTATTGATTATGCATCAGATATCGGGCATGTTCCAGATTTTATCCTAGAAAGGATGCCAGCGATGTTGGGTATTGATGGTCTCTGTGCTACTCCATCGCTAGAAGGCTTTGAAGAAGGCGATTACGAAACTCCTGGTGACTATAAGAGAAAACGAAGACAAAGTATAGGAGATTTTGTTAGTGGAGCATTAAATAAATTTAAATCTAACAGGACACCTTCTATTACACCTCAACAGGAAAGAATTGCCCACCTATTCGTTTCACCAACAATTCTTACACCAAATGCTAAGCGTAAACTGCCGGTAGATTCTCATGGTTTCTCAAGTAAGAAAAGGAAGTCCATCAAGCACAATTTTAACTTTGAGTTGTTGCCAAGTAATTTCTTCAATAGCAGTTCTACACCAGTATCAGTTCACTGTGATACAAGCCCGGAAGGGTCGTCTCAGAGTTCATTCTCTCCTGTCGCCATCAGTGGAAACCATTTGATCAGTACAAATGTGCTAAGGCGAAGTAAAAGGCTTGCAAGCAAAAAAGTTTGCAGGGTGGAATCAGGAAAAGCAGGCTGCTTCTCTCCTAAAATCAGCCGTAAAGATAAGGTTCGAAGATCTCTTCGTTTGAAATTTAATCTAGGGAAAAACAGCAAAGATGGAAATGAGTGTTCTGGTGTCAAAAGATCTGAAAATGTTGGTCGACGACTTGCAAATCAACAAAGTTTAAAAACTAGGATTGAATCTGTAAAAACAGGTCTGCTTTTTAGCCCAGATACTGATGAAAGATTAACAAAGAAAGGTTCGAAAAAGATCAGTAAGTCAGAGGAAAACTTAATAACTCCAGAGCGACTAAGTGGAACAAATTACCGGATGTCTTGGATAGGACCTACTAATTCAGATTTTCAAGAAGTAGATGGAAATGAAGCTTCTCCAATAGATGGAACTCTTGAGGTGGAGAACTCTTCTTCGGAGCCTGATATGATGGTTGAAAAGTCCCCTGTTGGCTCATACGAGCTTACCCCTCCTAATGTACACAGTATGCACAATAACAACCTAACTGGCGGCTCTCTTAATGGTGATGAAAATAACTTGACCACAGAGACTGTGGTGAAAATTCAGAAAGCATTTTCTGAATCTGGAAGTAATCTTCACGCATTGATAAATCACAAGCAGTCACCATTAACTAATGTGGAGAAAGTAAAATTCAATGAAACATCTTCTACCAAAGGTAGCCCAGAGAAAAATCTCTTGAAAACTAATTTGACTGTGATAGAATCAAATGGACACTGTACCAGTAACGAGGAAAATAGCTTTTCAGAAAGTGACTTCTCACTACATCAGCCTCAAAAATCGGATAGAGAAGCCACTATAAAATGTTACTCAACTCAGATGAAGATACAACTGGAAAACAACATTCATTTGAATATACCAAAAGATTATTTAAGCAAGCAAGAGTTGCCCAGTGATGAACATGTAAGGAAACAAGAGTCCCCAGGGGATACCCTCAATACTAAATTAAAGGATAATGAAAATTTGATTGAAGAGAACTTACTGAAACACACAGCTTCTAGGGAGGTTGTGGCTAGCACCTCTTCCTCGGAACAGAGCACGTGCAGTAGCGCAGACCTGCCAGAACCGAGTCCTGTGGGGATCATTAAACAGCGGTCACTGGTGGAAACACGTGATGAAACGGTTTCTGAATGTTTACAAATGACAGAGCATGGAAGGGTTTCAGACCACATACAGTGGTTTAACAAACTTTCTTTAAATGAACCAAATAGGACAAAAGTTAAGTCACCTCTTGAGTTTCAGCGTACGCCTGTCCGTCAGTCAGTGAGAAGGATCAATTCTTTGTTGGAGTATGGTGGACCTCCTCCAAGGCATAAATTAGCAAGTCTTGGTGATACTGCTTCTCCTCTGGTTAAATCAGTGAGCTGTGAGAGTGCTCTTCCCTCTTGTATAGAAAGTATGACTATGACAAAAGATTCCTCCCTTCCATGTACCAGATCAGGTCCTAAAGAACAGAAGTCTACATCTTGCGAGCAGTCAAATATTGATATGATTTCAAAATCAAGCATGGAGGTAACTTCTACATCTTTCTTACAAATGAAGAGGCACCCAAACTCTGTGAATGCGTCTCTTGGGTCCACCAGAGTTTGTAAACAAGAAGTGATATCTAATAATCAAATTAAGGTTCCCTTGGATGATCTAACAAACCATGATATAGTAAAATCTATTGTAAGTAATGATAAGGTCATTCCCCCTAGCGTAAGCAACAGGGTCCTTAGAAAACCATCAGAAAAAGAGAGGATCTGGTATAAAGGTTCTCCAAAAAATCCTATTGGAAAAGTTTGACTACTACCAACAAGTAAACCTGTAGACTTGTAATTGGTAAATGTTGTTCTTGTCATTAATGTATATAAAATTATCAATTGGTGATATGACTTGCAAGGTAATATGATGTGTTTGTAGCTCAGGATGATTGTTAAGTGATGAATTTAATTTCATTGCACAAGCAACTTGAATTCTTGTTTTTCTTAATTATGGCAATATTTAAGCTATCTTTAATTTTATTGTGATCTTTTAAAGCAGAGGTTACACTTTACTTTTTTAAAGAAATTGTTGACTGGGTTTATAAGAAGTTAATTTTTGAGAATTGGATGGATTTTATTTTTTAATGTGTGATAGAATGGAATGAGTTGTGCTGATTTCTTGTTACTCCTAAGCCAGATGAAGTTTCTCCAAGAAATCTCAACACACAGAGGGAGAGATAAGCCCTGCAGATCTTATTTCTCAAATTCCATTAATGTTCAGTGTCTTTAAAAATCCCTAGAAATTAATTTGCTTCAATAGCATTTTAATCCTTTGTTCCTTTTGGATGTAATTAGGTTTATATTGCCTATAGATGTGACAGTGTGGTCCCTAGAACTAAGAATAATGGCTGGTGCAGAATGACGATGACTCAAGTGTGCTCACATAGTATGAGGCTACAGAAATAACAGATGACTTTTAAGCCATACTACATTTTTAAAGTTAATTTGCACAAATACATTTGTATCTGTTTTGTCCAATATAGAATTTAAAATTTTTTAAGAAGGGGTAATTAAGCTTGGAAGATTTTAATCAAAGTGATTGCTTGTATGCAGATGCTTGGTTTTAGACTTTGAAGTAATTGACGCGCCTCTGTACATTTACCTTGGATTCTTTCAAGAACCTGTGATGGTTTTGTCATGTGTGTAAATGTTATTTATTTAGCATAGACATTAAAGATAACTTTCTGGAAAATGAAAAAAAAAAAAATAAAGACTTGTTGAACAGATTTTTCACTTTTGAGAGAAGGGTTTCAGATCCGATTTAAAGTCCTCAATATATTAAAGCATATTACTCTGAGTATTGCTATAGCTATTTGTGTTAGTTGTAAATAAATAGCATTGAGTTTCTTTTTTTTTCATCAACCTTTATACAGCATCTTCACACAGTTCCCTATAATAGTCAACAATTTTTCTGAGGCAATGAACCCTGGTAAGAGTATTCTGAGTCAAATCTAAGTTATTTAAATTTTTTATTTCTTATTACTTTCCAAAGGGTATTTTTCTGGTCCTCCAGATCCACAATAGTTTGGAGTAAATGTTGACACTTCCCTGAAGACAGAAGACATTTGGCCAAATATGGACTGGAGAAACTTGACACTTCTTCTGAGAGAAAGTAAAGCCTCAGAAGACTGGTTATCTATTCATTTATCCACAGGTTTATGAAAAATTAAGGAGACATGTATGTGTTGTGCGTATGCATGAAAAAGAGACATGTGCAAGTTCTATAATGCAGGTCAGGGCCCTACTGCCAAGTTGAGGGAAGGAAATCATACATTCTAGAGCAGTGACAGGAAATTCCTTTGGATTTCTGCTCATGTTTTTTCAGTCAATAAATTAGGGAAATACCTAGATCATTTATAGAAAAGATGTAAGATAAGATTTTCAGTATATGTGCACACATGTGCCATCGTGCACTTTCTGGTGTTCAAATTGTTAGTAAATGTTCACATTAGACTTCATCTATTAATTTTTTAAAAAATCACTGCCTTGATTATGCTAACCAAAGTGAAACACATTTTGCTTATTCATGGTAATTTCAAGTATTTAAATTGGAAGATATTATTTAAAAGAAATGAGCAGTTAATTTTGAAAAATGAATGAAAGAAGTGAGTTCACGCTATTTGCAGTGTGATCTCCCAGGCTGGGCTCCCCTAGCAACAGGCCGGCTGAGCGCCCAGACTCAGTCATTCATCCCTGACAGCCTTTCTAAACTTCTTTCCTTCCTCCTGCCCTTCATCTTCTACCAAAACTAGTCGATATCAATACTTATGCCTTTCTTATTTTTAGCTGCTCCCACAGTCTTCCCTTGAGGTTATTTCATTCCCTAAGGCTCTATTTTCCCTCTTTCCCTTCTCCCTGAAATAATTAATCTAATCCTTGTAGTTCTAGGTTATTATTTGTCCGTAAAGGAGAGGAAATAATGGGTTCAGAAAACCCTAAGAAGTTATAAACATAACTTACTGAAACAGAAACACTGACAACTTCTTTCTAGACCTGCATTGTTCAATATGGTAGCCACTAGCCAAGAATGGCTATTTAAATATAAATTTAAGTGAACTAAAGCTAAATGAAATGAAAATTCCAGTTCCTTGTTCTCATTCACTATCAAGTACTTAATAGCCACAGCTAAGTTATTAGATGACACAGAATATTTTCACCATAACAGAAAGTTCTATGGGACAAAGCACTATGCTAGATTCCCTTCTCTGAAAGGAGAGGCCTAATGTTGTTTTTGTTTTTTTTTTCCTAATGTTTTATTCTATAATCTTTTCCTTTCAGCAAATGTTCTACATTCTTCTTGAGGAGGTCATTCACCTTCAGGCCTAACCAGACCTCCCAGTGGTGTGTGGAAGCAGGACAGCCATCCTATTTCTGAATTAAGTGGTTCACTTATGCCTCAGTGCAGGGGTCCATCTTGAGTGCTCCACATGAATCCATCTTGGAAGGACTGATACCCAGAGAGCCCCAACGAAATCAGCAAGCCCTATGGAACTTAGTGTTCTGCCAGAACATAAGCATAGAGCAGAGAAGGGACAGTGAAGTATATTTAAGGTTCAAAGACACAGGATTCTCTCTCTCACAGGATAGGAAATTTAGGATTCCAGTGATACCTCTCTTTATGCATCACTTAATGGTATGTAAACAAATAGGGAAAGAATGCAGAAGTAAAGTGAAAGTTGCTTAGTCATGTCCAACTCTTTGGGACCCCATGGACTATACAGTCCATGGAATTCTCCAGGCTAGAATACTGGAGTGGGTAGTCTTTCCTTCCAGGGGATCTTCCCAACCCAGGTATCAAACCCAGGTCTCCCATATTGCAGGCAGATTCTTTACCAGCTGAGCCACTTGGGAAGCCCAAGAATAATGGAGTAGGTAGCCTATCCCTTCTCCAGCAGATCTTGACCCAGGAATCGAACCAAGGTCTCCCACATTGCAGATGAATTCTTTACCAGCTGAGCTACCTGGGAAGACTGAGCTCACAATAAAAACAAAACTGCAGTGAAAACATCACAAATTTAAGTAATCCTTTTCAAGTGTAAATTGTTGTCCATTTAAAGGGATAGTCTTTCACAAAGGAATAGGGTACATCTGTACCAAGGACTCAGGGAACCTGCCCCCAGGGCCCCAGGCTGCCAGGTCAGTTTTCTTGGGGCTTCTCTTTTCAAGGCCCTTCTGGGACCCATTAACTGGACTCTTGTCCTTTCCTGTCTAGATCTACTGTCTTGTTTTGCTAGAGAACATCTTCTAGTTGTTTCTTGGGACAGTGCTTGGAAAGAATGTAAGTATCTGAAAATATCATTATTCAACCCTCATATTTGATGGATCATTTGACTGGGTTAAGAAGTCATTTTTACTCAGATTTTGAAGGTCTTGTTCCATTGTCGTCAAGCTTTCTGTGGTGCCAGCCAGAAGCCTGCTGTCATTCTGATTCCTGGTCTGTAGTGTTTGACCTGAGATAAAGTTAACTTGCATGACAGAAACCACAAAATGGAGGACTCCACAGTGGTCTGGCCCAAGTCACAAATCTAAACATAAGACATCCTACACTTATAGGAAATGCCTGACAAGAAAACCAAATGCCAATCCGAAGCCTCCACCTCAGCTGGCTCATCTTATCCTAGAAAATAAGACCTGCTGGCTTAGAAGGAAATCTCTGACGTCCTTGTCAATCATGCTCTACTTCCTCATTGTGTGTGTGTGTGTGTGTGTGTGTGTGTGTGTGTGTGTGTAGTCAGTAGCTCAGTTGTGTTTGACCCTTCATGACCCCATGGCCTGTAGCCCACCAGGCTCCTCTGCAGAATTTTCCAAGCAGGAATACTGGAGTGGGTTGCCATTTCCTACTCCAGGGAAATATACCCGACCCAGGGATTGAACCCACAACTCCTGCACTGGCAGGCGGATTCTTTACCACTGTGCCACCTGGGAAGCCCTAAAGGATATCACACATGTGACTAAATTGTTTTAGCTTTGTCATTTGACACTAGCTTTTTTTCCCCTCTTTAATGTGCATTCATGTGGATTTCTAAAAATTATTATTATTCTTTGGGCAGGAAATTTGATGTAGTCTTTATGAGTGGAGATGCTAATCCTTCATTCCTAAGAATTACTGCATATTTTTTACAATAATTTTCTCTCCATTTTATTTGTTTTAGTTTTCTAAGATTCTTCTTACCTAGGTGTAAGATCTCTTTAATTGAAATGTGTAGATATTTGAGCACTGTATTTTCACATGTACTACCTTTTTGCCTCTATTCAGAGTAATTTTGTTTTATAACTAATTTTACAGGATAAAACTTGCCAAATACTCAGTCTCTGTTGATCTTTAAATGCTGTTTTCTGAATAAAATGCAACCAAAACTTAAAGAACTCATTTACAAAATAATATAATACCATTGTAGATCACTTTGGTGGATTTATGGTTCTTCAAAGATTCAAAATTTTCTGAATTCCATTTGATAATGAACAATGAGGGGAGAAAACAATTGTGGCTAGGATGAAATAACTTTGTGAATTCAGCATCAGCTTTGTCACCAAAATTTTTATGATTCAGTTACTCTATGCAGATACAAAAATATTTGTAAATCTTAACAACTACAATTTTTATTTTTATTGGTAGGATACTACAGCTTGCTTGAACACACAATTGTGAATTATACATGCATACAACCAGTTCCAAATACATTTCTGCTCCATAGTTTCCTAATTTAGTAGGAACATAGTTATTACTATGGTTCTGTGCCTTCCCAAAATTTGTTTGTATTATGACTACAAAAACAAATTATTTTATCTTCAATGTTAAACTTTTGAACTGTATTCACACTGAAATTCACTATAATGTCAAATATTTCAAATTCAATACAATGAGCTTTCAAAAGATACTCTGACTCTATCAATTCGATTTTTAAAAATGAATCATTATGGATATTAACCCAACTGATTTCTGTCTGAAGCATTTGATGTCACAGATATGAAACAGGCATCAGTTGTTTACAAATTCTTTCTTTACTAATGGAGGCAACATACTGACAGCTTTCACTTCATTTTTTCTGGTACATGTGCAAGAGAATTTAGAATTAAAAATGAGACAAATGAATTTAGAACAAGAGTCAATCTTCAAAAAAAGTGATTTCACAGAGTGATGCGTAAACACACTTTCTGCAGCTGTACTTGTTATTATCTTAAACATGGTATTCTTAGAATAAATACCAATGTTTCAAGTAAATGAGGATAGTTCTTCAGCAAATGTCTACCCCCTGTTTTCAGTGGTCAGAGCTATCATTGCTGACTCAATGGTGAATGTAAAATGGAAGTGATTTTGCTCAGATTTCATAATTACCATTGACTTTCTTGAGAAGTCAAAATTCAGTTCTTAACTTTTCAAAATAGGGGAATAAGGAATGCTGAAATCTTGCCCCTCCATAAGAGCAATGAAAAAACTGATTAAAAAAAAAATCAACAACTTTTTGAACTTTGGAAACTAACTATAAGTATGCAGCAACCCAGGGAGAACTTATTCAAGAAAAATGACTGAATCTCAGTAAGAACAATGAGCGCTGTGGCATCTTACTTTAATTTATTCCAGTCCCCAAGCTCAACAGTAGCCTTGAAAATAGCAGCCTGCATTCCTGCTACTGGTAGAGGAGAGAAAACAGACGACCTTTGAAAATTGTGCTTAGTTGTTCTGTCTGGCTTTCTGGAGGAGCTTCTCAAAAGGCTGTCTTTTATACACATGGCCAACAGACACATGAAAAGATGTTCAACACAACTAATTATTAGAGAAATGCAAATCAAAGCCACAATGAGATACCACCTCACACCAGTCAGAATGGCCATCAATAAAAAGCTCACAAATAACAAATGCTGAAGAGAATGTGGAGAGAAAGGAACCCTCCTACACTGTTTGTGGGAATGTAAATTGGTGTAGCCACTATGGAAAACCATATGGAGTTTCCTCGAAAAAACTACAAATAGAGTTGCCTTATGATCCAACAATCCCACTCCTGGGCATACATCTGGAGAAAACAATAGTTCAAGAAGATACATACACCCCGGTGTTCACTGCAGCACTATTTACAATAGCCAAGACATGGAAACGATGTAAAAGTCCATTGACAAATTAATGGATAAAGAAGATGTGGTATATATACACAATGGAATACTACTTAGCCATAAAAAAGAAGGAAACATCCATTTGCAGCAATATGGATGGACCTGGAGATTATCATACTAAATGAAGTAAGTCAGAAAAAGAAAGACAAATACCATGATGTCACTTATATGTGGAATCTAAACTATGAAACAAATGAGCTTATCTACAAACTAGAAACAGATTCACAGACAGAGATCAGATTTGTAGTTGCCAAGGGGCAGGAGGACAGATGAATTGGGAGCTGGGGATTAGCAGATGCAAACTATTACATATAAAATGGGTAAACAACAGGGTCTCACTGTATCACACAGGGAACTAACTGTATGTGATAAACCATAATGGTTTAAGTTCATAGTTAAGCTCAAGCTCATATTTAGCTGTCTTCATGCTCATAAAAGACCTGAGAAGGCCCTACACCTCAACCTCTGGCTGACTTTGAGACTCTGAAGAAGCAGAAAGTGAAGGTGAAGGCAGGGTTGTCAGTCTCCTGGCTGAGGGTTGAAGGCATGTCCCAGTACACACATAAAAATCCCTCTGTAATGGTTCTAGGCATTTCCTATTCAGTCATTAGCTGAACACTAAGCCAGGCTATTCAGGAAACTTGAACAACTAAAACAATCATGAAAAGAAGAGCAAAGTTGGAGGACACACACTTTCTGATTTCAAAACTTACTACAAAGCTACAGCAATCAAAATAGTGTGGTACTGGCGTAAGGACAGATATACAGAACAATGGAATACAACTAAGAGTCCAGAATAAACTCATATAACTGTGGTCAACTGCTTTTCAAAAAGGATGCCAAGACCATTCACTGGGAAAGAATATTTTCAACAAATAGTGCTGAGACAACTGGAAAGCCACGTGCAAAAGAATGAAGATGGATCCTTACCACATACCATATATAAAAATGAAGTCAAACTGGACAAAAAGGTCTAAATGTAAAACTGAAAATGCTTAGAAGTAAATATAAGGTTAAGTCTTCACAACCTTAAAATAGGCAGTGATTTCTTTAATAAGACTCCAAAGTCACAAGCAGCAAAAGAAAACAGATAAAATTAGACATCACCCAAATTAAAAGCATTTGTACATCAAAGGACGCTACCAAGTGAGTGCAAAGACAGCCAACACCATGGCAGAAAATATTTGTCAATCGTGTATCTGTTGCTGGGCTTGTATCCAGACATATAATGAACACTTACAACTCAATAATAAAAAGACACACAACTGAAAAATGTGCAAGGAATTTGAATACACATTTCTCCAAAGAAGATTTGTAAATGGTCACTATAAACAAGAGAAGTTGCTCAACATCATCCGTCATTAGGTAAATGTAAATTAGAGCCAGAATAAGACAACAACTCACATGCAATAGGATGGCTCTAATCAAATAACAGATAGTAACCAGTGTTGGTTAGGAAGTAGAGAAGTTGGAACTCTCATGCTTTCCTGGTGGGAATGTAAAATGATATAGCTACTTTGGAAAACAGTTTGGTAGTCTTTCAAAAAATTACCATACGATCCAACAATTCCAGTCTCAGGTATATAATCCAAGAAAATGGAAAACTTATGTCCACAGATATTCATAGCTACATTATTCATAGTAGCCAAAACCTGGAAACAACACAAATGTCCATTAAATGAATGGAAAACAAAATGTAGTATATTTATTTACACAACAGAATATAATTCAAAAATAAAAAGGAATGAATTACTGATATACGTTACAATGTGGATGAACCTAAGTAAAAGAATCCAGATACAAAAGCCTTCATATTCTGTGGCTCTATTTAAAATATCCAGAATAGGCAAAACCCTGGAGACCCAACAAAGCAGACTGACAGTTGCCAGAAGAGAAGGAGAGGGAAGTTGGGAGTGGCTCCAAACAGGTACAGATTGGGGGCGGGGCGATTCTGGAAATGTTCTAGAATTTGATAGAGGTTATGATTGCACAACACTGTGAACATACTAAAAGCCACTGAATTAGACACTTTTTACTGGTTGAAATGGTGAATTTTATGCTATGTGGATTTAATCTCATCCATAATAATATAGCTCATGCTGATGACAGGAATATTTTTTGTAAAATAAAAAGTGCTGCCAAGCAATAAAATGAATCACTGTTGGTTTGCACCATATGATAAATGAGAGAGCTGTTGCAACAAAAGCATTTCAACAGTCATCTCTGTACACACTATGGCAGAACTGTTCAGCCTCTGTTTACTGGACATATTCCATGATACAACCTGTAATTTCCCCAGTTTCCCACTGATCCTCATGCCAAGTGGCCTGGAGACCTTGCTTCATGCCCCTAGAGGTCCTGGCACAACTAGCTAGATGATCAGTATCCAGCTGGAGTGACAGAGTCAATCACTTCCCCTGCCACTGTGGGCTGGCATGAGCGAGCTGTCCTTTACTGCTTCTGTTTCCAGCACTTGTTTTTATCAGTGAGTGTCCTGCTTGCTGTCCTTGAGATGGAAATATTAGCTGACACTGTATCTTTAAAAGGTCAGGAAAAGAGACAGGTTACTGCTGGTCATCTTTAATTTATGTGTTAAAGTGAGAACTTTGTTCAGTGTACATGTGCCTTGCACACTCCTAGATGCAATATTGGAAGAAGAAAGAAGTGCACAATGGAGTTCCATCCAGTCCATCCTGGTTATTACAACGTCATTGTTAATAATAAGACTTTGCTTAAAACCAAACCCCAAAATCTGAGGCAAACGCTACATAAGAAAGGATGCTAGGAAAGAGGTTAATCTGGACTTCGTGGTCAAATCAAGACATGTTGTGCTAACTCTACTGCAAGCCATTGAAAGATAAGTGTCAAATGCCTGGCACAGAAATTAAGTCTACAGAGATCAGAGGTAGAAATCATGTCTGGCCCCTTCAAGGCTTGTGTTTTGTGCTGTAATAACATCATGTAATATTAACAGGTAAAGACAAGGTGGGGGTGGGGGGGGGGGAAGGACAATCTAGGAGGAATGGAAAAGGGGCAGAAGGTCAAAAGTTTCATTTAGAAGGGAACAGAGATGTTTCCCATGGGTTCATCTGTTACCGAGTATTGACAGAAGTCATGTTTTGATTACCTATATTTTCCAGCTGTCTGTATACAAACTATGCCTAATGCTGCTCGCATTATCTAACTTCTGGTTCAATACCTCTTATTCAAAATACCAAGGAGGAGAACAGGAAAAACAATGAATCAGCTTGCAAAATCAGGGGTGTTTTCTCTATCTCCTAGTAAACATGTAAAATCCTCAAAATACTACATGAATGAATAACCACCATTGGTATGGATAACCCTTACAATTACTCTTAAAACATTTGAGTTTTATTTCTACAAGACTTCCTTCCATTAGGTTTAAAGACTCAGCACCCACCAAGGTGAAACACGATAATGCAAGAGGCTCACACTGAGCATATGTCATGCACTTTCCACTCTGCCCAAGCTGCCAGCTGCTTCTGGCTTTCTAAGCCCCTGTGCAGAGCCGTGACTTCTTCCCAGAAAGCACTAAGTGCCCAGAGCCTTTTGTCTCCAATCCCACAGATTGTTCCAGAGCCTTTGCTGCCACAGAGGCCGTTAGTAGCTTGCTATTTACCAGTACACTTGATACTCTTTTCAGTCTACAGTGTGGTAGTTTTTGCTGTTGTAATTTGGTGTTTCCAAAGTTTTCTAGAAATGTGTGCCAACAGCTACTTTTTGTAATTTAGGTAAATATACTATAGTTTCCTGGGTAAGACTAATCACACAAAAGAGTTTTCCAATAGACATTCAATTGACCTTTTGTCCTCTAAATCATCTCCCATCCTTCTCACCCTCTTAGGAGTAGATTTTTGAGAAAGGCATTTCCCTGGAGATATCATAGTGTTTCAGCAACCACCATACTTACAGGAAAAAGTTAATTGGGTACAAAGGTGTTGTTTGTTTGTATTTCAATTTGTTGTTTGTATTCCCTGGAGCAGGGAACTATTATGAGTCCAAAATGTATTTTCATCTACTATTCAGTTGGATTTTCATGGGGCTTCCCAGGTGGCATTAGTGGTTTAAAAAAAAAAAAAAATCCCCCTGCCAATGCAGGAGATCCAAGAGATGCAATTTCGATCCCTGGGTCAGAAAGATTTCCTGGAGTAGGAAATGGTACCCAACTCCAGTATTCTTGCCTGGAAAATTCCAAGGGCAGAGGAACCTGGTGGGCTACAGTCCATGGGGGTGCAAAGAACATGGCTGATCTACTGAGCACATTATAAATCTTTGGAAGATAAATTTAGAATATAGGCTGGGTTTCATAATTAGAAAATCTGAGCTGAAATCTTTAAAATTTGTTAGGCATCAAAATGAGGTTTTTCAAGTATGAAAAAAGTAGAACTATATGCTTGATCTACACAATCTTGAAACACCCATTTAAGCCATTTCTGAGGAAAAATATTTTTTATTTTAAAAATTTTTTTATATTCGGCCACATAGCATAGCAGGATCTTAGTTTCCCCAACCAGAGATCAAATCGATGCCCAATGCAGTGGAAGTACCAAGTCTTGACCACTGGACCATCAGGGAAGTCTCAAAAATTCTATTAAATCAACTGCTGAGGTGCCTTAGATCAGAACATGAGAGATTCTTGTCCCAGAGTGATAAGACTTGAAGTTCTGTTGTCAGAAAAATTCAGATGTGTCAACAACTAAATAAATGAAAAGTCAGATATCCATTTAAAAAGTTTAGAT
The DNA here is from genome assembly GCF_033118175.1 of Dama dama. Classification (NCBI taxonomy): domain Eukaryota; kingdom Metazoa; phylum Chordata; class Mammalia; order Artiodactyla; family Cervidae; genus Dama; species Dama dama. The sequence continues at coordinate 21,432,798 of NC_083705.1, forward strand.
TTAGTAAAACTTCCTGTCTAGCTTTAGCCACTTAGGACATCATGTGAGGCTTTTGCCCCATGGAGAGGCAGGCAGCTGGCTAAGGGGAAGTAGGAAACCAGTCAGCTCACAGAGCAAGAACTTTTCCATTGTTTTAAGAAAAATTGAATTTAAAAATTAGATTTATGAGAAATAGTTGTGAAAAGTTGAACAGTTTCTTCCAGGAAGAGACAGAACAGCTGTTATAAGAATAGGACTTGGTATTCTCAAGGACGGTAACCTGAAATTATGCTCAAGGTCACGGCCACAGCTGGCTGTGGGCTGAGTAACTGAGCTGTCTTGAGTCAGGGTCAGGCTGAGCAGAAGCACTCTGGATCATGGCAGAAGTTAGAGCCCTTCATCTAACTGAGAGAAAGCAGATTGAAAAGTAGCAAGGTCCAGGGGGAGGGACATTTTTCCCAAGCATTAAGTCCAAAGGAAATATTACCCTTTATTATCTGAGGTATATTGGATATCAATAGGCCTCTCTGCTAGCGTACTTTTGGTTTTCTATTCTGTGAGCTCTTAGGAGCAGAGTGATGAGGTCCAACACCTGCTGCTTACAGGGCTGCGCTGGGATTAAAGGTGCCCAGGGACGAGTGTGGGCTTCCCTGGTGGTTCAGTGGTAAAAAATCTGCCTGCCATGCAGAAGACCTGGGTTCGATCCCTGGGTCAGGAAGATTCCCTGGGGGAGGGAATGGCAACCCACTCTAGCACTCTTGCCTAGAGAATCCCATGGACAGAGGAGCCTACTGAATCAGACATGACTGAAGTAACAAAGCAAGACCAGGGACCAAGGTACTACCAAAGTGTAAGGGAGAAGAGATGCTGCTGGCCCTCTTCTTCACCACTGAAAGGAAGGTTCATTTGATGCCACCAACTTTGAGAGAGATGTTTAGTGCTCTATAGCTTCCTTAAAGCCAAATAGAGCAAACTTCCTTTGGGTATGGAGACACAGGCCTAAAAATTCTATCTGTTTGTGCTTTACCAAAGTTAGGTTTTTGGTTTTGCATTAGAAATGAGGAGAAGTTAAGCCTCAGTTAAACCTTTGAAGTGCTCTGCCTTCAATGTCTTGAGTGGGATTTCTAACCAAGGCCCTTAGACTTAATGCCATCCCATTTTGGGGTTTGCAGCTATGACTATGGATGAATTAGAGCCAGAAACACTCACTTGCCTCAAGTCCCTGTATTAATACTGAACACCCGTTCTTACAGAAAAGGCCAGGAAGAAAATGATTCTCACTCGTGCTCTCCTGTTCTCCACTGGTACCCAGAACAGCCCATCCTGAGACAGGCACGCCCATTTGGAGAGGTGAGATTACACAGGCATAATCACAAATTCGTGCCGTATGTTGAGGAGCCTTTGTTATTTATGCCTGAACCAGATGCTTCTCTCCCCTACATTACATTTGCAATCAACCATTTTTAGCTCATTTTCCTGATGCAATGTCAATTTAATAAAAGAATGGTGCTTCCTTTTTCCTTCATGACTATGAATACTCTCATGACCAAATAACCTCACTATTTCATCTCAGAAAGGGTCCCCTTGGAATTAATTACTTTGAAATCAAAGTATCTACAGCTCCTTTTAAAGACATCATTGGCACTTCTCCCCAACAGATTATCCACCATAATTGAATCAAATTTTCACCATGATGTCACAGAGAATTAGAATGATAAAAATACATGGTGAACCATTACAATTAACCCAACTGCTCCATGGCAGTTTTCAAATGATATTACTTTACATTGTAAAATGGATTTTTAAATGTCCTGCTATTGAATTAAGCTTGAAATTTAAATATAGACACATGGGATCCATGAAATTCTGCCTTGAGTGCAACATATATCATCAACATTGTGCCAATGTTTTACTAGTTTCTTAAAAGTACTAATTGAATTATATACTTATATAGCTCTTTTCAAAGTTTACAGAAAGTTGACTTTTAAATGAGGTGACTCTCAAATATTGATACCCATTCCCCAAGCTACCCAAGAACAATTTTCCTATTGTTTTGTTTTCTGTTTCTTAGTTCTTCCTTTCTCCACACAATATCCCAGTACCTGCCTCTTTCACTATTTCCTGATGAAAACCTGTATCAATTTTCTTGATGCTGTGCTAATTCAGACTGACAACCCACTCAGCTCAGGTTTTTTCCCCTATAGACCCACTATTCATTTCATTCTCATCTGTTACTGAAAAATGGATATGGGGCTACAAGAGATGGGGATACAAGGCTGGATTCAGGTACAATTAGATTCAGAGATCAAATAACTCACTGTGACTATTTTTCACCATCCTATGGCACAGTCTCCTGCTATACTAGTTTAATGCTTAGACTCCATGATGAACTCCTGACAGCTTGAGCTCTCTCTTTGTGGTAGTTAAAACCAGCCACATAGTGGCTAAAACCTCTCAAGTGGGCAAAATAGCAAATGTTTTCATAAAGTTCTCTTACAAGTCTGAGGCTCACTCTGATTGGACTAGGTTAAGTCACATGCGTCTCTTGAATCAGTCATTGTGGTCATGAAAATACGATCCAGTAGTTGGCTTAAACCACGATGATATGTTGCCTCTGAATTTTGGAGGTAAATTCCCCCAGACTACATCGATCCAGCATGGAGGGTTGATTCCTCATTCCCAAAGTCAGAGACCATAAGCAGAAAAAGAATTGAGTTGGGGAGGGAAATGAGGAGTACAGTCTTTCTACCTAGTCTCTATAGCCTGAGCACCTAGCACAATGCCTGGCACAGTGTAGACTGTTCACAGAAAGAGTAAATGTCTAGTACATGTATGTTACTGTACCCTCCAAGTTTTTTTCCCTTGCTCCAGTCTAACAACTTTTCTGGCTCAGAAAAGCATCTGGTGAATTCTTAGCTGACATTCACTGAGAAGTGCTTTAACTACACGTCTTTCCTTTTTTATACAGCTGAGCTCTGCCCAAGAAGGTGAGAATCATTTGAATTACTCTGGAGCAATTCAATTGTTTCTGAAGAAATCAGATGCAATTGAGTTGCTTGTTGATACATCTTCAGGAGCAACTGAACAGTGTCTGATAGAGTTGGGAGCAATTCAATTGCATCTGAAAACTTCTCACTATTCAATTGGGTTTAAAAATTATTTTGACATAACTCTATGACATGCAACATGCGACAGTTGTTCCAGGACATGTAACAATTGTTCTCTGCATGAAAGCCACCCTAGGAGTAAACCTTTTAAACAATTTTAAAACCTTTTAAAACCTTTTTAAAAACCTTAAAAACTTTTTAAAACCTTTTAAAAAATATTAATCTATTTTTAGTCATCAAAAAATAAATCTGAATGTTCTTCTAATGGTTATAAAGAAAGCTAGAGAGCGCTTTTCTAAACAAATAGCTATTTTAATAAGTGGCAGTAGTGGCCAAAAACATAAATCCAGTAGAAGGTACAAATTGCAATTCTAACATTAGAGAAAGATGCCTTCTAGAAGAGAAATGAGGACCTTACAGACAGCTTGCTCCAAGAGGCTTTTTCCGAAGGATTTAATTAGGAATAAGGAATGTGCTGTTCAAGACCTCTCCTCAAATACAGTTTAATGCAGAGAATTTTACTTTGATTTATTATGAGGTTGAGAATGAATGTGATATAACAAACTAGGGTAATTCACATAAGTGGATTTTTAATCCTTTGGGCTCACCTACTCTAACTTTGAAGCCCTCCTGAGTTTCATCCCAACTTTTGTATTTTCAACAAATAATTGAATAAAAGGAATAGAACACTGGGGGCAAGAGACTCTTTTTACCCTATTTAGTTACATAGGAGCCTGTCCTTTGAGCAACTATCAAGCAGACAGTTTGTCTTTGGGAGTCAAGGTCGGTAGCCCCAGTCATGTCTCTCAGAACTCTCCACCCCTCGGTGGAAACAATTTTTAATCTCTCAGTTCCCCAGTAGCCCTGCCTTTCCTCCCCACATTTACCAAACTGTGTTCTTAAATCATTCACACACACTTAGTAATACCTGACAATAACCTAAAATGCTGCACCACTGTGGATATTTGAGTTTTGAGACGTATTAGAGCTTTAAAGTCATTAAATATCAACAGGGGAATTTCAGACCCCGTCATGGAGGAGATAAGACTCCAAGTGACACTGTACTTCTTGACCTGAGTGTGGGTCACATGGATGTGGTCCATTGTACACTAGGATGCGTGTACTCTTCTGTATGCATATTATAATTCAACTCAGAATTTTAAAATATCCAGGAGAGAGATAAGGAAGCCTGAATTAAAGTCAGAGTGGAGAGAAGTAGTCACAATTGAGATACTTCAGCGGTAAAATCAATAGGGTTTGACAATTAATAGAATGTGAGGAAGGGAGCCGGAGTCATACTGTTTGGGATGCCAGGGTGACAACATTGGCGTTAACAAAGATGGGGATGATGGATGAAGAATATAGGAGAAGAATAGGTTGTCGGGGAAGATAAGAGATTTTATTTTTGGATATATTGAGCTTGAGCCACTGAGGCTTTGAAATAAAGGTCAGTATCTTGGGAGAGAAGAGGAGCCCAGAAATAGATGTAGATCATTGATGTGTCAGTGGTAAATGAAGCAACTGTCGGTTAAAAGTTAACCAGGAGAATGTATTTGAATGTATTCTTTGGGAAGTAGATTGAGCTTGGGCCCCTGGAGAGCACCAATATATTATACATTCTCTCTCTCAGTAGATTGATAGGTAGATAGAGATATAGGCATATATATTACATGTGTGTATCTAGATAGAGAAAGAAAGAGGAAATGAGGCCACACAGAAGACCAGGGAGGGGAGGTCAGTAAAACCAGGTAGAATCAACTCTTTTGGCATTATTGCTTTGGCAGATGCTTTGATGGAAGATGCTTTGGATACCATGTAGTGAAAAATTTCTCTCCTCCTTATATAGAGAATGAAGGAAATGTATTAAAACCATCAGAGAGTCAAAATTTTTAACAGTCAATATAGTATGGGCACCCACCAATCAGAATGAACCTTCAACCAATCAGGAGGGGTGCTGGCACATAAACCACGTAGGTCTCACCTATGCCTGTGGCTGAGTGTGCACCTCCCAAGACGCTCACTGATTACTACTGAGGCACAGTGTAAGGTGGAAGTTAAGAGAGTGGGCTTCAGATTCAGACTCTCTGGCTTTTATTTCTGGTTTGGCCACCTGGCATGTAGAAAGCACTAGAAAAATGTTAGTTGTTAGTATCGTTTCTGAAGAATAACCTAGACCTTGGGGGAAATCTGCCTTCCTAAACCCACAGAGCTGAGCCTTGCTCTTTCAGATGTGTTGAATCCATATGGGCAATGATGCATTTGTACAGCCATGATCTCCTTTTGGACAAACTCCTAAATTCAATTAGCATCTTCAATTCAAATAAACAAAATGTGGGGAAAAAATCCCAACTGCTTCAGATACTTCAGTTAGATGAAATCAGTAAGGGAGAAAAAAACGTTTGAAATGAAACCAAAAACTCACTACAGACATTTCATGGTTGGAACTACAAGAATTTAAAAGGCATTTGCTTTTTTGGAGCAAGGTTTGGGACTTCTGACTAAAATGCTATTTAAGAAGTGGAATTTGGAAGGAAGAGACACTCTGTGGTACAACTGTTTCATGTCTATATCCTGAAATGGACTTTCGTCAGAGTTCTTGCTTAAGTTCTGTTTACAGTGGCCATTATTTTGTGGGAAAATAAAAAGAACTCTTAAATCACAAATCAAAGAAAAAAATTGAAAAAGAGATGTTTGTGGCTTTTGGAAAAATCTGCTCATCGGTACCATCTCCTACAATTTGTAAAAACCTGCAAAATCAAAAGCTCTGAGAAACCACAGTAGTGGGCCAGTTTAGGAGTAGTTTCTTGCGAACTGTAGGGAAATTGATTAAAAATGAAAATTTTCAGGCTTCCTCCCAAAACAGTGGGAACAGCCTGAGAGAAAGGGGAACATGGTGGGTTCACCACAGATAAAGGAGGTGACTCAGATGCCACCTGTGCAGGCTGGCTCACCCAAATCGCTCAGTCACATGATCCCCTTTGCTGTTCTCCGATCTCTCGCTTTCATTTTCTTGAGAGCACTTCTGTTAAGTCAATTGCTTAAGTAGATTGCACGCTTTCTTGTTTATTATCTATTTCGCTTCTAGACTATTCTGTCCCTCATTGTATTTCCAGTTACCAGAACTCTGAGAACACAGAAGGATGCTCAGGCGTTTGTGCTGAATGAATGAGTAAATGAATGAGTGAATGCAGTTGCTGTAGAGACCAGTTTGGATAAGCAGCTGTATAAACTCCGTGCCAGATATGGTATCAGTCCAACTGACACCTGATCAATTTGATAGGGATTTTGACTAAATTAAACCAGTTTAAAAAAAATGATTAGCCCCGGAATTTCATTCAGAGCCTTAGTCTAGACCCGTTCTGACTGCAACTCTAATTAGGACAGAGGTTGAAAATTGTCCTCCTGGTATACCTCTTTCATAATTTTCCTTTCTACTTGGTTGTTTCACAGCCATAACAATAACGAATAATAGAAAACAAATAATACAGTATATTGCAGAAGAGTTAGGCTATTGAGGCAAAATGATCGATCTAGGCAAGTCAAATCAAACCAGGGGTTTAATGATTAAGGGCAATTGACCTGCATTTAGTCAGAATACTGACAACTGCTGCTGCTGCTAAGTCGCTTCAGTTATGTCCAACTCTGTGCGACCCCATAGACGGCAGTCCACCAGGCTCCCCCGTCCCTGGGATTCTCCAGGCAAGAACACTGGAGTGGGTTGCCATTTCCTTCTCCAATGCATGAAAGTGAAAAGTGAAAGTGAAGTCGCTCAGTCGTGTCCGACTCCTAGCGACCCCATGGACTGCAGCCCACCAGGCTCCTCCGTCCATGGGATTTTCCAGGCAAGAGTACTGGAGTGGGGTGCCATTGCCTTCTCCATTACTGACAGCTGAATCACCTGATTTAGAGCCTGGTGGCTCAGACCGTAAAGAATCTGCCCACAATGTTAGAGGCCTGGGTTCGATCCCTGGGTTGGGAAGATGCAACCCACTCCAGTATTCTTGCCTGGAGAATCCCCATGGACAGAGGAGCCTGGCGGGCTACAGGCCATGGGGTGGTGAAGAGTCGGACGCAACTAAGAAACCAAGCACAACCATAGACCACACTCACTGCATCCTTAAATAACTAAAAAGAACTTTCTAGTGCCTAATAGGAGCTGAATCTTACTATTATCCTTGAAAAGCATATAGGTGTCATTCATTTGTTTGGGAAAAGAAGTCTTAGGAAAAGACAGATAAAAAGGAGGAAAGAAGGGAGCGATACTAGCAGGCAGTAACACACACACACACACACACCCCTCTAAAATAAATTCAAACAAAACTCAATTCCTTAAAATCCAAAGCACTTAAAATGAAAGTGAAATGGTGCCCCTTAAGCATATTACCCGAAGGAACATGTAAATGAGGGATCAGCATGGTGTCCTGGATGTTTTTATTGGGAAGAAATATAAAATATCTAGTAGCTGGCTCCACTACTGGAAAAATTGTCTCAAAAATATATTTTATCAAAGGCACTGAATTAGGTAAGTGAGTGAAGGTCACTTTATATGAAGAAAATGTGAACTATTTTGTTTGCTTGATATCAATGCTTTGTGATTGTAAGTGTAAAAATAGAGCATTCTAAAACCACATAGAAAAAAAAAACACACACATAGATAAAGAAAGCCCTCTCCAAAATCCATACAGGAGCTTTTGTTTACATGATAATGATAACTATTATGGTTCTTCACTGGGAAAAAATTCTGCTGAGGAAAAAGGTATTTTCTTCTAGGGGTTAAGTTGTATAGAATGGATTCCATCTCTATCCAGGCTGGGCCATGTCAGTATTCAGGGCCAAAAATAAAGGTTGAGAAAAGGAGAACTGATTTGGAAATTGACAGGGTTCAAAGAGTTCAGTATAAAGTGATGAAGAACTGTGCAGGGAAGACAAAGTTCTTAAGAAGTACTTTCGCATTATAAATGGAAAGACTTTCCACGTTTTGTAGGTATCTGATGACTGCAGGAATTAACTATCATTTTCATAATATATGCCAGGCCCCATACTAAGTGTTTTACTTAAGTTTTTTGTTTGTTTTAGCCTCATAATCATCCCATGTGCTACATACTATCATTCCTGTTTTACAGGTGGGGATACGAAGCTCAAGATCAAACAGCTGTTGGAAAGTAGAGCCAGCTAGTGGTGAAACCCATGCTCCCATGTGGCAGCCAAACAGCCTGAGAATACTTCACCAAGAGCTCAGTTCTGGCCTACCATCAAGACTGGGCTATCCTGGCTTCTCTAGTGGTCCATTGGTTTAAGACTCTATGCTTCCATTGTGTGAGTGTGGGTTTAATCCCTGGTCAGAGCAGTTCCACATGCCATGAGGTGTGGCCAAAGGAAAACAAAAAAACAAAAAAAGATTGGGCTATTCTGCATACGTTGTAACTTGGAAGTATGTAGAGATTATTATACTAAGTGAAGTAAGCCAGACAAAGAAAGACAAATATCACATCACTTATATGTGGAATCTCAAAAAAAATACAAATGAACTTATTTACAAGACAGAAACAGACCCACAGACTGTTTTGGTAACTATGTTACCAAAAGGGAAAGGGGGGAGGGATAAATTAGGAGTTTGGGATTAACGTATATACACATTACTATATATAAAATAAACAGCAACTATCTACTGCGTAGCACAGGGAACTACACTCAGTATACTCAATAGCCTTTAATAGAGAATATAAAGAACGTATATATACTTACATACATATATACATGTACGGGTTTTCCAGGTGGTACTAGTGGTAAAGAATCCACCTGACAGTGCAGGAGATACGAGAGACTCAGCTTTGACCCCTGGGTCAGAAAGATTACCCTGGAGGAGGAAATGGCAACCCATTCCAGTATTCTTGCCTGGAAAATTCCATGGACAGAGGAATCTGGCAGGTTACAGTCCACAGGGCCGCAGAGAGTTGGACATGACTGAGTGAGCGTGCGCGCACACACACACATATATATATGTACGACTGAATCCCTTTGTTGTACACCTGAAACTAACACAACATTGTAAATCAACTATATTTCAACATGAAAATTTTAAATTAAAATAAAAAGATAGAAAATCATAGATCTAAATAAAAAGCTCTCAGTGTTCCATTAAAAGAGAGAATGGGCTATCCTGAAATTTGGGATAATCCATTTCCCCCTAGAACCTAAATTATTTCACTCCCATTGCCATGGTCTGTCAGGCAGAACCAGAAAACACCCTGAGTACAGATGATACTTGGGCAGCGGGTGAGGGCTGGGGTGTTGTTCCCATAGCATCTGAGGGAGATTTTCATACTTCTGCCACTGTGATGGATTCAAACCTACCCAGAAAGGTGATAGTCAATTCTGACATTTAAAGATATAATCGAAAACTAGAGAGGAGAGGGGAATTGAGGGGGTCATGCTGCGATTATAGAATGGATTACATCTAGGTTTGCTTGGGGAGCTTTATTAGAGGAAAACAATTTGGAAACCAGAGTCTTACATAAGGCGGCAAGGAAAATAGGACATGGTCCCAGAGACAGAGTAAAGACTTGCAAGAAGAAGAAAAAGAGGAAAGTGGGGAGAAGGGAAGCCAAGGAGACCTAGAGGAAGGGAGCATAATTTAAACTACCAATGAGGGAGGTGGACCAGAGCAACCAGCCTTGGGAGACAGTCTGTGAGAGGGGCAAAGAATTAGAATGAGGGGCACTTGGAGAACTGTGGACTCCATTTGCCATTTCATCTCTTTACATGAAAATGAAAGATAATTTATTTGGCAAGAAATAAACAAAAACAAACCCTCTGGGTCTCTGAGTGCACTTGGATTTGTGCGGCCCTGTCCCAGCTGCTTAGAAATAATTTCTGAGTCCGCAGTCTTGTCACCAGCAATGAGAACCCCTAGCCTCCTAATGCATGCAGTGGAAGAACAAATGAAAATCAAATGGAAAAAGGCAGGAGAACTCCATGCTGCTTGTCAAGAGACGGGGGAAGCAGAAACATAACCTTGTAATGAAGTGATTGAGAGATTGTTAAGACATCCCAGGTACAAGATAAATCATCATCTCAATGACGTGATTGCCTGATTCCCTGGCAGACAATACACCAGGTGAACTTCCCCCTTTCCGAATAAAGCAATCTCGCCCTGAGACAAGAACAATTTCCCTGCATATTGCAGAGGAAGTGCGAAGTGGCACTTTGGATAAGGGATTGAAAGTGCCTGTCAGACGCGTTCTCAGAGCCTGCCATCCATCCCAAGCTCTGGACACCCGCCGAGAGAATTCTCTCTTGCTGTTCCAACTAATCCAGCCCCTCGCCCACCCCACCCCCCAAACTGGCAATGGGAATATGAACTTGTCGAATTCATCAATGGACTGACTGTTCTTAAGGAAGCAAAGCAACAGTTTGGGCTGCACTGTAGCCCATCTGCATGTCTGTATCAAGTATGTTCTATGGAGCTACCTCACTTTTTTACTCTTTGTGTACAGAAGCCCAGCCATGCATGGCTCCAGCCTAGGTCAGAAATAAGGAATTCACTCTCTAGAAATGCAGTGTCTTGGCTCTTCAATGGGGTTTGACTGATGGTGAAATTGAATGTGAATTTCAAGCAGGCCATTTCCTTTGACTACTTCAGAGAAAGGTTGTCATGAAGAGAGCTTTTTAAAACCAAAGAGGAGAGCTGGTCATTAAGCCTCGGGAGTGGCTGAATGCCAGAGAAGGCATTCACAGACTTTGGCCATAACGATATTATTATTTATACATTTCCATAATAAGCACTTAGTTCCGAGGGAGCTCAAATAGTTTTTACACACACAAGTTTCTTAATCTTTGGAGTATTCCTCAACTACAGAATGATGATTAGTTTTATTAACTCCATTTACAGATAGAGAAAAGGACGGCTTAGAAAGGTTAAGTTTCTAGCTTCCGGTCACTGAGCAGATCAAGACGTAAGCCGTGGATGGAACTCCTGTTCCTGCCTTCGAGTCCAGGGCTGTTTTCCATCCCACTAGATACACACAAGAGATGCGCACAAGGCTTTCTTGCTCAGAATACAAGAATGGGGCCGAGGGTAGGGGTGACAGAGGGGAAGCCACAGCTCCGAATAGCACGGCTCATGTTCTCGCTGCTGCACACCCTGCCCCCAGGAGCCCTGAAAACAGGAGGGAGGAGGGTGCAGGGGTGGGGGTTCACAGGCCTTCTCAGCAGCCTAGGGATGAGCATAACAGTGGAAATCCCAGAAATCCCTTCCCCATCTCCCTCCTGGATTAATAAGGAGAGGATGGTGGCCAGGGCAGGTGCACCATGGGAAGCGTGTTGTCTGGAGATGGGAGACCCGGCCCTGGGCTCCTAGTCAAATCGTTTGCTTCCTGCCTGGAGGTGGCCATAAGCCTGGAACAGCTCACCAGTGGCAGCAGCAACTGGGAGCCTGTGAAAAACACAGACTTCGAGGTCTTACCTCAGACCAATGAAATCAGTTCCTGCTCCTCACAAGATCTCTCCATGATTCATAGGTTCATTAAACTTTGAGACTCATTTTTCCAGTGATTCAGCGTAGACACCAGATTTATAGCATCTGAATTAGCACCCTGATTCTCCACTCAAACCATCCGTGTGACCCCAGACATGTTCCTTAACCCTCATTCACTCATCTGTGAAATTAGGGACAATAAGGCTGTCTACATCAGAGGTTATTATGAGGATTAAATGAAAGAATCCACTGCATTAAGGTCGATGAGAGACAATTCATACCACATATTATGAACAAAGCCCACCACATCGCAAGGACTCCCAATACATGTTACCTTCAGTCTGTCTCTTCTAATTCATTTCAGTGTGACTACACATGGTAAGATATTTGGAGGGGAACACATCGATTTGTTCTGGGGCCCCCATTTTAAAAACAGCTCTGTTTTATAACCCTATATCCTGCTGGATCTTTCCTCCAACCAATTTCCTGTCAATCCCCGCCCCCCCCTCAAATTTTTGTTTCCATGTCAAGGATGCCTGTGGGGGCACAAGACCCCCCATGAGCTTGAATTAGTCCCTGCCCCACGACTGAGCTACAATCTCATCCATACCAGATCCCACGAGGATCCTGAATGCTATTCAGAAGAATGAGTGTAAACAGAGCAGCCAGACAGTCCTCTCACCCACAGCCACCTGCAAAGCCTTGCATTGTCAGGAAGGTTTGGAGGCTAAACTGGTTTGTGACATGGGAAGGAAATAATGGGATGAAGCAGGCTGCCTACTGTTCCCTTGACCTTTATTTAGCACACATAGCTTTGTATAAAAACATGCGTGCTTTCAGAATGAATTCTGCCAACCAAGTAAAGGCTAACCCAGGTTGGTCTATTCACACAAGATCACCATTTCTTTAACTACTAGAGAGAGGTTTATAAGGAGATGCACACTGCTGTCCATGAACCCAGAATAACTTTATACAGGCCTTAATGAAGCAGTGGGACCAGGGCCAGTTCCTCATTTGGCCCCCAGCACCCACAGCCAGGAAAATAGAGTGGGGACGCACAAGGGAGCCTCCCTGACTGCTTGCTGGCCAGAGGGAACCATGTCTCACATTTTTAAAGTTAATTTTCCAATGAGGACATGTCTTCAGGAACTAGTGATCAGAATTTCTGATCATAATACCTAAATTTTTTACCCTTCCCTTCCCTCTTTCCTTCCTTCAGACCACAAGGAAAAGAGCCAAGATCTCAGGGTTAAGGGCTGAAATCGGTTGGCATCAATGAAAAGAGGAACAGACTTCATTAAGCAGTTAACCATCTGTTCACCAGAGCACCACCTGGAAATCTGAACCTTCAGAGCTGACAGATATTATATGTTTTTTAGGCAGGTAAGACCCAGAAGTGTTAGTGATACGTTCCCAAACCATCCACTCAATTACGAGGTGTTGCTACACAGGACTGCTGACGCGAATTCAGATCTTTCTCCTCTCCCACTCTTTCCTCCCAGCAGTTTGTTTATTTACCCTGTTTATCAACCCCATAAACACACTATGAGTTTAAATAAAGAGTGGGTGGGATCAAGCCCTGCCATGGAAGGTCCACTGGGGTTTTTCATTCAGGCCTCCCGAACCCTGGGGGCTCTTCCTGGAATGCGGACAACCTCTTAGCTTCCAGGTGTGGATGCTGCAAATGTTGCTTGCCATGAGTGGGCACACACATTTACAGCAGGGTAGGATGTAACAGGAAGACACAGGCTTCCTGCTGTTCTCCTGACATGGATTCACTTGGAGTGGGGTGCATGTTTATATCAATCTAAAACAGCTCTCACATAAACACAGCCTGCCATAAAGAAGCAAAACAAGAATCAAGTGACTAAGCAGGGGAGAGAAATAACTGGATTGAAGTATTTACTGGGTGAACAACACACACATACACAAACAAAGAATTTGTTACTTTAGTTATTAAACATTTAATTTGGTAAAGGTCTCGTCCTAAAAGATGAATCCTATACATGGTTGGGCTTTGGCTTTCTCAAGTAAAACTGGAGCTGGCGAAAGTGCTGTGTTGACAGCGTCGCAGGTATAAATGTGCAGAAAGCAGCTGGTTTGGGGGTCTCGGCACGATTTGTGCAAACAGCCTCCCTGTTCATGGGTGTGCTGACATCTCTATTTTTCATTTATGAAAAATCCGGGTGCCACTTAAACCTTGGCAAGGCCTCAGAAAGCGTCTCAAGCGTTTTCTACTTACTGCTCTGTCTTCCAAGAAATCCCAGCATAACCTGTAGATTCTGGATGCAGAGATGACATGGGTCAGTGTTGGCTTCCGTGAGCTCTCTCCTCTGCAGGGGAGAAAGAGGCTGGGAAGTCAAGGCTGGACTTTGAACCAACCATTAACCCCAAGCCACTCTTCCCGCTCCTGAATGTCTTCTCTCGGTCCTCAGACTCCAGCACCCTCAGTATCACCAGCAGGGCTTGTTAAAACACTAATTGCTAAGACCCTGCCTACCCTCAGGGTTTCCCAGGTGGCTCCGTGGGTAAAGAATCTGCCTGCAAAGCAGCAGACACAGGTGACACAGGTTCAATCCCTGGGTCGGGAAGATCCCCTGGAGGAGGAAATGGCAACCTATTCTAGTATTCTTGCCTGGAGAATCCCATGAACAGAGGAGCCTGGTGGGCTACAGTCCATAGGGTCACAGAGAGTCAGACATGGCTAAAGCATCTGAGCATGCACACATGCTCCTACCCCCAGAGTTTGGAAATCTGCATTTCTAACAAGTTCCAGCTGGTAGATCTAGTAAGTACTACCAAGGGATGCAGATACTGCTGGTCCAGAGATTGCACTCTGAGAACTCCTATGTTAGGAAAACTTGGGGGACTGAGGCATTCCCTGAAAGACCTGTTCTGTCTTCAGGATTCAAATCTATTGATATCCTGGGGAAAGGTGAGAGTGGTTATCTCTGAAACAATGCTCTCAGGCCCAGAGCTGACAGAAATAGGACTATTCCTTGAAGAGGAAGCCATGGACATCTTCAACTCGGTGGCTATACTGGGGGACTGTATTTGGTCTTCCATCAGCCTGGAACATCTGAGTCACATAGAGCCAGGCCCTCCCCCAGCCCGCCTGGAAGTCACAGGACAGACAATGTGCAATTCCTTGCCTGAATAATAAGATTCATTATGGATCCTCTCTCTCTCTCTCCTTCCTCATGACCAAAGTCGTTCAAGTGATTTACAGCAAAAGATCAAGGGAGACTGTGGAATATAATGGAATGAATACAGAATACCCTTGTTCTTCTTGAACATTTTCCCAACACTTCTGTGGCACATTGCCAAAATCGTGGAACATTCTGTGAAACAATTCACCATCTCTGATCTGCGTCACCTCCCAATTTCACATGCCAGGACACTCAAGTTTATCTGAAATTTCACTTTTGATAGGAACCTTCACTTTCTAGGTTATCTCTGTATTTTTGCTCGTTACTTTTTTTTTTTTTTTTGCTCATTTGCCCATTAACTACTTTCCATCATGAGAAAAAAGTTGTAATATATCACCAGAATGACTGTGTTCTCTACAAGCAGAGAACTTCAAAGTCTGTTGGAGATGTGAGTATTTGCTTGCGAGCTCAGGGACTCACTCCCACACGCTAGCCTTGGAGCATGTGTTTCATCAAAATTATAAATTACGACAACCATAGAGCTTTGAGGTTGAAAGAACAAAGTTAAATCATTGCATGCCAAGGGTTGACTGGCTTGGGCTGACTTGAATTCTGGGTGCCAAGCCAGACCCCCTACACTAACCGGCACTTTTATCCAGGTCATTTCATCTTTCTGGGCCCCATCTTCCTTATCTTTGCTTTGGCCGTTCCCTTGACTGGCCGGAAGATCACTGTTTTGCAAGGCAGTACATTCCATTGCTGGGCAGCTCATTCCAAAGTCAAGAGTTTCGTCTGTAATTCATGCCCAAGTCTGACACCCTTTATCATCGACTCACGTTCCCTACTTGTGCCCTCTGGAAAAACACAGATAAGCCTCCTCCCTCGTCATACCCTTGAAAATAGCTGTCATGGTCCCTTTAAATCTTCTCTTTTGGTGGTACAGCCGAAGTTCCCTCAGCTGTTTCTCAGAGCAGAAAATCCCAAAATGTACTGTTGGTGAATTAAATCAAACAAATAAGTGAAAAGATAGATTAATGCAGGGGTGGACACAGAGGTTAACCTTCCCATGCTCTCAAGTCAGTGAACAAATCCTCTCTAAGTAAGGTTCCTAGACCTGGACTCAGTACAGTTGACTTTTCACAATCACCAAGATAACCTATACTAGTGCTATTTGGCTATGGCAAAAAAGAAATCCAAATTGATGCCACCAGGTTGATGTGATAGTTAAGTCATTTAGCTAGTGAGGGTACATAGCTGATGCTTCAACATCTAAATCCCAATTTGACTTTTATTATGCATGTGTTTTATAGTACAAATGATATTCTATTGTGATATCAGAAATTCTGGGAGTTTGCAAGATTCTGAGATCAGATTCCTCTCAAATTATAAAGGTGAAATACTTTCCAAATGGACTAAAGGGATCCAGTGGGTTGACGATTACCTGGTCCCCCTGATAATCATGGAAGCTGAGCTTTCATCAGCCTTCTTCTCTTAGCTGGGTCAGCTTCAGATCACACAGGGCTTTTTCACAGGGACTGCTATGCAGTAAGCTCTCCCTTATGCTTTGTTTGTGCTTATCACGAATGAAAAGAGGACACAAAAGAGATTGGCTGGCTACTCCACTGGCTTCAGAAGGAGATGGGATGCTACTCCTCGGTTTTTTGTGCCAAGAGACTCATCATACCACAGTAGTCATTGCTATTCAGGTTTTTGGACCTGAATCATGCAAATCTAACTCCAAAAAGACTGATATATAAACTAAAGTGCCCTTTCAAAATTTCTAATGGGGGCTGTGGTTTTACAGCGACTGCAATATATGTGTTTAATATGAAAGGGATTGCTTGTAAAAACTTAGAGAAGCCCAATTAGTAATCGCTGAATTGAGTACAGAATCTAAACCAAGAGAACTGAATGCTCTTGTGTTACATAAAATATTCCCTCCTAATAGGAAAGTACTCATCATGTCTGCTAACCACTGCCTTTCTTCCTTGGTTTGGGTAAATAATGACAAATCCATCCTATCTAATTTCTCCTTTTCTAGACTCTAAACAGACCACTCACCTCTTGTAAATCTATTCTTTCTCTAAACAGGAGAAAATACAATGGTTTAGGTAATAGTCTTCTTAAGTTATGTTCCAAGCATGAAGGCATTGCAGTTATCATGATTGCAGTAAAAGATTTACCAGTTCACTATCAGCTACACATTTAGAAACTCTCTCTTAACATGGATGACCTTTCATCTATTTTAGCTTCCCAATTACTGACATTTTTGAATATGTAATGCATGCACATGGTGTAAGAAATTTCTTTCAAAAGATATCCAAAAAAAGATATATAGTGAAAAAGTTGTCACCCACTCCTGATCCCCAATCTCCTCCCCAATCTGTTATCAGTCTCTGTGCATTCATCCAAAGATAATCTATACATATTATCTTTTTTTGCATTACATAAATCATAGTATATTATCCACATTATTTTGTTACTTGTTCACAGAATGATATTATTTGTTAACAACTGTATAGAATTCCACTGTGTGGGTGTATCATATTTAATTAACTAGTACTGACATTTAACTTATATACAGAGTACAACATATGAAATGCCAGACTGGCTGAAGCACAAGCTGGAATCAAGATTGCCAGGAGAAATAGCAATAATCTCAGATATGCAGATGACACCACTCTTATGGCAGAAAGTGAAGAGGGACTAAAGAGCCTCTTGATGGTGAAAGAGGAAAAGTGAAAAAGCTGGCTTAAAACTCAACATGCAAAAAATGAAGATCATGCCGTCTAGTCACATCATTTCATGGCAAATAGATGGGGAGGAAGATGGAAACAGTGACAGACTTTATTTTCTTGGGCTCCAAAATCACTACAGACAGTGACTACAGCCAGGAAATTAAAAGACACTTGCTCCTTGGAAGAAAAGCTATGACAAACCTAGACAGCATATTAAAAAGCAGAGACATCACTTTGCCAACAAAGGTCCATATAGTCAAAGCTATGGTTTTTCAAGTAGTCACATATGAATGTGAGAATTGGACCATAAAGAAGGCTGAGAGCCGAAGAATTGATGCTTTTGAACTGTGGTGCTGGAGAAGACTCTTGAGAGTCCCTTGGACTGCAAGGAGATCCAAATAGTCAATCCTAAAGGAAATCAGTCCTGAATATTCATTGAAAGGACTGATGCTGAAGCTGAAGCTCCAACACTTTGGCCACCTGATGTGAAGAGACACACTGGAAAACACCCTAATGCTGGGAAAGACTGAGGGCAGGAGAAGAAGGGGGTGCCTAGAGGATGAGCTGGTTGGATGGCATCATTGACTCAATGGACATGAGCTTGAGCAAACTCTGGGAGATAGTGAAGGACAGGGAAGCCTGGCATGCTGCAGTCCATGGGGTCATAAAAAGTCAGACACAACTGAGCAACTGAACAACAATAACAATACACATTTAGATCGTTGCCAGTCTGCTAGTGCAAACAATACTGCAATAAACAGGGTTGTTTAATTAACATTTCACAATGTGCAAGTATATCTTTGGAAGTATTTATAGATGTGGAATTACATTTTTACTGTAATAGATATCACCTAACATGTCTCCATGGCACTGATCCAATGTATACCCTACCAGCAATTTTTGAGGGTGCCTCTTCCCACATACCTACCACAGAGCAAGTTCATTAGTTATCTATTTCTGTGTAACAAATAACCACAACACTAAATAGCCAAAGACAACATGCATTATCTCACAGTTTCTGCAAGACAGGAATTTAAGAGGAGCATAGCTAGACAGCCCTGCTTCAGTGTCTCTGTTGGTTAACCAATGCAGCAGTCATCCACAGGCTTACCCGGGGCTGGGTGATCCACTTCCAAAATGTCGCACTCACAGGACTAGTAGCAGAAGATCTCAGCTCCTTGCCGACTGTTGGCAGGATGGCTCAGTTTCTCTCAGCACATGGAGTTCTCCTCAGGGCTCCCTGAGGATATTCATGACATAGGAGTTGGCTTTCCCCAGAACAAGGGATCCAAAAGAGAGCAAGTAGGAAACAGCAGGGCTTCCCTGGTGGCTCAGCCGGAAAAAAATCTGCTTGCAATGCAGGAGACCTGGGTTTGATCCCTACGTTGAAAAGACCCCCTGGAGAGGGAATGGCTACCCACTCCAGTATTCTGGCCTGGATAGTTCCATGGACTGTATAGTCCATGGGGTCACTAAGAGTTGGACACAACTGAGTGATTTTCACCTCATTTCACTTCAGGAAACAGCAGTGCTTGTCATGATCATTCCTGACCTAGTCTCAGAAGTCACACACCATCACATCTACTATATTTTATTCACTAAAAGTGAGCCTCGAAGTCCAGTCCACACTCAGAGAAAAGTTATTTTCTCTCTTAAAGAGGTAAAGTGTCAAAGAATTTGTGGATTTTTTTTTTTTACCAGTCTGGTAAGTAGAAATTGTATCTATTGTGAATTTTTATGAATATATTATAATTTATTTGTGCATTCTATTATTGATATCTATCCTTTTTATAACTGAAGTATTGCTGATTTACAATATTGTGTTAGTTCCAGTGCACAGCAAAGTGACTGAGTTACAGACAGGTAAGTAGGTAGATAGGGTTTTCATGTGCATTTCCTTATGATGAGTGAGACTGAGTATTTGTAACAGCTTCACTGTATATTAAGTATGTGCACAAAGACTGCACATACTTAATATACACAATTTGATCAGTTTGGACAAATTGTAAAACACTCATGACACCATCACCACAATCAAGATAACAGACATATCCAACACTTCCAAAATAAACAAGATTGACAAAACTTTAGCTAGAATAACTAAGAAAAAAGAAAATTAACAAAACTAGAAATGAAAGAGAAGACATTAGAACTAATACCAGAGAAATAAAAAGGATCATAGGAGACTAAACAATTACATGCCAAGAAATTGGATAACATGGAAGAAAGAAAGAAATTCCTAGGTACATACAACTTACTAAAACTGAATCATGAAATGGAAAATCTCAACAGACTGACAAGTATGGAGATTCAATCAGTAATCAGAACCTCCCAGCAAAGAAAAACCCATGACCTGATGGTTTCACTAATGAATTCTGAGTATATTTTTTAAAAGAATCATTTATATATTCTTTCTGTCTGGGATCTTTGTTGATTTTTCTGTTGGGGTTTTGGATGGACATTGTAAATATTTTTCCTGTTGATTTTATACATGCTGGACTTTTTGTTGTTATGCCAACATTTTTATGGGATTAAATTCTTCTAATGTTTCTTATCTGGAACATCTCTGAGATTTTTTTTCTTAATCCACCATGTTTTCTTGAGTATTTTTATGGTTTATTTCTCTTACATTCAAATCTTTGAGTCATCTGAAATGTATTTTTGTATAAAGCGTAAGGGAGAGAACCAAACCTTATTTCCACTCCCCCACATGCTGAATTACCTAGTTTCACCAATTATCGTTTATTGAATAATTGTTATTTTCTCCTTATATTAGTTAGTGTCCTGTCAGGAAATGTGAAAACACTCTAAATATTTCAAGAGAGGGCAATTCAATGATCTGAATTAGCGACAAAGACATTGAACCAAAGTAACAGGGGAAAGGGATATTATTCAGTGATCGGGAAGCCCCTAGTACCCCCAACTGGCAACCACCAGATGGTGCCCACTGGTGAGCTGCTAGCAGGACGGCCATTGGTTTTCTTTCTTTCTTTTTTTTTGGGGGGGGCGGGGGGGGCGGGTCTCACTGTAAACACTGACAGACATTCAGGAACTTAAGCTTTAATGATGCTGGGCTTCCCTGACAACTCAGCTGGTGAAGAATCAGCCTGCAATGCAGGAGACCCCAGTTGGATTAGGATAGGTTAGGATACACATCCTGGGTTAGGATGATCCACTGGAGAAGGGATAGGCTACCCACTCCAGTATCCTGGCCTAGAGAATTCCATGGACTGTATAGTACATGGGGTCACAAAGAGTCGGGCACGACTGAGCGACATTCGTTTTCAAAACCTCCACCTTTCTCACTAATGCTAGTGGAGCCCAAATTACCAGCCATTACTATTACTACTGCAAGAAAAGGCACAAAAATGGCTCTTTCTTACTTCTTACTCCTCAACCCCAACCAATGCCTTCCATTCAAAAGAGTTAGTTGCTCATTCAGTCGTGTCCAACTCTTTGTGACCCCATGGACAGTAGCCCACCAGGCTCCTCTTTCCATGGGATTCTCCAGGAAAGAATACTGGAGTGGGTAACCATTCTCTTCTCCAAGGGATCTTCTCAACCCAGGGATTGAACCCAGGTCTCCTGCACTGCAGGCAGATTCTTTAACCATTTTAGCTACCAGGGAAGCCCAACCCTAACAAAACCTTCCCATTCACAGAACCTAACCAGAGCAAGCTGATAAGGGAATCTAGAAATATAGCATACTGGCTTTCAGCCAGCACCTTTGTAACACATGAGAGCACAGAAGTTTAAGATCAGAGCTGAGTGCTAACAAAAAAATTAGCTAACCTGCTGATTTGAAAAGCCATGTTTACCACACAATAAATTTCCCCATGTGTGAGGGTCTGCTTCCAGACAATTTTTTTTCTCATTAGTCTATTTAAGTTTTAGGGTTAACATTGTTTTGAATATTATGTTTTTGTATCTAGTAAAGACAATCTCTTCTCATTTTATTCTCTTAGAAATTTCCTAGGTTTCCTGGATTATTTTTCCAAATAAATTTTAGAATTAGCTTGCATACTTCCAAAAAACTTCAGTCTGCAGTTTATTGAAAGTGTATTATAATTTTAGTATATCTTAGGGAGAAGTATTATAATATCTTGAAAATAAAATTACCTGTCTATGAATTCAGTATACATTTGTTCATTTCCCTTTGTGATCCTCGCTAGTATTTAAAATGTTCTTTCTATAGACTTTGTACATTTCCTATTAAGTTTACTTATAACTATTCCATGCATTTTGTATTTATTCTGGGGGTCTCTTGCTCTGATTGATTATAGCTTGCATATATGAAAGATATTGATTTCCATATATGAATTTAATGAATTCCCTGACTATAACAGTACTTCAATTTACTCTCCTTTTCATTTTTGAGGCAAAAAGTTATATTATCTGATAATAATTAGAATTTTATGTCCTCTACTTCAACTTTTAAACCTTTATTTTCTTTCTCTTCTCTAATTGTGCTAAAGAACAGCACCAGACCATGACAATTAATAGTAATAGTGTGTCCATTCCTTGTTCTGATTTAAATAGGAATGCTCCTACTCTTTCCCTATTTTATATAATGCTGGGCTTGGCACAAAAGAATAATATCTGATTTCCATTCTGTTAAAACTTCTCAAAAAATAAAGAATAGGCATTGAATTCTCAAAAACCTTTACAACATTCATAGAAATGATCGCATGATTTTTCTATTTACATCTATTAATGGGAACCACATTAATAAATATACAAATACTGAAACACCCTTGCATTTATGGAATAAATTCCTTTGGTCATGTAATATTAATCTTTTAATATGCTATCTGTTTGCATATATTTTCTTTAGGATTTCTGCATTGATTATCATGAGTGAAATTGGTCTGTAGGCTAATGCATGTACGTGGGTACTCTTTGTCCACATTCATTTTAAATCCATTTTTACCAGCTTCACTCTCGATAGTGACCTTGCTACCAGTTTCCTCAGGATTCCTTACAATGACCTCCTATATGCGGATTACAGTGAAACTGATCTTTTAAACATAAACATTAGGTTTGGTATTTATTCCTGATAATTTCATCTCCTGTTTTTATTTTATTGCAGCAATCTATCAACATCTTTTTGGTTACTTATTTCCCTTCATATATGCTATTCTGTGATGAAAAGAAACAGTTGGCAGATGGGTCAAAATCCAGTAGTTAGACTGGCCTATAACCTCTCACTTAACTTGTGAGGAAATATAGAAAGAATGAGAATCAGGTAATGCCTCTCCATGCAGTAAAGAAAGGAAACTAGAAGCACTCCTAGTGGCCGGTCAGACGAAGAGCCGCCCACCGGGGCTTCCTGCAGCCGGTAAGAAGCAGGCAGTGGAGACCCGGAGCTCACAGAGTTTCCAAGGCCATTGCTTTGGTTTCTAGACGTGTGCTTTTCATCAAATTGAAAAGCAGCATGCTGCAAACTGGGATGGAGGGCAGTAAGTGTGGGGTCATTTATGATTGCTCACTACAGGCTTGAGTTATAGCTTCCAACACTCATACCTTTTAGGGTCAGAAATCAGGAGTCAGCCTGTCAGAAGGCATTTGCCACATTTGCTCAGGATTCCTACCCTTTATGATGGCAGAAGAATACACACTTCCAAGGGATGTTTCCTTGACTGAGAAACAACTAAGAATTCATTTTAGAAACTACTGCAGGAAACAATAAATGTGACTTTATATTTCTGAAATATACTAAACTCATTTTTTAGGCTCTCCCAAGGCTGTTCCCCACCTCATCCCCCCAAAAAACTAACCAACTCACTATTTTGTCAAACTGCCACAAATCCTGAATACACAATTAGAATTATTACATCTTCTTGGTGAATTGATATTTTTATCATTGTATACTTGCCTCTTTACTGCTGGTAACAGTCCTTGTTCTCAAGTCTGCTTTGTCTGATATTAACATAGTCACTCCAGCTCTCTTTTGATTTTTGTTTGCATGACATATCTTTCTCTATACTTTTATCTACATCTTTATATTTAAAGCAGCCTTCTTCATGTGTCTAGATAACTTACACTTTATCTAATTATTGACATGGCTGGATTTAGAGCTATTATTTTCTTATTTGTTCTCTTCAATTGTTTCAATATTTTTGTATTCCATTTTAATTTACCTATTGGCTATTTGGACATCATGTTTTTTTAATGTTTACAGTTTACATTTACATCCATGAACCATTTTGAGTTAAGCTTTATATGAAGATGTGAGATTTGGGTCTTCTTTCCTCCCTTCTTCCCTCTATTTCTTCCTTTTTTTTTTTTTTTTTTTTTGCCTGTGAATGTCCAACTTCCAGTGCCATTTGTTGGAAAGGTTATATTGTTCTCTATTATGTTGCACTGATTTATGGGTCTGTCCTCCCCCAAAGCCACACAATCTTAATTACTATAGTTATATAAATAGTGAAACCATGAAGACAGATTCCTCCCGCTTTATTCTTTCCCAGAATTGTTTTAGCTAGTCCAGTCTCCTTTCCGTTCCACATAAATTTTAGAATAATCTTATCTATATCTGTAAAACAAATTTCTGAGATTTTGATGGGAATTGTGTAAAACCTGTCAATCATTTTAAGGAGAACTGACATCTTTATTGTGTTGTTTCTTCCAATCCACAAACATTTTATGTTTCTCCATCCATTTAGAGTCACAATGTTATGTATATGCTCAGTTTTAGTAGAAACTGCCTGTTTTCAGTGATGAGTATACCAATTTACCCTTGAAGAAAGGAATGGCTACCTACTCCAGTATTCTTGCCCAGAGAATTCCATGGACAGAGGAGCCTGGAAGGCTACAGTCCATGGAGTCACAAAGAGTCAGACATAACTGAGCAACTAACACACACACACACACACACACACACACACACCAATTTACACTCCCATCAGTAATATATGAGAGTCCCAGTTCCTCTACATCCTTATCAACACTTTTTCATTCTGGTTATTCTGATGGGTGTGTAGTGGTGGTGTTACATTTTGGTTTTGCATTTCCTTGATGACTGTCCTTAGTCACTCAGTTGTGTCTGACTCTTTGTGAGCCCATGGGCTGTAGCCCAAGACTCCTCTGTCCATGGGGACTCTCCAGGCAAGAATACTGGAGTGGTTTGCCACACCCTCTTCCAGGGGATATTCCCAAATACAAGGATCCCAGGTCTCCCGCATTGCAGGTGGATTCTTTACTGTCTGAGCCATCAGGGAAGCCCTACTTGATGACTAATTACACATTATGTTTCATGTATACTGTTATATTTTATGGTTATTTTTATTATTTTCTTTTTTCTAATTTTATTGAAATTGAAATAAATTTTATTTTTAATAAAATACATTATTTTATTAATTTATAAATAAGTTTTATTAATTTTAAATAAAATTTAAAAATTATATGATGTCTTATAATTTTAAGGTATATAAATGTGATGATTTGATATATGTGTATATACTGTGAAATGATTACTCAATAAGTGTAGTTGACATCCATCACCTCACAGTTACAATTTTTTTTTTCTTGAAATGAGCACTTTTACATGGAACATTCTTCAGAATAGATCACATCCTAGGCCATAAATCTAGCCTTGGTAAATTAAAAAAAATTGAAATCATTCCAGTCATCTTTTCTGACCACAATGCAGTAAGATTAGATCTCAACTACAGGAAAAAAACTATTAAAAACTCCAACATATGGAGGCTAAATAACATGCTTCTGAATAATGAACAAATCATAGAAGAAATCAAAAAAGAAATCAAAATATGCATAGAAATGAATGAAAATGAAAACACAACAATCCAAAACCTATGGGACACTGTAAAAGCAGTGCTGAGGGGAAGGTTCATAGCATTACAGGCTTACCTCAAGAAACACGAAAAAAGTCAAATAAATAACCTAACTCTACACCTAAAGCAACTAGAGAAGGAAGAAATGAAGAACCCCAGGGTTAGTAGAAGGAAAGAAATCTTAAAAATTAGGGCAGAAATAAATGCAAAAGAAATAAATGAGACCATAGCAAAAATCAAAAAAGCTAAAAGTTGGTTTTTTGAAAAGGTAAATAAAATTGACAAGCCGTTAGCCAGACTCATCAAGAAACAAAGGGAGAAGAACCAAATTAACAAAATTAGAAATGAAAATGGAGAGATCACAACAGACAACTCTGAAATACAAAGGATCATAAGAGACTACTACCAGCAGCTCTATGCCAATAAAATGGACAACTTGGAAGAAATGGACAAATTCTTAGAAAAGTATAACTTTCCAAAACTGAACCAGGAAGAAATAGGAAATCTTAACAGACCCATCACAAGCACGGAAATCGAAACTGTAATCAGAAATCTTCCAGCAAACAAAAGCCCAGGACCAGATGGCTTCACAGCTAAATTCTACCAAAAATTTAGAGAAGAGCTAACACCTATCTTACTCAAACTCTTCTAGAAAATTGCAGAAGAAGGCAAACTTCCAAACTCATCTTATGAGGCCACCATTACCCTAATACCAAATCCAGACAAGGATGCCACAAAAAAAGAAAACTACAGGCCAATATCACTGATGAACATAGATGCAAAAACCCCTAACAAAATACTAGCAAACAGAATCCAACAACATATTAAAAAGATCATACATCATGACCAAGTGGGCTTTATCCCAGGAATGCAAGGATTCTTTAATATCTGCAAATCAATCAATGTAATACACCACATTAACAAACTGAAAGATAAAAACCATACGATTATCTCAATAGATGCAGAAAAAGCCTTTGACAAAATTCAACATCCATTTATGATAAAAAAAAAAAACTCTCCAGAAAGCAGGCATAGAAGGAACATACCTCAACATAATAAAAGCTATATATGACAAACCCACAGCAAGCATCACCCTCAATGGTGAAAAATTGAAAGCATTTCCCTTAAAGTCAGGAACAAGACAAGGGTGCCCACTCTCACCACTACTATTCAACATAGTTTGGGAAGTGTTGGCCACAGCAATCAGAGCAGAAAAAGAAATAAAAGGAATCCAGATAGGAAAAGAAGAAGTAAAACTCTCACTGTTTGCAAACGACATGATCCTCTACATAGAAAATCCTAAAGACTCTACCAGAAAATTACTACAGTTAATCAATGAATACAGTAATGTTGCAGGATATAAAATTAACACACAGAAATCCCTTGCATTCCTACATGCTAACAATGAGAAAACAGAAAGAGAAATTAAGGAAACAATACCATTCACCATTGCAACAAAAAGAACAAAATACTTAGGAGTATATCTACCTAAAGAAACAAAAGACCTATACATAGAAAACTATAAAACACTGATGAAAGAAATCAAAGAGGACACAAACAGATGGAGAAACATACCGTGTTCATGGATTGGAAGAATCAATATTGTCAAAATGGCTATACTACCCCAAAGCAATCTATAGATTCAATGCAATCCCTATCAAGCTACCAATGGTATTCTTCACAGAACTAGAACAAATAATTTCACAATTTGTATGGAAATACAAAAAACCTCGAATAGCCAAAGTAATCTTGAGAAAGAAGAATGGAACTGGAGGAATCAACCTGCTTGACTTCAGGCTCTACTACAAAGCCACAGTCATCAAGACAGTATGGTACTGGCACAAAGACAGAAATATAGATCAATGGAACAGAATTGAAAGCCCAGAGATAAATCCACGAACTTATGGACACCTTATCTTTGACAAAGGAGCCAAGGATATACAACAGTAAAAAGACAACCTCTTTAACAAGTGGTGCTGGGAAAACTGGTCAACCACTTGTAAAAGAATGAAACTAGAACACCTTCTAAAACCATACACAAAAATAAACTCAAAATGGATTAAAGATCTAAATGTAAGACCAGAAACTATAAAACTTCTAGAGGAGAACATAGGCAAAACACTCTCTGACGTAAATCACAGCAAGATCCTCTATGACCCACCTCCCAGAATATTGGAAATAAAAGCCAAAATAAACAAATGGGACCTAATGAAACTTAAAAGCTTTTGCACAACAAAGGAAACTATAAGCAAGGTGAAAAGACAGCCCTCAGAATGGGAGAAAATAATAGCAAATGAAGCAACAGGCAAAGGATTAATCTCAAAAATATACAAGCAGCTCCTGCAGCCTAATTCCAGAAAAACAAATGACTCAATCAAAAAATGGGCCAAAGAACTAAAAAGACATTTCTCCAAAGAAGACATACAGATGGCTAACAAACACATGAAAAGATGCTCCACATCACTCATTATCAGAGAAATGCAAATCAAAACCACAATGAGGTACCATTACACGCCAGTCAGGATGGCTGCTACCCAAAAGTCTACAAGAAATAAATGCTGGAGAGGATGTGGAGAAAAAGGAACCCTCTTACACTGTTGGTGGGAATGCAAACTAGTACAGCCACTATGGAGAACAGTGTGGAGATTCCTTAAAAAACTGGAAATAGAACTGCCATATGACCCAGCAATACCACTCCTGGGCATACACACCGAGGAAACCAGATCTGAAAGAGACATGTGCACCCCAATGTTCATTGCAAGACTGTTTATAATTTCCAGGACATGGAAGCAACCTAGATGCCCATCAGCAGATGAATGGATAAGGAAGCTGTGGTACATATACACCATGGAATATTACTCAGCCGTTAAAAAGAATTCATTTGAACCAGTCCTAATGAGATGGATGAAGCTGGAGCCCATTATACAGAGAGAAGTAAGCCAGAAGGATAAAGAACATTACAGCATACTATCACATATATATGGAATTTAGAAAGATGGTAATGATAACCCTATATGCAAAACAGAAAAAGAGACACAGAAGTACAGAACAGACTTTTGAACTCTGTGGGAGAATGTGAGGGTGGGATATTTCAAAAGAACAGCATGTATACTATCTATGGTGAAACAGATCACCAGCCCAGGTGGGATGCATGAGACAAGTGCTCCAGCCTGGTGCACTGGGAGGACTCGGGGGAATCGGGTGGAGAGGGAGGTGGGAGCGGGGATCGGGATGGGGAATACGTGTAAATCCATGGCTGATTCATATCAATGTATGACAAAACCCACTGAAATGTTGTGAAGTGATTGGCCTCCAACTAATAAAAAAAAAAAAAGATTTAAAAAAAAAAAATAGCAAATGAAGCAACAGGCAAAGGATTAATCTCAAAAATATACAAGCAGCTCCTGCAGCCTAATTCCAGAAAAACAAATGACTCAATCAAAAAATGGGCCAAAGAACTAAAAAGACATTTCTCCAAAGAAGACATACAGATGGCTAACAAACACATGAAAAGATGCTCCACATCACTCATTATCAGAGAAATGCAAATCAAACCCACAATGAGGTACCATTACACGCCAGTCAGGATGGCTGCTACCCAAAAGTCTACAAGAAATAAATGCTGGAGAGGATGTGGAGAAAAAGGAACCCCCTTACACTGTTGGTGGGAATGCAAACTAGTACAGCCACTATGGAGAACAGTGTGGAGATTCCTTAAAAAACTGGAAATAGAACTGCCATATGACCCAGCAATACCACTCCTGGGCATACACACCGAGGAAACCAGATCTGAAAGAGACATGTGCACCCCAATGTTCATCGCAAGACTGTTTATAATTTCCAGGACATGGAAGCAACCTAGATGCCCATCAGCAGATGAATGGATAAGGAAGCTATGGTACATATACACAATGGAACATTACTCAGCCATTAAAAAGAATTCATTTGAATCAGTTCTAATGAGATGGATGAAACTGGAGCCCATTATACAGAGTGAGGTAAGCCAGAAAGATAAAGACCAATACAGTAAACTAACGCATATATATGGAATTTAAAAAGATGGTAATGATAACTCAATATGCAAAACAGAAAAAGAGACACAGATGTACAGAACAGACTTTGGGACTCTGTGGGAAAAGGTGAGGGTGGGATGTTCTGAGAGAACAGCATTGAAACAAGTATACTATCAAGGGTGAAACAGACCACCAGCCCAGGTTGGATGCATGAGACAAGTGCTCAGGGCTGGTGCACTGGGAAGACCCAGGGGGATGGGATGGGGAACACATGTATATATACGGCTGATTCATGTCAATGTATGGCAAAAACCACCACAATACTGTAAAGTAATTAGCCTCCAACTAATAAAAATAAATGAACAACAAAAAAAGAAATGAGGGCTTTTAAGATCTACTCTCTTAGCAACTTTTAAATATATAATACAGTTTGGTTAACTGTATATAGTATATAGTTATGTACATCATCAAGATTTCCCTGTAGCTCCAATGATAAAGAATCTGCCTACAGTACAGGAGACCTGGGTTCGATCCTTGGGTCGGGAAGATCCTCTGGAGAAGGGAGTGGCAATCCACTCCAGTATTCTTGCCTGGAGAATCCCATGGACAGAGGAACCTGGCAGGCTATAATCCATGGGGTTGCAAAGAGTCAGACACGACTGAGCAACTAACACTATTACTATCATGTACATCACATCCCAGAACTTATTTATGTTATTAATGGAAGTTTATACCTTTTTATCACCTTCTAATTCCTCCAGCCCCAATCCCACAAATCTGATCTCTTTCTATGAATTTTTTTAGATTCTACATATAAGTGAAATCAGAGTATTGTCTTCCTCTGACTTATTTAACTTAGCATAACACTCTCAAGCTCCATCCATTTTGTCACAAATGGTCAGATTTCCTTTTTTTTTTTTTTTTAATGGATGAATACTGTTCCACTGTATACATAAATACTACATTTTCTTTATCCATTCACCCTTTGATAAACACTAAGTTGACCATTGTTGATAATGCTGCAAGGAACATGGAAGTACAGATATCTCTTTGAGAGAGTGATTTCATTTCCTTTGGATATATACCCAGAAGTAGAATTGCTGGATCATAAGGTAGTTTTATTTTTAATTTTTTGAAGAATCTCCATACTGTTTTCTGTAGTAACTGTACCAATTTACATTCCCACCAACAGTGGAAAAGGGTTCCCTTTTCTGCACCTCCTTGCTGAACTTGTCATTTCTTGTCTTTTTGATAATAGCCATTCTAATAAGTGTGAGATAACACCTCATTATGGTTTTGCTAAGTGATGTTTGTCCAGGGATTTTTGTTGTACTCATGTGAGAGAAAAGGGAAAAGTATGTCCATTCTATCTCCTTGAAAGTAGAAGTTCTTGTTTTGGTATTTTTGTTTGTTTTAGGCTTTGCACAGTTATATTCATGTTTCTGCCACTGAGCAGAAAAAGCATTAATGAAACTTTCTGGTGATAATTTATATAAACTGGCAATAGTTTTGAAAACATTAGCATCAATGATTCTTTTCCACATTTATTCTGACCTTATCAGAGAATGAAAATGCATTCATACATTTCTCAATTGCTTACTGAATGTTTACTATGTACCAGCCACTGTGTTTCACTCTGGATGTAGAGTAAAGCATTATCCTTGCTGTCAAGAAGTTTATGGTCCAAAAGGAGAAACAGAGAAGTGGCATTTTAATACTCTGTACAGTAGTAACTACCATAATAAGAATATACCCATTGGATACATGTATATGTGTGGCTGATTCACTTTGCTGTCCTACAGAAACTGACACAGCAGTGTAAACAACTGCACTATAAAAGAAGAAACAAAATAAAAGAATATTGAGTATAGCATTCATGGTTTCAGATATCTGCAAATCAATAAAAAGCAGCTAAGGGAAACCTTAAAATATAAATCTAGAAGCCTCAGATGGGCTGAGACTCATGCTTGAGAATAGCAAAGGAAAAGTGAGTTTGAGGGAAAGAATATGAAAAAGAATGAATATAGGTATATGTATAAATGAATCACTTTGCTATACACCTGAAATTGACACAGTATTGTAAATCAACTATACTCCAAAATGTAATAAAATTAATTAAAAATTAAAAAAATAACTTGCTTTAACTAGGCAAACTTTAACTTAGATCACATTAAATTAATTTAATTAATTTAATTAAAGCATCTAACCTAACTTGTTTTAGGTTCAATGATAACACATAGGAGGGCTAGGGAGCGATGGAATACTTTGTATATGAAAAAAGAGTAGAAACCAACTCTTTCTAACTCAAAGATAAATTTAGGGATTTCCCTGGTGGTCCAGTGCTCAGGAGTGGAGGGGATGCAGGTGCTATCCCAGGCTGGGGAAATAAGATCCCACATGTGGTGGGGCAGCTGAGCCAGCGCACCACAACTAAGGGACCCAAGTGCCTCAACAAAAGATCCTGTGCACTGCAACTAAGACCTGATGCAGTCAGGAAGAAATAAAGAAAGTTGTGAAAGAATATTGGTCCAAGTAGAATCAACAGAACAGATGGAGAAGTAGGCTTATAAAAAGACAGAAATCATGGCGGATTTGAAAGGTTGCAAAATAAGAACCCAGGCAGGGTCTCTGAGCCAGAACAGTCCAGTCAGAACCCTGCCCCTGGCAAGGAGGAATCCCAATTTCTCTCCTCCTGGCACTGTTTATTCAAGATTCAAGTTTTAGAAAAAGGCCTCTGATTGATCAGTTTAGATCACAGTTCATCTACCCAATTGTACCAAGGCCAGGAGAGAAAGGAACTAATTCGCTTTAGGTTCAGTGATGACAGACAAGACACTTGAGTTTACCATCTAGCCAAGGATACACAAAAAAAGGGTTCATTCTCCAGAAGATATTCAAGATGCTAAAGGAAGGGTGAACACAGCTCAAAAAATGACCCAAGTCCGTGACAACAGCTAAGCAGAGCCTGAGGCCTGGGGAAGACTTAGCTAATCTCAGGTGAGAAACATGTATGTTGAGGAAGAGCATGAGCAAAAGCCTGGGACAAGAGGAGGTGTGGTGAATTTAGATGACTAAAGTAATTCATAATGGATGGGGCTCAGGGTTGGGTTGGGGGAAGCAGGGGATAAAGAGGCCGAGCATGGGAGGAGATGATGTCAGACAGGAAAACAGGAACAAAGTGGCACTGCTTCTAGAAAACAAGTGAAAAGCTTGGAGTTTATTCCTGAGGAGGAGGGAGATGAAAAAGTGTTTTATGTAGTTATGACATTTTTATTTTTATGAAGTGGCTTTGGCCAATCACAATAATTCAGGGAGAGATAAAAGTAGCCTGAACCAGGATGGTATTGAATAGATAAAGAGACATGATTAGTTACACCTAGGAGAGGAGGAGGTGAGCGAGCAGGAGGAGACAGGATGACTCCCAGTTTTCTGACTTCAGTTACGGCATGGACATACAGAGGAAGAGGATTAAGGTGGGGAAATGAACTTAAAGTGGCTGGACATGTTGAGTTTGAAGTAGATTGTTGAATGCATGGTTTTGAAAGTTAGGGAAGATAATTGAGGTTAGGTATCCATCACCATATAGAAGCCAAAGTGATAGATGAAACATCCCAAGAATACCACACAGGCAAGAAGAGATCAGACCCTAGGATCAAACCCTCACAGCATTGACACTCAAGAATGAGCTGAAGAAAAGCAGTAGCCAAGAGAATCACAAAGATAATCAGGAGGTAGGAGGGAAAACAGATGAGTGGTATCTGGGAAGCCAAAGAAAGGAGCTGCTTCAGCATGAGGAAATGGCCCAGTGGCATCAAACATGGAGCAACGTAGGTAGAGCGTAGTGTCCACTCAATTTGTCAACAAGAGGTGGCTGGTGTGTAAGAAGAGTCCAGATATTACTGGAATAGGGGCCAGACTGCAGTGGACCAAGGGGGCAAGTAGGTGTGAGGAAATGGACACGGCACAGCCCATGGGCACTCAAACCTGCTGTACAAAATCACCTGCAGAGCCGTCTCTCCAAAGGCAAGTTTACACGATGTGTTTGCTCCCTCTTGCTGCTGGAACAAATGGCCACAAACTTAGTGGCTTAAAGCAATACAAATATCTCACAGTACTGTAGGTCGGACATCCTCCAGGGTCTCACTGGACCAAACCGAAGGCGTCAAAAGAGCTCTGTTTCTTCTAGAGACTCCGGGGAAAATCTGTTTTCTTACCTTTTGCAGTGTTTAAAGGCCCCCTTCATCCACCTTCAAAGCCAGCAATGCTGCTTCTCTCTGTTTCTTCCAGAGTAACATCTCCTTTTTACCCTCTTCTTCTGAGACCTTTTCCCACTTTTAAAGACCCCCGTGATTACCTGGATAATTCAGGACAACTCCATACCATGAGATCTTAACTTAATCACAGGGAAGGTAACGGGTCCTAGGGATTTGGACATGGACATCCCTGGAAGGTGATTATTCTGATGTCACATATGGGTAAAATTAAACCCCTGGTGATTCTTCTGAGCAGCCAGGATTAAGCAACCCTAGATAGAGGAAGAGGATGATAATGGAATTGATAGAGTTTTATCTTTGTTTTGCCTTTTAAAATGAGGTGTGCTTAGCAGAAATAAAAAAGACAATCATTTCAACTCCTCGCTTTGTTTTTTTCCAATGGGGTCTTAATAGTGAAATCATGTTAGAGAAGAATAATTTTTACCTGACACTTTTTAAAGTCTGCCCAGAGCTCTTTCCTCCTTCTCCCCTTACTCAAAAACATGACATATTGTGTGAAGATTCCAAACCCATAGTTATAATTAAAAAGATGAGCAAAAGATATGCAGTTGCACACTCAAGGTGAGCCTGAAGATACCCAAACCTAAATTTACAGAAAATGAGCTTTTCAGAGACAGAAACTGAAGAGGCTAATCTGAAATGAAACTCAATTTTCTCCAAGTCAGCGGCCTGAGGTTACTTGAGACCCGCCTTTTGTCAGCACTGGGGACTCAGAAATGAAAGCGTGCGGAGATGATCAAATGCCAAGATTGCCATATTGCACAGGGAACGCGACCATGTGTTTTGGTTGGAAGGGGGAAGAGTGTTCAATTAATCCTGAAATGTTTGCAAAAACAAATGATGGGCAAAAAGGAAACTCAACTTGAAAGGGGTGTGATTCTTTATGAAAGCGCCATCTCCACCAGTCTGGAAGCCGCAAAATAAACACGTCAGCCAGCCAGGCCGGAGCAGATAATTAGGAATGAGCTGCAGCGCATGGACAGTTTTCATTAAAACCAAGGCGGGGTGGCAGATGGGCAGGCCTCAGTGGCCAGCCTCGGTAGCCCAGCACTGCGGGCTTGGAGGAGGCTAGACCATGCCTTCCCTGTTCTTCCCGGGGCCTGAGGACCAGCCACTCCTCCTCTAAACCTAAGGCTGGCACGGGAAGGCACACCTCCTGCCCGTGCAAGCGTCTGCACTCACCTCAGCTCCTGGCCAGCAACAGGGGAGCACTGGGCCAGAATACTAATAACGAAGCCCCTGGAGCGATCCCACAGGCCTGTCAGAGTGAAGGGACTCCTTCCTGCTCTTCAGACCTTGCCCTGTCGTGGGCACTCCCAGGATTGCAAAGTACTTGAAGGTTGCCTTGCCCTTGACCCCTTACAGGCAGCAGACAAAGAGCCACCAAAAAACTATGTATTCTGTTTAAGCAATTGCCTCATCGTTATATAAAAACATGAATATTTACGTAATTCAGTGAAGGCAGAGTGCTGATCCATGCAGAATGAAGGCTGGCGATTACAAGGGCACAGTTGCCACTGTCCTCATAGTCGAGTCTGGGTCACGAAAAAACTGAGCCTTTGTGGCCAGCCTTGTGCCTACTTGACAGCGAAGCACCAGTTTGACAACAGTGATGCCCCTAGTTCTCCGAGCAGGGCCCCTTCATGACTGCTCTGCATCGACCCAATAGAATATTTGATTCGTGTTACTGGAAAAAGCACTGTTGACTGCCAGATTGAGGTGAACGTGTTGGAACTGACAGAGTCAAATATAAAGGGAGCCAAAATATTCTGAGGCTTCCAGACTCCCACCCCACCTCCTCGCTGTCTGGCTCCTCCTGAGGATTTGACACAGTAACAGGGGCAGATCTGTATTCAGCCGACTCACTCCCCACCCCTTCCAGCCTGTGCTCCCAAAAAAAATCCACTCACCGTTCAGCACAGCCGCCTTCCCCTTCTGCTTCGGGCTTTGCCAGCATGGCCCCTGCTCCTCCTGACTGAAAGACAGCGTCAGGAGGATCACAGAAGACAGTGTCACGACCATTTGCCTGGAGGGACCAGACCCTCTCATGGTTTGCTGTGGGCTGACTGCATCTCTCTGCTCAGAGCTGCCTCTGCTCCTGGCACACAGCGGGGCCTCTCCTCAAAGGCAGGAGGTGCTCCAGGCGAGAGGCTGTCTGGAAGTGGCTGCACCCTCCTGAGAGATGCAGTCTGCTTTGTTATTGGACTCTACATTTCCAGATTTCTCTTTCCTTTATACATATCTGCAAAGAGGCCTGTGTGCAGGTCAGCTGCCTATTTGTTCTTCCTCTGCTCTGCTCCTGTATCTGTGGTCAGCTCTGCCAGTGAAGGTCCTGGTGGAAGGCTGGAGGGGAAGAGGCAGGAGTAAGCTTTCCTCAGCTTCCTATGGCATCTCCTCCATAGAAGGACCAGGCCCCCCAGGTTCAGCTCTGGAGTGTGACCCTGATTCTGGAGGCCTGTCCAGCTGTCTTCTCCCCTTGTTCCTCTAGCAGAGGGATGGTGGCAGCTTCCTGCTGTTGCTCATCCCTGGATGATCTCAAGATCTCCTATTGGCTTCTCCATTCTTCCCTCTCCTGAAATCAATTCGCTGTACTAGATTCACTCATAACATCATCTTAACCATTTCTGAGTGTGCAGTTCAATAACATTAAGCATATTCACCATACTATAGATTCAGTCTATTTTAAGTTCTAGAGAAGTTTCTCATTCTCCTGGTTGGTATAGCTCTTGGATTGGTTTTTTAAAAAAAACAAAACAAAACAGGTTTTCAAAGTAGAATTCTGGTTTGGATTGTTCACCTGTTATAGCATTAATATAATGATGATCTCCTGGCAAATGGAAGTCATATCTGGCATGCAGTGGCAACATCTTCACTTAAATTATCAGCTGAAGATTGCCTGGGGTCATGTGCCAGTTAAGACAAGGCTTTGGGAAATCAAATGACTCCTGCACTCAACTGGTGTAAGCTGTTAGGTGGCCAGCTGCCTCTAAAGGTGCTGAGAGCTTTCAGAAAGGAAACTATAAGGTCAGGCACAGAACCACTGAGATGCTTTGATGTCTTTAGAAATGTCTTTTATTTCTAGTAGTCAGTGGGTTCAGTTCAGTTCAGTCACTCAGTCATATCCCACTCTTTTGCGACCCCATGGACTGCAGCACACCAGGCCTCACTGTCCATCACCATCTCCCAGAGTTTACTCAAACTCACGTCCATTGAGTCGGTGATGCCATCTAACCATCTCATCCACTGTTGACCCCTTCTCCTCCCACCTTCAATCTTTCCCAGCATCAGGGTCTTTTCAAATGAGTCAGCTCTTCACATCAGGTGGCCAAAGTATTGGAGTTTCAGCTTCAGCATCAGTCCTTCCAATGAACACCCAGGACTGATCTCCTTTAGAATGGACTGGTTGGATCTCCTTGCAGTCCAAGGGACTCTCAAGAGTCTTCTCCAACACCACAGTTCAAAAGCATCAATTCTTCAGTGCTCAGCTTTCTTTATAGTCCAACTCTCACATCCATACATGACTATTGGAATAACCATAGCTTTGACTAGACGGACCTTTCTTGGCAAAGAAATGTCTCTGCTTTTTAATACACTGTCTGGGTTGGTCCTAGCTTTTCTTCCAAGGAGCAAGCGTCTTTTAATTTCATGGCTACAGTCACCATCTACAGTGATTTTGGAGTCAAAAAAAAATAAAGTCTGCCACTGTTTCCACTGTTTCCCCATCTATTTGCCATGAAGAGATGGGACCAAATGCCATGATCTTAGTTTTCTGAATGTTAAGCTTTAAGCCAACTTTTTCACTCTCCTCTTTCATTCTCATCAAGAGGCTCTTTAGTTCTTCTTCACTTTCTGCCATAAGGGTGGTATCATCTGCATATCTAAGGTTATTGATATTTCTCCTGGCAATCTTGATTCCAGCTTGTGCTTCATCAAGCCCAGTGTTTCTCATGATGTACTCTGCATATAAATTAAATAAGCAGGGTGACAATATACAGCCTTGACGTACTCCTTTCCTGATTTGAAACCAGTCTGTTGTTCCATGTCCAGTTCTAATTGTTGCTTCCTGACCTGCATACAGATTTCTCAAGAGGCAAATCAGGTGGTCTGGTACTCCCATCTCTTGAAGAATTTTCCATAGTTTATTGTGATCCACACAGTCCAAGACTTCGGCATAGTCAATAGAGCAGAAGTAGATGTTTTTCTGGAACTCTCTTGCTTTTTCG
Source organism: Dama dama (assembly GCF_033118175.1). NCBI lineage: Eukaryota > Metazoa > Chordata > Mammalia > Artiodactyla > Cervidae > Dama > Dama dama. Next base: position 21,470,550 of record NC_083705.1, read on the forward strand.
ATGATCCAGCGGATATTGGCAATTTGATCTCTGGTTCCTCCGCCTTTCTAAAACCAGCTTGAACATCTGGAAGTTCATGGTTCATGTATTTGTTGAAGCCTGGCTTGAAGAATTTTGAGCATTACTTTACTAGCATGTGAAATGCGTGCAATTGTGCAGTAGTTTGAGCATTCCTTGGCATTGATTTCTTCACTGGGTAGATTTGTCTGAATATTTGGTCCCAAAGCACATAGTACATGTCACAAAATAACACTGTAAGCTCAGAATGGCTGCTATCCAAAAGTCTACAAGCAATAAATGCTGGAGAGGATGCAGAGAAAAGGGAACTCTCTTACACTGTTGGTGGGAATGCAAACTAGTACAGCCGCTATGGAGAACAGTGTGGAGATTCCTTAAAAAAAAAAACTGGAAATAGAACTGCCATATGACCCAGCAATCCCACTCCTGGGCATACACACCAAGGAAATCAGAACTGAAAGAGACACATGTACCCCAGTGTTCATCACAGCACTGTTTATAATAGCCAGGACATGGAAGCAACCTAGATGCCCATCAGCAGATGAATGGATAAGAAAGCTATGGTACATATACACAGTGGAATATTACTCAGCCATTAAAAAGAATACATTTGAATCAGTTCTAATGAGGTGGATGAAACTGGAGCCCATTATACAGAGTGAAGTAAGCCAGAAAGATAAAGACCAATACAGTATACTAATGCATATATATGGAATTTAGAAAGAGGATAACAATTACCCTATATGCAAGACAGAAAAAGAGACACAGATGTATAGAACAGACTTTTGGACTCTATGGGAGAAGGTGAGGGTGGGATGATCTGAGAGAATAGCATTGAAACAAGTATACTATCAAGGGTGAAACAGATCGCCAGTCCAGGTTGCATGCATGAGACAAGTGCTCGGGGCTGGTGCACTGGGATGACCCAGAGGGATGGGGTGGGGAGGGAGGTGGGAGGGGGTTCAGGATGGGGAACACATGTAAATCCATGGTGACTCATGTCAATGTATGGCAAAAACCACTACAATATTGTAAAGTAGTTAGCCTCCAACTAATAAAAATGAAAAAAACAAAACAAAGCCTAGCCATGTCTCATACATTAATGTCAGAACATTAATTGTAAAGGAGTAAGTAGTATCCTGAGCCTTGAGAGGAGGACATTTAAATATTAAATAGTTTGACGATGCTTAGAACCTTGCAGGCAGTCCATCTTCCCTTATCTCTAGAAACTATCCTTCCCTTGCTTAAAGTCACCGTAATGTAAAATATTGATCTTACCTTAAGCAACTTTTGCAATGGAATACTATTCTCAAGACCCATTCCTACTAGTTCTTACTGCCTCTGGACCCAAAAGGAGAATCTGATCCCACTGTAAAGGGTGAATTGCAAGGTGTGCTCTGGGAAAGGCATCCTATACACCAAGGGAATTATTAGTTATTAATCTTGCTAATTCTTAAGAGCAGAAACCTGGAGAACAATTGTGCAGTCAGATTCTAAGGCTAACAGCCTAAGAATAGAAAATAAAATTAGATGAGGCCAAATTTGTCAATAAGGATACCCTTACTCAAGATTCCAGATAATGTTCTAGCTCCTGCAGCTAGAAACAGCTCCAACAGTGTCCTTGATTGGTTGACTGAGCCTTGGATTCAACTGCTTACATTCAATTACATCAAGATACTAAAACTTCCCTAGTATAATGAGCTTTGCATGTTTCTGTCAGTACCACAGTTCATGGATTTAGGGAATGCCTCATTTATCATGAGGGTATCTCACTCGACATTCTGAACAAGGAATACATTTTATAGTGAAGGGGGTGCAGCAGTGGCTTCACACACATGGAATTCACTGGCCTTGACACATCTCTCAAATGCCCTGAAGGAGCTGGCCTGATAGAATGGGTTGTTACAGACTCAGTCACAGGGTCAGGTAGGAGACCATACCCTATGAGGCGGGATACTGTCCCGGAGGATGCAATATACGCTTTAAATGGAAATAAATGGTCATTGCTCTTTCTTCTATAATCAGAACCTACAGACCTGGGAAGCAAGAGATGAGGACTGGCTCCATTCACTAGTATACCCATTCTCGGAGATTTGCTTACTGTCTCTGCCATCTTGCATCTTGGAGGTGTTCCAAGGAGTGACTGCTTCCACAAGGAAGATGAGGAGACTGCCAGCTAGCTAGTAGGATTTTTGCATGTTTCTGGATCATCAGAAAATGGGGTTGATTTCAATTATCAGGGGGATATTGGGTTGCTTCCACACAGTGAAGGCAAAGAGGCCATCACAGGAGCCCAGGGATAATCTTAGATGCTGCTTGTTACTTCCAAATAGAAGAATAGAGCAATCCACGAAAGGCACAGTCACTAAAGACTCAGAACCTCCAAGAGTTGTGATTTTAGTCAGCCCAGCAGGTCAAGAACCCCAACCAAGTGGAGTGCTGATTAACAGCAAGGTAAAAGGGAATGGATGGAAGAAAGAGGAAGATATAAACACCAACTATGCTCCCATGACCAGTCACAGAGACGATGGCTTTGTGAAATGAAATGAAAGTCACTCAGTTGTGTCCAACTCTTGGCGATCCCTTAGACTATATAGTCCAAATTCTCCAGGCCAGAATACTAGAGTGTGTAGCCTTTCCCTTCTCTGGGGGATCTTCCCAACCCAGGGATCGAACCCAGGTCTCCTGCCTTGCAGGCAGATTCTTTATCAGCTGAGCCACAAAGGAAACCCAAGAATAGTGGCAGCCTGTCCCTTCCTCAGTGGATCTTCCTGGCCCAGGTATCAAATTGGGGTCTCCTGCATTGCAGGTGGATTCTTTACCATCTGAGCTTCCAGGGAAGTCCAATGATGGCTTTAGCAGCAGTGAATATTTTATTCATATTTCTATGAATTACATTTCTATCTAGTTACATTTCTATCATTCAATTCTTTTTTTTCTTTTCTGTTCTCTTATTTTTACACCAAGTGTCAGAGATTTTTACTTTACAGTCAGCAGACCACCAGACTATGAGAACCCACACCCAGACCTTTGGGAAGGATGCTATCAACCGGAAGCTATGCGCTTGAAGCAGGTGATGACAAGGAAGTGACTTTGGGTCTCCTCTTGTTGAGAGGGTGAGAACATTCCGGCTTATACGACACGTCTCAAGTCAGGCAGGTGAGAATGGACATCAGATTGCAAAAGAGATACAGTGTGGAGGTCCACGGCCTGGTTGCTTTCATAGGCACTCCTCATTCCTCTTCTGTTCTATTCTGTACTTCAGGGAACTGCATTTCTCAGGCTCTCTTTCCCCCGGCTTCTGAGTAGATGTGACCACTAGGCTATGATAGGGGAAGACTGGACAGTAGGAGGAGGGGAGAAGAAAAGGGTATTTCTCCCCCTCATCCTGCTTCCTGTGGCTTCTCTATGGTGGCTGCAACTCCTCATGGGTTCAGCGCCCATGAGACGGGCCCGCCATGTACATGAGTAACTCTGGCAAGAATACAGTCTCCTCACTCTGCCTCTCCAGTGTCAGGATGTTTTTCACCTTTTTAATCAATTCCCTGTGCAAACTTTTCTTGCTTTTAAATATTTATAGGACTTTTTATTTTTCCGGTTGGACCCAAACTGGTAAAAGTGTGTTTTGTTGTAATAAAAATAAGCTATAAAGATCCACAGACATAGAAAACAAATTAATGGAGAAATGGGGACTGGGGGAGGGATAAATTAGGAGTTTGAGATTAACACATACGCACTACTGTATATAAAATAGATAAATAACAAGGACCTACTGTATAGCACAGGGAACTATACTCAATATTTTTTAATAACCTATAAGGGAAAAGAGTCTAGAAAAGAATATACAGAGAGATATATCTGAAGCATTTCCCTGTATACCTGAAACTAATACAACATTGTAAACCAACTATATTGCAGTAAAAAAATAACCTATATATTGTTTAACAACTTGTTCCTGAAACCTACAATGTATCAGGGACACCGCTTTATTTCAGACAAACAGAATTTCTTTTTTGTTTTTGAGATACAGTTCACATACCATAAAATTCACCCTTTTAAAGTTTATAACTCAGTGGTTTTCGTATATATTGTTCACAAAGTTATGTCACCATCACCACTATCTAATTCTAGAATATTTTCATCACTGCCCTAAGAAACCCTATCTGTATTCATTAGCAGTCACCTGCTATTACTTCCCTCTCCCCAGTCCCTGGAAGCTATCAACATATTTTTCATCTCTATGAACTTGCCTCTTTTTTGACATTTGATAGGAATAGAATCATATAATCAATCCATGAACTTGTATGTCCGGCTTCTTATACTTAGCATAATGTTTCCAAACCTCAACCACGTTATAGCAAGAATCAGTACATCATTTCTGTTTACACCTGTTTACACCATCCATTGTGTGGATATACCACCTTTTGCTTACCCATTCATTAGCTGATGGACGTTTGAGTTGTTTCCACTTGTGCTTGCTCAGGCACTTCAGTCATGTCCAACTCTTTGTGACCCTATGGACCATAGCCCGCAGGCTCCTTTGTCCGTGGGATTCTCCAGGCAAGAATACCAGAGTGGGTTGTCATGCCTTCTTCCAGGGGATTTTCCCAACCCAGGGATCGAACCCGTGTTTCGTACAGAGTCTTTACCCACTGAGCCACCTGGGAAGCCCAGTTTCACCTTGTTGGCTATTATGAATAATGCTGCCACAAACATTGGTATACAAGTTTTGTGTGGACATAGGCTTTCAGTATTATTGGTTATGCCCTGCTGGGTCATATGATAATTCTTTAACTTTTTGAGGAATTGCCAAGTGCTTCCCAAAACAGCTGTATCATTTTACATTTCTAATTCATTCTTTTTAAAAGCTATGCAAAATTCCACAAAATAGCAACATAGATTTTCCATAATTAATTCAACATTTCCTCTATTGAAGTACATTCATGTTTTCTCCACTTTTCTTTTATAATCACAATTAATCACAATCATTCATGAACATCTAATTTTGTGCACCTCCATAAATATAGGGATTCTTGCCCTTGAAATTACTGTGTCCCTTTAAGTTTTGCTTTTAATATTTTGCTATTTTTTTTGCCTTTTACATTGCTTTTTAATTCTTTTATTATTTCAAGTTTTGCTTTGAAATGTGTTAGAGTGCCCCCCAAAAGTTGTTATCAATCCATACTCATCCAACAGTGTAGGAGAGAGACAATTTGTCCACTTTTCTGGTAACACTGGGTATGGTTCTGTTTTTGCCAAACTGACAGAGGAAGACTTTGTTTTCTTACTTTAATTGCACTGCTCTGCTTACTAGTGGGAGTAAGTATCTTTTCAAGTACTCAAATATTTATTACCCAAACATAAATAGCTAGATTGTGTGATTTCTAAAAGCCTTTGAAGCTCTAAAATCTGACTTGTGTGACTCATGCTCTGGCAAGAGGAGATGGTTACAGCAATGCTGGCTGAAGCCAGGACTGGCTTTATGGAGCACGGGATTGTTTGATCGTGTTTCACAGGTGCTGCCACAGGCCCTCATGCTCACCAATAGTCTCCCACAGGGTGTCTCTGGTAGAGCCACATCTCTTTCTGTTTAGCCTAGAAAAAGATGCCAATGCCTCCAGGACAGGCACAAGTCAGCACAACTAAGGAGATCAGAGCAAGTCTGATTGAAGTTAGGAACCAAGAGGGCAAAAGTTCTTAGAAAAATGAACCTGGAAGACTGAAGGACAGAACTGACCTTCTCCTCTTTATCTAAAGCCCGCTGTTGCCCAGAGGCAAGACGGCATTATAATGCATTGGGCCTTGAATCTAGAGTCAGAGGATTAAGGGTCTTTTCCTGGCTTACTCAAGAGAGAGCTTGGGGCATTTCCATGACTCAGTTTTCCAGCCTGTTAAGTGATAATATTCTCTATTACACCAAATTATTCTAAGATCAACTAAGGGAACAAGTGAAAATCCAACAACAAAAAGAAAGAAGCGTTCTACCTAAAGCCAGTGCTGTGGGTTCTTGCCCACGTCCAGGAGTTGGGGAAGCAGCATAAACTGGCCAGCAGTCCAGATGGAAGGGACTGGCCAGAATCCCAAAGCGACTCTTAGAAGCACACAGATTATGTAACATCCTAAATGGGAACAGAACCTGAAAAAGAACACCCGCATGAACAACTGTATCATTTTGCAGTACACCTGAAATTAACACAGCATTGCTAATCAACTCTACTCCACATAAAATAAAAATGTTAAAAATTTTAAATAAAACAAAACACAAAGGTTTAAAAACATATTCACAGAGTCAAAATAAAAAAAAAGTCGCCCTGCACCCACGCTTCCCCCTTCCAGAAGCCAGCACACCTGAATTCCAGCATCTGTGCCAGTCTCTCTCCATCTCCTAAAAAGATGAAGACAGTGGTTTAGGGACCCAGATGGGCTTTGTTTCCATTTCGCTTATTTCTCGAGTTATCTTATTCCACCGTTTTCCTCTATTGTTCCAATTATTTCTCAAGCTCTTCCACATTTCCTTGTAAATGTCAAATTAAGTGGTGGCTAAACTTGGAAGGCAGCTGGCGGGCTGACCCAGCTGTGTGCCAGAAACAATCAACCATCCAAGAAGGGTTCACACTCTCCAATCCATAATTTCACAAAGGGATGACATTCTCCTGGCCCCTTGACATCTAGATGTGACCACATGACCAGTTTTCATCCATGGACTTCAAGTTAGAATCATGAATCTCATTTTCTAATGCGAGTTTTTTAAAAGTGGGAGTACCTGCTTCACATTCCCTTTCATCTTCTGCCAGTTGGGTGCAGATGACAACAGGTCTTAGAGAATGGCTGAGCCATATGACGAAAGGAGCCTGGATACCTGTGTTGAGGAAAGCTGACTTTCCTTGACTATTATATAAGTGGGAAATCAAATCCTATTATTTAATTTTGAAGTCTACTTACTTTAGCAGCTACCATTACTTTAACATCTTGCCTGAAAACAACATGACCATTATAATAAACCAGGTGACAGCAAACCTCATGTAATTCCCAATAGACACCTTCCTTAGAGCCTAGAAGTTTCATCAAACAAAAAGCTTATTAAATAATCCTCATGTCATAGGACAGCTCAATTCCATCATATCTTGCAATTCTTGGCTTGTACTTTGAAAAGCTCTGAAGCATGAGAAGCAGATGTCTTACAACAAAAAATTACAACATATTGATTGTGTGTTACTGAAAATTATCAGGAAGTATGAAAGATTCAAAGAAATATTGTAAGAATAAGATTAGTCTCGTCCAGGAGCTTAGAATTTAAATGGGAAGAAAAGATGCTCACAGAAATGACTTTAGGATTGTATGTCTGGTTAGTACCAGGAATAGGTGGTCTAGGGCTTTTCAAGACGGTGAGATCACTTTTATTGGGGCGAGGGACAATAAGGTAAAGCTTCACGGAGGATGAAATTTGAGGTGCGGCTGATAAACTGAGTCAAATTAAGTTGTGGAATCATACACAACGGCCAATACAAATTAAACAAACAAGTTAAATTACTGTTAGATGCTAGAAATCTAGAAGGTTTTGAATGCCAGGCCAAGGAATTTGGACATCATTATAAAGGCAGCAAGGAGCTGATAATTTTAGGTCCCCCTTAATTTCTAGAATTTTCTAGCTAAATATATGACTTCCCACAGCAAAAGCCATCACAGCTCTCTATTCTTTTCAGATATATTCCAAGTCTCCTTGATTTTCCTATGGCCTATTTTCCTGACCCCTAAATTTTAGTTATTGCCACCTCCACATTTTTATTCCATCCCTATGTACCACTTGTATATTTCTTATTTAAATTTTTTCTAAGTCTACTTCTAACTGACTCCTAAGCAAAAATTATGAAATTACAGGGTAGACATTGATGTTGTATCTACTACATAGTCAAATTAACACCTACCCATTAAAATTTTTAAAGTTTGCCATCTACATATGCTCAGTTACCATTAATGGTTTACAGATTACACTTGGAAAAACATGGTTCCTCTCTGAACCGTCACACATCTTCTCTCCTAGTTTCCAACTTATCACTTATCTTTCCATATTCACGTCCCCCAAAGCAGATTTTTTTGTCCATTTTGGATTTAATAACTGATAAGTAATGTTGCCATAGACAATCCTAAAATCATAGTGGTTCAACAAAATGAGAGTTTATTCCTTGCTCAGAACACATATGGGACAGCCCTCCTCCACCTTGTAGCTAAGTCATCTGGGAAAATGGACTGCAGGGTCACCATGGGCAGGAAAAGAGAAAGAGATCATATGGATTCATTGAAGGGCCAGGCCTGGAAGTAGCCTATATCACTTTTGTCTACATCCCACTGGCCATGTAGCCCTGACCCAACTTCAAGGGAGACTGAGAAAAACAGTCAATCACACAGATTATTGGGGAGCACTTAGGTTCTCCACCACCTAGTCTCCAAACTAGGTGTTCAGTTCAGTCCCTCAGTCATTTCCGACTCTTTGCAACCCCATGGACTGCAGCATGCCAGGCCTCGCTGTCCATCAACAACTCCCAGAGTTTACTCAGACTCATGTCCATTGAGTTGGTGATGCTGTCTAACCATCTCATTCACTATTGACCCCTTCTCCTCCCACCTTCAATCTTTCCCAGCATCAGGGTCTTTTCAAATGAGTCAGCTCTTCACATCAGGTGGCCAAAGTATTGGAGTTTCAGCTTCAGCATCAGTCCTTCCAATGAACACCCAGGACTGATCTCCTTTAGAATGGACTGGTTGGATCTCCTTGCAGTCCAAGGGACTCTCAAGAGTCTTCTCCAACACCACAGTTCAAAAGTATCAATTCTTCAGTGCTCAGCTTTCTTTATAGTCCAACTCTCACATCCAGACATGACTACTGGAAAATCCACAGCCTTGAATAGAGGGACATTTGTTGGCAAAGTAATGTCTCTGCTTTTTAATACATTGTCTAGGTTGGTCATAACTTTTCTTCCAAGGAGTAGGCGTCTTTTAATTTTATGGCTACAGTCACCATCTACAGTGATTTTGGAGCCCAAAATAATAAAGTCTGCCACTGTTTCCACTCTTTCCCCATCTATTTGCTGTGAAGAGATGGGATCAGATGCCATGATCTTAGTTTTCTGAATGCTGAGCTTTAAGCCAACTTTTTCACTCTCCTCTTTCACTTTCATCAAGAGGCTCTTAAGTTCTTCTTCACTTTCTGCCAAAAGGGTGGTGTCATCTGCATTTCTCCCAGCAATCTTGATTCCAGCTTGTGCTTCATCCAGCCCAGTGTTTCTCATGATGTACTCTGCATATAAGTTAAATAAGCAGGGTGACGATATACAGCCATGACATATTCCTTTTCCTATTTGGAACCAGTCTGTTTTTCCATGTCCAGTTCTAACTGTTGCTTCCTGACCTGCACACAGATTTCTTAAGAGGCAGGTCAGGTGGTCTGGTATTCCCATCTCTTTCAGAATTTTCCACAGTTTACTGTGATCCACACAGTCAAAGTCTTTGGCATAGGTGTATTGACCTAGAAAGCCCCTGGATCACTGCTCCAAAACTGTCCCCAGGACAGGCCAGAGTATCTCAGAATTAAAAGATCAAATGCATTTGCTTAACTGGGCAGATATTTTTTCATCAAAATAGTCACTGAGGAATTCAAGGAACCAAGCCTAGCATTCATTCTCTCTGTCCTTACCTCATTATGATGAAGGGCAAATAGACGACCACAGCATTTCTCCATTTTGACTAGACTTGCCTTTCATTCTTCTTATTGGAGTTTGAAAATAGAGACTGCATTGGTTTTCTTTTGCTGCTGTAACAAATTACAAGTTTGGTGGTTTAAAGAACACAGACTTATCACCTTACACTTCTGTAGCTGAGGTTATATCTCACATCTCACATCTAACATGGGTTAGATGTGCTAAAATCAAGGTTTTATTGAATCATGGGTTTTAATAAATCATGGGTTTATTGGACTAAAATCAAGGACCAGCAGAACTGATTCCCTTTCCATAAGATCTACAGGAGGATCTGTTTCCTTGACCTTTCCACCTTCCAGCAGCCACCACACTCCTTGGCTCGTGGTCTCCTTCCAACTTCAAAGCAGCAACACTGCACTGACTCATTCTCATATCTTATCACTCTGACATGGACTCTTTAGCCTCCTCTGTCCACTTTTAAGGACAATTGTGATTGTGTTGAGAACATGAGGATAATTCAAGCTAATCTCCCCATCTTAAAGTCAGCTGATTTGCAATTTAATTCCATCTGTATCTCCTTTGTGGTGGTGCTCAGTTGCTCAGTTGTGTCCAATTCTTTGTGGCCCCACAGACTATAGCCCATCAGGCTCATCTGCCCATGGAATTTTCCAAGCAAGAATATCGGAGTGGAGTACCGTTTCCTGTTCCAGGTTATCTTCCCAACCCAGGGATTGAACCTGAGTCTCTTGCGTCTCCTGCATTGACAGGCAGATTTTTTACTACTAGCACCACCTGGGAAGCCCATTTGCCATGTAACAAAGCACATTCAGAGGTCCTGGGAATTAAGACTCAGACATCTTTGTCGAGGGGATTATTCTACTTACCAGAGAGACCCACAAGCCACGGGTTTTATCAGTCTACTGTTTTCCTTTTTTTTTCTCTTTAAAAAAATGTTTTTAGAAATTTAGGTTAAATATTTTAAGTTGAGAGGTTTTGTGTATTTTTAACCTATCCACATCTAGAAACCTCAGGGGCTTTCCAGGTGGAGCTAGTGGGCAAGAACCCACCTGCCAATGCAGGAGACACAAGAGATGTGGGTTTGGTCCCTGGATCGAGAAGATCTCCTAAAGGAGGGAATGGCAACCCACTCTAGTATTCTTGCCTGGAGAATCCCTGGAGAGCAGCCTGGCTCCTGGATTCTTGCCTGGAGAATCCCTGGCTACAGTCCATGGGGTCACAAAGAGTGGGACATGACAGAAGTGACTTAGCAGGCATATGTGCAGAGACTTCAGCCATCTAGAAACAAGAACCTGGATTTCCTCATCAAAACAAAGGCTGGTGCCCAGAGTGACTTCCCCTATAAATGGGACACGAAGCTCCCAGGCTGCTGTCATCTCCACCTCTTCCCAGTGCCACCTACTCCTGGCCCACTTCAGGCGATGTGACTAGCCTCCCACCTTAAATTTGCAAATTCTGACCAGTGGATCACAGACTATCATTTTACCCTCTGTTCTGGACTTCAGGGACCCTCATCAGCTGTTGGCAGCAGGTTCTCCCATTCAGAATTCTTCCATCTGCACAAAGGTGTCATGGCAGCCCTCTCTTCTGACTCCAGAAAGTAAACAAGGCCTGCGGCATGGGAGGGGGTGTGGTATGGCTGGATGATCACAGGCATTTGAAAGCCCCTCTCGTAGGCTACTACATCATAAATCCCCTCAAGAAGCAGGGACCGAAGTGCATATTGGAGCAAGGGACAAAGTTTTAATTCGCTGTTGCTCCATCAACACCCACCCCCTCTTCCTTTTTCTCTTCAGTCCTTGCTACAAGCTCTCCTCTAATGAATTTCTTTACTCTGACTGCACGCCGGCTTCTGGCTCCCAGCCAAGCGGCACACTGGCTTTCATTGTCCTCGTGGGCTTAAGTGAAGGGCATCTCACTCAGTTTCACTTGCAGATGCTCACGGATGCGGTTCTGGCGTTAATAACACTGCCGGCCCGACCATTCCATCTTCATCAGTGGCCAAGCATCAGGCACAGATGATAAGCTGCCTGGGCTGCTCGGGAGATGAACTCTATTACCCGGGTCAGGCTGCAGGGCCTCTGCACCAAATACCTGAAAATCACATTAGCCCAGCAAAATCTCTTGCGTCACACCAACAGTGGGTAGAAGAAAGAGACCTTAAAGATCTAAATTGTGTTGAAATTCTTACAGCGGTCTTGACAACAAGAGACAAAGGCGGTAACTTTGTCACTGAGTCCAGTCAGTGTTTTCCCAATCTGTCATCTGAGCTCCACTTTTGCAGTTTTTGCCACTGCTGCATAATACCTGTAATTTTATTCATTTAATATTTCCCTTAAATCAACTCTATTGATTTATTTTTCTTTAGCCCTATCCTAAGTAATAGTGATCATAAAATTAGAGCTTAGATGTGCTGGTTTTACCTCTCTAAAATACACATTGAAGTTGGACTGTTTATTTAATTCATTAAAATTAGGATATTAATATTAAAATAAGAAATGTTGACCCACATATCATCTAAAGTTATCTTACATGCTCTTGACTGGATGCAAACCATACCATGTTTCAGGAACCACAAATCTAATCCATCCTTCCAGCTCAGAACAGAATCTCACCTGAGTTAAATGATCAGGTTACCCCTGTACTATTCTCTAGGTTCTCCAGGTAAAGTTTCCAAAATCCTGACAGTACTGATGCCTTAAGGTACCAATATCACTGAGAAGTTCTTTCTTATATCTCACCTAAGTATTTCCATCTGTAGTTGATAGTGGCAGAACCTGGAAATCTAGTGAAACTTAGTCGCTCAGTGGTGTCCAACTCTTTGCAACCCCATGAACCATAGCCCACCAGGCTCCTCTGTCCACAGAATTCTCCAGGCAAGAATACTGGAGTAGGTTGCCATTCCCTTCCCCAGGGGATCTTCCCCATCCAGGGATCAAACCCCGTCTCCTGCACTGAAGGCAGATTCTTTACAGTCTGAGCCACCAGGGAAGCACCAAATCTAGACCACTCAGCAAATGGCCCTAGAACAGTCCATCTCCTTAAATGAAGCAATTCCTAGATGGCATGGCAGGAAACCAGCTTGGAGCTAAAGCCTCCAAGTTCAGAGATGGACATGGCCCACATTTTAGAGGTAGACAATTAAGAAAAGAAGCAAATTAAGAAAAGTAGTATGAGTAGGTGAGGTGGACTGAACAACTATATCCTAGAGCAGAGGTCAGCAAACATTTTCCTGAAAAAGCTAGAAATCAAGTATTTTGCACTTTGCAGGACAGATGGTCTCTGCCATAACCTGCTCACCTCCATCAATGTAGTGTGAAGGCAGCTATGGACAGTATATAAACAAGTGGGTGTGGCTGTGTTCCAGTAAAACTTTATTTACAAAAACAGACGGGGGCCATAGTTTGCTGACTCTAATTTCAGTGGATTGATTGATCAGATTGATGCAACACAGATAGAAACTTCTGGAGTATTAATCAAGTTTTTTCAGAGTAACCAATAGTGCACATGTTTTTTATACTTACATTATTATAAATTTCATAGATATAATTATAAATCTAATTATATATATATACATACATATTATTTATATATGTATGCAAATATGTATAATTTGGGCTTCCCTGGTGGCTCAGATGGTAAAGAATTCACCTGCAATGTGGGAGACCTGGGTTCGATCCCTGGGTTGGGAAAATCCCCTGAGGAGGGCATAGCAATCCACTCCAGTATTCTTGCCTGGAGAATCCCCATGGACAGAGGAGCCTGGCGGGCTACAGTCCATGGGGTGGCAAAGAGTTGGACATGAATTTATATATATATGTATATATATATATATATGATTTAGATGTATAAAAATGTATCATTTATGCATATAGAAAAATAAAATGTATATATGTATAAGCCATAGAAAGTGAAAGAAAGAAAATGAAGTCGCTTAGTTGTGTCCAACTCTTTGCGACCTCATGGACTGTAGCCTACCAGGTTCCTCCATCCATGGGATTTTCCAGACAAGAATACTGGAGTGGATTGCCATTTCCTTCTCCAGATCTTTCCAACCCAGGGACTGAACCCGGGTCTCCCACATTGTAGGTAGATGCTTACCATCTGAGCCACTATGTATGTATAAGTTAGAGAGAGAATTATTATAAGGAATTAACCCACATGATTATGGAAACAAGTCCCAAGATCTGCAAAGTGTCAGCAAGCTGGTGACCTAGGAGAACTGTCAATTTAGATCTATCAGAGTCTGAAGGCCTGAGAACCAGAAGAGCCAATGGTTTTCAGCCTGAAAGCTGGCAGATGGAGACCCAGGAAGAACTAATGCTCCAATTTTAGTCCAAAGACTGGGGGTGGAGGGGCGGGGGGCGGTGAATTTCCAATATCTGAGCCCAAAGACAATTAGGCAAGAGGAATTCTTTGTTATTCAGAGGAGGTCAGCCTTTTTTTTAAAACTCAGACCTTGAACTAATTGGATAATGTTCACTCACATTGGTTAGGACAATCTGCTTTACTTAGTCTGCAGATTTTAATGTTAGTCTCATCCAAGACCACCCTGACAATCACACCCAGAATAACATTTGACCAAATATCTGGGTACCCACCATCCAATCAAGTTGACACATAAAATTAACTATCACCCTGGCAAGGTTCTGTCCTTGGCCCTAGGGCTGAAAGTTGTCAGACAAGGATGAAGGCCCAAATTTGCAGCGAAAGCAGAGCTGAGAAACAAGTTAGATGTGAAATATTTGTCAAACTACTGAAAGAGTCTAAGGAGGGACACAACTTATGAAATACAAGGCTGTCAGAGTTGGACAAAACCTTTAAGATCACAAAGCCCAAATCCTTCAGTTTTCAGATAAGAAAGCTATGCTTGAGACAGGTCTAAAACAAAATGACATACAGGTTGAATAAGAAATTATACACCACAAGTTTTTTAATTAATTGCAGAAGTAGAGAACAGAAGAGATTTGACTAAACTATATGTGGTTCACAAGCAATAATAAAACTAGGAGTTTAGTTACAACAGCCCAGTGACAGTTAACAGAATGATGCAAGTCCCAACAATGATTTTGCAGCTTCAACATGGTTCAGTGGAAGAAAGATGCTCCAATTAAGGGAAACAATGCTTCTGAATTGCTTTGCCCTGGCAAACTGCTTCTGAAGTGTTGCTTCCAACTGGGGACCACACACTTTACCTTTCACAGGATTACTATTAGGGAGGATCAAGACCCTCACTCATTGAGCATCCTCCATGGCCAAGCCCGGACGAGAGCTGGGCATTTCTGGTTGTTGTCGTTGTTTAGTCACTAAATTGTGCTCAATTCTTTGCAACCCCATGGACTCTAGCCCACCAGGCTCCTCTGTCGATGGGATTTCCAAGGCAAGAATATCAGAGTACATTGCTGTTTCCTTCTCCAGGGGATATTCCCAACCCAGGGATTGAACCTACATGTCCTGCATTGGCAGGTGGATTCTTTTCCACTGAGCCACCAGGGAAGCCCAGGCATTTCTGGTACCCTCATAATAATAACCTGCTAAGACTATTTTAATATAGAAATACAGCCATTTTGTTTTTCTTCCTTTTCTTCACTGCACCAGGTAGTACAAGTTTAAGCCCCACTTCACGTCACTCTTTGAGAAAAGGTGAGCTAGTTCCATTGAATGGAGCTCTTGTACCCAGGAGTCTGGGAGCAAATTGAAGAGAAGTTGTGCAAGAAGACAGAGGGGTCTCTACCCAGCAATCGCAGGTGGACAGGGCACCATGAATGGGTACTACTTTAGGATCCACGTGGGAGCCTCCATTCAAGTGAGCAGCATCCATCACCATCCTCAGAGACTATGTTGACCAGTCCCCGAAAAAGAGTCCAAGGGAACTTCACTTCACTGAAGACCACCCAGCATGTGGTCAAGATTTTTCTTGGTTTTCTTCTGATTTTCACTGGCCATCATAGGAGTAGGGTAGGGCCCACATATGCCTCCACCCATGGGGAACAATCTGAACCAGTGGAGAATGCCCAAGCTTGCCCAATAATAACTCCCCCATTATAGCACTTTATCCCCATTTTCAGATGATGATGCTGATCCAAAGTTAATGTGCCAGTAGATTAGAACCCTCATTTGACTCAAAGCCTATGCTTTGTCCACTATATGATACTCTCTTGATAGATGGAGTAAGTCCACACAAAAGCATCTAAGACACATTTGAAAATGCAGAGCCTTGAGGAGACTTCAGGGTAGAGGCAGACACGGAAGAAGCTGGTATCTCCCTGAATTTAAAGTGTTACTATCGGAAAAATAAACTGTTCTCTGTTATTCCATGAGTGGACCTTGAACCAGCCGGAAGTCACAAGGAGATAAAGTTCAGCTGATGGCACTAGAGGGACCCAATAGGCAATAGACTTCCTCCCGGAGCAGACAGACATCTGTCACTGGATATATACAAGCAGGTGCGGAGTGAGCAGGTCAGGGATGTAGAACATTGAGTAGGAGATTGGGTCTTGCTATCTGTAGTCTTGCCTTATGGTAAGATTCTACGAAGCCAAGAAGGCAAGAATTTGGCAGAAACTCTGAACTGTGACCTTATTACTGGCTCATGGTCCATGCTTCTGCTCACCCAAAGCTGCCATAGTTCCTCACCACCCAGCTATCCTTGGGAGACGCCGCCTGTCTTCACTCTCTGGATTAGTGCATCAGCCCCAATCCCCACTGCTCCAAGAGCTCATAAGAATGTGTCTTAACCCAGGCTTCCACTTGAAACTTCTGCTGCCTGACCCACATACTTCAGGCGGCCCTTCAATACCAGAGCCTGAGGGAAAGTAGATGTCATGGGGTAGAAGGTCAAGGCATATCCAGCAGGAAATTTCTGGCCCCAGAAGGTCAGGCTAATGGTATTGATTCTTCATCAGACTTCACTGTCCCTTTTCAAGTATGACTTGTGTGTTCCTTGAAGCAAGTCAGGGAGCAAGGACACACATGAAATCTACCCGCCTGCTGAGTCCGAGCGTGGAGAGTGGCTCGGGAGTGGTGGAGGCTGGAGGGGATGGTTGGAGGGGCTGTGGGGAGAGGGAGGTTCCACCTCAGGGGCGTGAGGCATGTGGGGGCAAGAGCGGAGGAGGGTGTTAGTGGCTGCAGGCTCCGGGAAATGACCACCCTGGGGTCAGAGGGTGACGGAATGTCCACAACATCAACGTGTGGAGAGACTTAACCTCCTTGGGCCTGACACTTCCAGGGCTCTAAAGTCACTTCAGAATGGGAGAAACTGCAAAGGAGGGCCTCTCCCCTTTCCCTGGAAAAGCAGCCTCTCACACACCACATCACTGCGTCCATGTAATACTGGAATCGAGAGAAACGGCTGCGAGGATAGCTGTGGGGGATGGGACGCCCAGCTGTGCCACCTCGGAAGGCACTTTACAACCCTGGAGTTTGGGCCCAAACGTGCAGGGGGTGGGGCTGGGCCTCCGTGGTCCATCACAGCATGACAAGCTGATTCTGAGATCCCAGCCCTCCTTGGATCTAGGATCCCTAGGCCCAGGGTACCTAACACACATCAGCCTTCCTGAGGGTCGGTGAGAATGTCTGAACAGGAAACACAGATCAATATTTTCACTTGAGGATTTTACTTTTTAAAACAAAATTAGAAAGGAAAGAAGATTCAGGAATGGGCCAGGCTAAGGCAGAGGTGGCTAGGCATTCCTCTAGCTGTGTTAGGGCCATATCCGCCCCCCCCAGTACCTGTTCTCCGGGAACGGAAAACTGCTTCCCAGTGGTGAAGGACCATGCAGGATGGAGTGAGTTCCTGAAGGTGCTGAGATGAGGAGAGGAAGACAGCAGGGTTCGTGGTGGTTTCATCCCCAGGAGAGGGGAGACCAAGGACCTGATTGTGCAGTCACTGCAACTCTGGGAACCACATGGAACTGAACACTGGATCGTGTGGGTTTTTACAATTTGTTCCTGGAAAGGGACCACCAACATCCCAGATGCTGTTTCAAAAGGTGCCATCTAATGACCATAAATGAAACTGTTCCAAACAGCCCATCTGTCACCCAGTTTTTAAAAATATCTAATTCTGTTCACAAGCTATTCCCAAGGGGAATGGTGACACAGAGCTGTTTGCCCACCACGAATCTGTCCATTTGAATGATTAATGAATTTCTCACGTCAAGTACATAGAGATGGCTGGGACCATGGAGACCCCTGGGAGACCTGCCTTCAGAGAAGCTGCCTAGTTCTCTCCTTCCCCTCCTCCTTCAGCAAATCCTCTCCAATGTGGGTGATAGAGCAGAACTTCTCCATGGCGAGTTTTCCCCACGGACAGAATATCAGGGGAAGAAACGACAAGGAAGTTAGAAAGAAAGGCTGCTCCCCACCTACCCTCCAGAGCACAGAATCTCTGTCTCCTGGCCTTCCACTGCCCCTCCCTGCTCCCTGTCCCCTTCCTCACTTTGGTTTCCAAATTTGAACCTCCCTCTGCTTTCCCCAGACCTCTTCCTGCCTCATCTGAGGAACAGCAAAGGCAGCATATGGCAGCCACCCCATCGCCTCTCTGACTGCTGATCTAAGGTCCTGCTTAGCTCAGCCATGTCATGAGCATCAAACCTTTCGGCCAAACATAAATATCTATATTATTAAAAAGAACCAGCTGTCTCTTAGACTCACACTCAGGGCATACTACACAATTTCAGGCTTTCTCACTTAGCACATGCTTTTCAGTAATTATGAGGACGAAATGTTTTCTTCCACTTTTGGTTTCCTGTGTAATTTTTTCCACCCACTGGGCCACTACTGAAATAGTACCATTGAATTCATACTTCTGTTCCTTGAATTTTCTTACTTAACGATATATGCTAGAATTGTTCCCTGTAAGATCAATAGCAGTAGATCAACATTTCTGGCCCACTCTTGTTCCTAGCTGCAGAGTATTCCACTTTGTACTAGAATTTATTCCATCAGTTTCATATACCTGTCTATTTAGGTTGTTTCCAGGTTTTTGTTATTTGACACAGTGCTACTCTTAATATGTATATATTTTTCAGCACATGTTCAAGTATATCCATAAGGATACATTCCTAGAAGTGGAATTGCTCCATCAAAGGCATGTTCATCTAACATTTGTATACATGCAATTCAGGAGAGCCAGATTTGATTCCTGGGTCAAGAAGATCCCCTGGAGAAGGGAATGGCTACCTTTTCTAGTATTCTTGCCTGGAGAATCCCATGGACAGAGGAGCCTGGCAGGGCTACAGTCCATGGGGTCGTAAAGAGTCAGACAGAACTGAGCAAACTAACCCTTTCTTTCATAGGTAGAGTACATCATAAATATAAATCTCATTCATTAGCTTACAGAACTAAACTTTAGACGTTAACAAGTAAAAAGTATCATTCCTTTGGGAGGAGCTGCATATACAGTCTACACATCTTTTTACCTACCCCAGACATTTTAGTTAAAAGGTGTTTGTGTTACAGAATGGCAGCTGAAGCTCCAGCCATTTTGTCCAGCTTGAAAGCAATAGCAAGAAGGATAGGGAGTGTTTCTCTGATGGGTCAGCTTCCTTTAAGGAGCCACTCCAGTTCTATTCAAATTTTTGCTTACATTTCATTGTCCATAATTTAGTTCTACAGTCATATCTAGCTATAATGTAGTCTTTCAACTGGGTGAGTTTCTGTCCCCAAAATAGGCTTCTCTTATGTTAGAAGACAAATGAGTGAAAATTTGGGAAATAGCCAGCCATCACTGCTGACCTATAGGAACTTGTGCATCTATTTCATCCCATTCAGGTTCTAGAGTCCTTGCCCAGGCTTTCTTACTGCCTCATAGCCTGACAGCCCCAGATTGTGGTTCATTCTGCAAGATAGCTTCACTGTGAGTCTCAAGACCTCTTCTACTCTGAACTTGTACCTCCACCTAACAGTGCTCCCTCTCCCATAAACACACATTTTCACATCTCCCTGGACTCCAGCCAGAGCAAGCAAGGCCAGGCTCCACATGCTGCCAGCACACCTTCCCCATGTTTCATCCCCTTCTTCTTCCCACAACCCCAGGAGCAGGATTTCCACTTCCTCTCCCCTTCCATCCTTGACCTTCCCATATACCCACAGTGCACATCCCACAGCACTGCTTCCCTTTCCCAGATCCTACAGGGGAGGCAGCGGCCACCAGGCACTATACAGGTGAAAATGTAAATGTACCGCCTCAATATTTTAAAAATAGTATCCCTGTGTGCTCAGGCGCTCAGTTGTGTCTGACTCATCTGAAACTCCATGGATTATAGTCCGCCAGGCCCCTTTGTCTTTTGGATTATCCTGGCAAAAATACTGGAGTGGGTTGCCATTTCCTTCTCCAAATATTATCCCTACCACACCTATATTCTTTTTTAATTTATTGAGCACATGGTAAGCATATAGGCCTTTTGATGAAGAATAGCACTGTCATGGGACTCAAAATGAGATAAAATAGAGAAATCTTGCCATGATGCATAGCATATTGTATACGCTTAGTAAATGGTAGCCATTATTGTTATTAGTATTATTTACATAATACAACACACTCTGCCTTTGTCTTCTCTCTCCCAAACAAACATGCTACCATGCACGGCTCCAGTTCACAGAGACAATGTTAGGCTCAATCATGGCATTTTCCGTTTTGCTTGGTTTCAAACTCCAGTTTCTGGTAACAGGAGGAATTTTTTCCCAGGGAAAGGCAATACTACTTAGAGACCTAACTCTTAATTAACTTTGTTACTGGGTGCCCTGTAACTGTGAGCATGTCACTTTCTTTAGGGAAGGGGGCTAATTGGAAGAGGGAAGATTGATGAAGGTCAGTGTGGATGGCGATGCGAAGTTATGGCTGGAGGCTGGGTCAGCTGAAGTCAGGCCTTTCCAAACTGCACCCTGTCGGGGACTCTAAATTATTTCTAACCCCCCTGACCTCCCCCACTTTGTGTTTGTGTAACAGCAGCTTGAGAGCGCGTATGAGTTAAACAAGGCAAGATGAGAATTGATCTATCAGCGGTCAATCAGGGGGTTGGCTCAGGGAGACGGGGAGGGAGTTGCCAGAGGCTCTGGACTGGAATTGCATTTAAATAGATTTGAAACGGGGCTGGGAGGAAAACAAGGATGTACACTCAGTTGTGTTTGGGCCTCAGAGTCCACCAGGCATATCGGATTTCCTAAGGTGGAGCAGGAAATCCCTAGAGATTTACTACTGTAACTAGGAGGTTGTTTTAATGTACGGAAAATATGAATGAGCGAATTTGTAAAGAGTTATAGTTCAGTCATGTTCAAGGACTGCATATAGACATCCAACAAAAATGTCAACAAATGCTTTAACTAACCTCAGAAAATGTCATCACCAGGGCCCAGTCCTGACACAGCAGGGACTCCTCAAACCCACGAAATTTCTAGGTTGTAGAGGATGACCAGGACAGTTGAGGTTGGAGGTGATGGGCAGAGTTTCAGAGGACAGGAAAGAGACTTTTAGGGGTTCAGCTTAGGAATGGGTTCGCTGAAGAGTCTTGATTCATCTAGTCTCCTATACAAACAAGCTGAATTAAGTGTTGTTATCCAAATCTGGAAGTACTTAGGTTGATTTTACGTTACACAGGAGGGCAGTGCTCCGGGTGGGAAAGGACTTTCATAGTAATATCTGAAATTCACCTACCATTGAGGGAAAGCAGAGGAGGGCATGAAGGTTGGTGGATCTGAAACCAGCCCTCAGGACAGGTCAGGAAATGTATTGGGGAAATGTCAGATGAAGGCTTGGGTTTCCTAGCTGACACTAATGTATATTTATTATTAGCTGACATAGAATGACCCCTTACACACATCACCTCATTTAATTCACATAGCAAAAAAGAGGAAACAGGTAATATTATTATTTCCATTTTATAGGTAAAGAACTTGGGGCACAGAAATGTCAAGGAGTTTACCTAAAATTACAGGTTTTTGCAGACGGTGAAGTTAAGAGCTGAATGCACGGAGTCTGACTCCAGAGACCTGTGTTATCACAGGAATATGTGATAAAACCAATATTTGTTAAACCAAAAATCCCAACAGTAAAATTTATAAATTAAGGGAACTGATCCTTTTAACATTAGCGGTAAAGTACTAGATTAGCATAAATTTCCGTAAGGTAATTTTCAGTTAATTACTTCACAGAATTTTTACTTCCACTCAGAGCTGTCCTTCAATAAGTGAGTTCGTTTTTTCCTGCATTTTAAAATAATTGCCTCTGATTTGTATCTTTAGCTAAGATCTATCTTTTCATTTAAAGAGCCAGTGTCCAGGAAATAAATTCAGACCAACCAAAGGGTGACGAGTTACCCTAAAGTTGCATTTTGAGCTCCAACTGTGTTTTGAGATTTCCCTTTGACAGCCTGGCCTGAGGCCCCATATAGGCCCAAGCATGGAGCCTGGCACCTTCCCAGTAACTGAGAACTAAAAGACAGAATAGAATCTGAGGGAATTTCAGACTCGTATTTTCATTCATTGATTCTGAGAACTACCTTCTAGTACCTGTCACTTTCTTCAAGATATTTTAACTTGATTGTCAGAAATAAAAATTGCCTAAGCTGTTTTGTGTTCATATTTTACAGCTCATTTTGAGAATTAATATTTTATCAGAAAATTATTTTGATTCAAACAGTGACTTTTAAAAGGTTTATGATATTCTTAAGTGTAACTTTTATTATGCCTTGGGGCCAATAGCTTTTCTAGAGAAACACAGTGTAGTTATTGATGTATGGAACCCCTTGTGAATTTCCCTTCATGTTCTGAGACTGAAACAGGAGAAATTATTTTCTGTACATAATTTACTACCTTCTTTCCACCTCTACCCCTCCTTTTCCCTGGCTGCCTCTTTTTCTCTCCTTTCAGTGCAAAATAAATTTAAAAAACCATTATTACCCATGAAAGGGGGAAAAAAGCTTAACAGTCATATTTGAACCAAGCCAAGCCAAAGTTAAATTAAAATAACTGGAAGAAACTCATTAAGACCTGGGAAGGTAGATGTGAAAAACCATACTCTGAGTTCTTCCCCAGTCTAATAACCTTCCCTGTTGACCATTATCTCCCTTCTCTTTTCTCTGGTTTATGTTGAAATGATTGATCTCCTTTTCCATCTTCCCATAACAGACAAGCAGGAATCAACCTTCAGCTGAATCCTCTAGCATTCTAGAGGATCTAGAATGCTAAAGCTCTGAAACTAAAACTGGAGATGCTCAAATCCTTGGATCAGTTAGTCAGTGATGTGTAAGAAACCATCCTTAAATATGGTGGCTTTTAAAAAGAAAATCTATTTATTTCTCATGGTCGATGGATTGGGTTGGTCGACTGGCTAACCTGAGCCAGGTTTGGCTGATCTTAGCTGGCTGGTCTCTCTCATGCATCTGTGGTCAACTAATGGCTAGCTGGTCTAAATGGCCTTGTATGAGACAATTCTCTGCTCTCTTCCATGTATCTCCCACTCCCTTCTTGTCGGCTATGTTCTCATGGTGGTGGCAGGGGTCCAAATGGAAAGGAGGAAATGCACAGGTACTTCTAAAGCTTTTACCTGCACCAGATTTGTTAACATTCCATTGGCCAAGCCAAGTCACATGCCCAAGTCTGGATTTAATGTAGGAGGGGACCAAGAGTTACAAGACAGACAGCCTGATACTGGGAGACCAATATGGTGGCCATAAATGCAATTAATCTCTCATAGTTCCCAAATTAAAACCTGAAAAGGAGCAAAAAAGGACATTTTGAAAGCAAAATACAGTAGTCCCTCATTATCTGAAGATTCCGTATATGAGAATTTGCTTCCTTGCTAAAATGTGTTTGTAACCTCACCCTCATTAGTTGGGGACACTTTGACAATCATTGCTATATGTGCACAGAGCAGTGGAAATTTACAGGTGCTCTGGACTGAGGTTGAACAAGGAGATGCTCTGCTCTTTTGTTTCAGCTCTCATACTACAAGCAAGTGTTCTTTTAACAGTATGCATAATACCAACATTTTTGCATTTTTTGCCCTTTTTACTGGTGATTTCACTGTTTAAAATGGCCCCCAAGTGCAGTGCTGAAGTGCTATCTGGTATTCCCAAGCACAAGAAGGCTGAGATGTGCCTTAAGGAAAAAAAAACAAAACAAAAACGTGGTATATAAGCTTTCTTCAAGGCATGAGTTACAATACTGTTGACCATGAGTTCAATGTTAATGAGTCAACAATATATATTTTAAAAGGTGTTTTTAAGCAGACAGGCACATAAAACAAAATTATATATTGATAAGCTGAAATATTTTGACCAGAAGTTCACTCCTGCGAACCTAACCTTGCATTTCCCCTATGAGCAATGGGTCAATACTCACTCATTCAGTGTTTGTAATATATTCTGGAGGAGGGGATGGCAAACCACCCCTGTATACTTGCTGTGAGAACCTGATGAACTATATAAAATGACAAAAAGATTTGACACTGAAAGATGAGTCCCCCAGATCTGAAGATGTCCGATATGCTACTGGGGAAGAGCAGAGGACAACTATTAATAGCCCCAGAAAGAATGAAGTGGCTGGGCCAAAATGGAAATGATGCTCAATTATGGATGTGTCTGGTGATGAAAGTAAAATCCGATGCTTCAAAGAACAGTATTGCATAGGAACCTGGAATGTTAGGTTCATGAATCAAGGTAAACTGGATGTGGTCAAGTAGGAGATGGCAAGGAGAAACACTGACACCTTAGGAATCAGTGAACTAAAATGAACAGGAATGGGCAGATTTAATTCAGATGATCATTATATCTACTACTTTGGGCAAGAATCCCTTAGAAGAAATGGAGTAGCCCTCATAGTCAACAAAAGAGTACGAAATGCAGTACTTGGGTGCAATCTCAAAAATGACACAATGATCTCAGTTGGTTTCCAAGGCCAGCCATTTAACATCACAGTAATTCAAGTCTATGCCTCTACGGCTGACACCAAAGAGGCTGAAGTTGATCAGTTCTATGAAGACCTAGAAGACCTCCTAGAACTAACACCAAAAAAAGATGTTCTATTCATCATTGGGGATTAGAATGTAAAAGTAGGAAGTCAAGAGATACCTAGAGTAAAAGGCAAGTTTGTCCTTGGCAAACAAAATGAAGCAGGGCAAAGGCTAACTGGTTCTGTCAAGAGAATGAATTGGTCATAACATATATCCTTTTTCAACAAGACAAGAAATGACTTTACACATGGTCATCACCAAATGGCCAATACCAAAATCAAACTTATTACATTCTTTGTAGCCAAATATGGAGAAGATGTATACAGTCAGCAAAAACAAGACCTGGAGCTGACTGTGGCTCAGATCATCAGCTTCTCATAGCAAAATTCAGGCCTAAACTAAAGAAAGTGGGGAAAACCACTAGGTCGGGTATGATTTAAATCAAATCACCTATGAATATGCAGTGGAAGTAACAAATAGATTCAAGGGTTTATAACTTGTAAACAGTGTGCCTGAAGAACTATGGACCGAGGTTATAATATTGTACAGGAGGAAGCAAGCAAAGCCATCCCAAAGGGGAAAAAAAGCAAGAAGGCAAAGTGGTTATCTGAGGAGGCCTTACAAATAGCTAAAGATAGAAGAGAAGTGAAAAGCAATGGAAAAAGGGAAAGGTATATTCAACTAAATGCATATTACCAAAGAATAAAAAGGAGAGACAAGAAGACCTTCTTCAATGAACAGTGTATAAAAATAGAGGAAAATGACAGAAGGGGAAAGACTAGAGCTCTCTTCAGGAAAACTGGAGATATCGAGGGAACATTTTGCCCAAAGATGATGGGCACAGT
Organism: Dama dama; assembly: GCF_033118175.1. Lineage (NCBI taxonomy): Eukaryota > Metazoa > Chordata > Mammalia > Artiodactyla > Cervidae > Dama > Dama dama. The sequence goes on from NC_083705.1 coordinate 21,496,079, forward strand.
AAAGGACATAAATGGTAGAGATCTAGTAGACGCTGAAGAGATGAAGAAGAAATGGAAAGAATACACAGAAGAACTGTATAAAAAAGATCCAAATGAACTGGATGACTACAATGGTGTGGTCAGCCACCTAGAGTCAGACATTCTAAAGAGCAAAGTCAAGTGGGTCTTAGGAAGCACTGCTGTTAATAAAGCTAGTGGATGCAACAGAATTCCAATAGAATTATTCAAAATCCTAAAAGATGATGCCATCAAGGTGTTACCTTCAATATGTTAGCAAATCTGGAAGACCCAGAAGTGGCCACAGGACTGGAAAAAGTCAATCCTCCTCCCCATTTCCAAGAAGGGTAATACGAAAGAATGTGCTAACCATCAGACAATTGCTTTCATCTCCCATACTAGCAAAGTCATGCTTAAAATCTTGCATGCTAGATTCATGCTAGATTGCATTCTAGGCTTCAGCATTATGTGAACCAAGAACTTCCAGATAACCAAGAGGGATTTATAAAAGGAAGGGGAACCAGAGTTCAAATTGTCAACATTCTCTGGATCATAGGGAAAACTAGGGAATTCCAGAAAAACATCTACTTCTGTTTCATCGACTATGCAAAAGCTTTTGACGATGGTGTTGTTGTGTAGTCCTGTCTAACTCTTTGTGACCCCATGAACTGCAGCATGCCAGGCTTCCCTGTCCTTCACCATCTCCCAGAGCTTGCTCAGACTCACGTCCATTGAATCAGCAATGCCATCCAACCATCCTCTTCTGCCGTCCCCTTCTCCTGCCTTCAATCTTTCCTAGAATCAGGGTCTTTTCTAATGAGTCAGCTCTTTGCATCAGGTGGCCAAAGTATTAGAGTTTCAGCTTCAGCATCAGTCCTTCCAATGAATATTCAGGATTGATTTCCTTTAGGATGGACTGGTTGGATCTCCTTGCAGTTCAAGGGACTCTCAAGAGTCTTCTCCAACACCACAGTTCAAAAGCATCAATTCTTTGGCACTCAATGTTCTTTATAGTCCAACTCACACATCCATACATTACTACTGGAAAAACCATAGCTTTGGCTAGATGGATCTCTGTTGGTAAAGTAATGCCTCTGCTTTTTAATATGCAGTCATAACTTTTCTTCCAAGGAGTAAGTGTCCTTTAATTTCATGGTTGCAGTCACCATCTGCAGTGATTTTGGAGCCCAAAAAAAACTAAATCTGTCACTGTTTCCACTGTTTCCCCATCTATTTGCCATGAAGTGATGGGACCAGATGCCATGATCTTTGTGTTTTAAATGTTGAGTTTTAAGCCAGAATTTTTACTCTCCTCTTTCACCTTCATCAAGAGGCTCTTTAGTTCCTCTTCACTTTCTGCCATAAGGGTGGTGTCATCTGTATATCTGAGGTTATTGATATTTCTCCAGGCAATCTTGATTTCAGCTTGTGTTTTATCCATCCTGGCATTTCACATGATGTACTCTGCATATACAGTAAACAAACTGTGTGGACCATAATAAACTATGGAAAGCTTTTAAAGAGATGGGAATACCAGACCATCTTACCTGTCTCCTGAGAAACCCATATGCCCATCAAGAAGCGACAGTCATAACCCTATATGGAACATGTAACAACTGATTGGCTCAAGATTAAGAAAGGAGTATGACAGGGTGGTCTGCTGTCACCCTGTTTGTTTAATCTATACACTGAGCACATCATGAAAAATGCTGGGCTGGATGAGCTATAAGCTGGAATCAAGATTGCCGGGATCAAGAAACATAAACAGCCTCAGATATGTGGATGATACCACTCTAATGGCAGAAAGAAAAGAGGAAATAAAGAGCCCCTTGATGAGGGTGAAGGAGGAGAGTGAAAAAGGTGGCTTAAAACTAAATATTAAAAAAAACTAAGATCATGGCATCCAGCCCCATTACTTCATGCCAAATACAGGGGAAAAGGTGGAAGTAGTGACAGATTTCCTCTTCTTGGGCTCTAAAATCACTGCAGATGGCGACTGCAGTCATGAAATTTGAAGATGTTTGCTTCTTGGCAGGAAAGCTATGACAAACCTATACAGTGTGTTGAAGAGCAGAGACATTACTCTGCCAACAAAGGTCCGTATATTCAAGGCTATGGTTTTCCCTGTGGTCACGTACGGTTGTGAGAGCTGGACCGTAAAGAAGGCAGAACACCAAAGAATTGATACCTCCAAATTGTAGTACTGGATAAGACTCCTGAGAGTCCCTTAGACAGCAGGGAGATTAAACCAGTCAATCCTAGGGGAAATCAACCCTGAATACTCACTGGAAGGACTGATGCTGAAGCTGAAACTCTAATATTTTGGTCATCTGATATGAACAGCTGATTCATTGGAAAAAGTTCCTGAGGCTGGGAAAGACTGAAGGCAGAAGTAGAAGCAGGTGTCAGAGGATGAGATAGCTGGATGACATCACCAATGCAATGGACATGAACTTGGGCAAACTCTGGGAGATGGTGAGGGACAGGGAGACCTGATGTGCTGCAGTTCATGGGGTTGCAAAGAGTCAGACACAACTGGGCAAGTGAGCAGCAACAACTAAAAAATATTCATAGAATATATTGAGTAGTCCAAAAAGTTCATTCATAGACTATATTGAGTTGTCAAAAAGTTCATTCGGGTTTTCTAAATGAGGTTTAAGCCAACCCAATAATTACCACAAATAATAAGAAACAACAGCACTTCCATTTGTTTTTAAGCTTCTAAAAAAAGATTTTATCTTCTAAAGAAGATTTTTAAATAACAAAACCTATATTTTTATCTCCACATATAATGTCACACTTCTGAAAAGCATAAAACAAAAATAACTTTCACATATGAATACCTACCTGGACTTACACAAAACAATCTTTTGTTCTAAGCAGAATATTTTAGGAGTGCACTCACTCATTGATGAAGGGACATATTAGTGAGATTCCTAATGGCATTCAACAAAGGGTTATTGAGCTAGTCCTATGAATAACTCTTACTGGAGCTTCATTTTATAGTAAACGGATGAAAACTCCAAAAAAAAAAAATAAAGATTCCAGAGAGTAAACTAGGATTCAGATGTGTTTATGTGTCTCTGAGTGAAACTATTGAGCAAGAAAGGCACAATCATAAAATTATTCATGTAATGAAAGCCAAAGAAAAACAGGATTCAACACGAATATAATTTTTCAGAACACACCTATTATATATGGAAGTTCAAAGGCATTTTGTCTTGTTAGAGTACCTGACATCCCCAAAGAGCTCTGAGCCCCACATCTGAGCTTCAGGGTTGGGTGTGATGAATAGACCAGAGAGCTTCACGTTTAAAATCCCAGTCTCTACAATGGGACAGACCCAGGTCTGGATCTTGGCTCCATGTTATTGGCTGGGTGACAAGGCAAAAACACTCCCTCTGTGGACCCCAGTTTCTTCATTTGTAAAATGCGAGTACTGAGAGTAATTGTACGGATATAACCAGACATTCAGTGAATGCTGACCAGGTCCCTGGCACCCCGCTTGGACCTGTCCTTGCATTATACCTCATTTAATTCATTTTATGAAAAATGGGGAGACAGAGGAGTTAAATGATCTCACCAAGAATTAGAACTGGCAGAGTCAGAATTTGATCCTAGGGAGATGACTCCACCTTCATGATGCTGTTTGTGAAAATTAAATGAGATAATGCCCATAAAATGCTCCGTATGGTGCCAGGCACATAATAAGCACATATAATAAATTTTTCAAGAATCTTTTTAACTAAAAATGCCCTGCCCTTTCTCCAGTCTCACTGCAACCAATAGATATGAAGGGTTGTACAGAGGGTTTATGTGGGGACTCTGTTTATGCTGAATTCTCCTCTGGTTGAAAGAACCACAGGAAAGAGTCTTACCTCACCAGGCAAAGCACTCCAAATAACCCCCTGGAGAAATTCCTATTTGTCTTCGTGGAGGATAATAAATACAAGTTTGGAGATCAGATCCAAGATTCGTGTTTGAACAATCTCTCTCACTGAGGTTAAAACTTCCAGCGGTTTATCTCAACCTTTCTTGAATCTGTTTGTTTAATCTATCTGATATTGTTAACTTATTTTTTGTCCCTATCTCAGATATAACTATATTGTTTTTAGGGAAAACATTTAAAGTATAGAGTGAAGTCAGCTGTGCAAGCCAAACTTCTGACTGGCCAAAACTAAACACACTTTGTATCTTCTGGGTTTTCATTCCTTGTAGAAAGGGGAGCTAGAGAGAAAATGAAGATTCTTTCAAATACCATGTTCACTTACATAACTTTCTTTCTTATTTTAATGTCTGTATAACCGAGTTGCCACCATCCTGTTTCCCCTAGTCCTGTACTTTAAGGTTGGGCAGATGTAGGTATAAGCAGAAATTAATGATCGTCCTTTCATCTCCAACAAGATCCCTCCTGGTTCTGTCCCCTGTCCTAACTAGGCCTTCAGGGGATCCTGACAACTCAGGCAACCCGTGAGGTGACAGAACCCATGGAAGAAACAAAGAGGAAGGAAAATACTCCCTCATCATTATCAGAAATTATGTGCTGGCTGAGAAAGCCTGAATTATTCAGTATGCCCTGAGTGTGAGTTTGAAAGAACACTCTGCAGTTATTAACAAGACTGAAGTTGAAAGATATCTGCTAATATGGAACAACTGCCAGCATTTATTATTAAGTAAGAAAATTCAAGCCTTGTGTATACTATTTTACCAAGTTGTGTACACACAGGCTCTCGGTCCAGAAGACATAGAAAACCTGTAAGAGTGGTTATCTCAGGGGAAAGGGTTAAGTGTGGGGGTAGACTTGTTTTTCAACCTACATCTTGTTGTGCTGTTTGAATTCTTTATAAAGAATGTTTGAACAATCAATCATGAGCTGAAGACTCTACGTGGAGCCACAATGACCTCCTGTTCAGGTGATCTACTCTCCCCAGATGGAGAAGAACAAGAAACTGAGGCAAGATGGGCCCTCAAGGCAGAAGAAGAGACATCTGGAAAGAGTTCTGTGAAGATGTTGCCCAGATTGACATTCGTGACTTTCCCTATTACTCTCCTCCTGTGTAGACTTGTCTCCTTCACATATTACCACAAAGAAAGCAAAAGGGGACCCGTGTAAAGATAGTGCCTAACACGTAAGACACGAATGACAGCAGGTTTTTTAAAAAAACTTTCCAGAAAGAGAATTACTTCAGAAAAGAGGAGACATTTTCATATACTTGTCTCTACTTTGGAGGCTTCCCAAGTGGCACTAGTGGTATAAAGAATCTGCCTGCCAATGCAGGAGCTCCAAGAGATGCAAGTTCAATCCCTGGGTTGGGAAGATCTCCTGGAAAAGGAAATGGCAACCCACTCCAGTATTCTTGCCTGGAGAATCCCATGGAGAGAGGAGCCTGGCAGACTACAGTCCATGGGATCACAAAGAGTCAGATATGACTGAGCACACACAAACATCTCTCTTTTTAAAGAAAGAGAACTTAGGCTCTTTAGGGAGATATAGGAAAGAAATCAGACAATCAAAGATTAGAGTATGAAATATCAAAAGGAAATAAAATATAACCTGAAGTAGCATTTGAAAAAAGTTTAAGATAATAAAAGCATAAGAATGAAAGTCATATCAGAAGCAGCAAGAATAGATAACACAGCTAGGTATATGGACGTAGTGAAAGTGAAGCGAAAGTCGCTCAGTCATGTCTGACTCTGCAACCCCATGGACTACACAGTCCATGGAATTCTTCAGGCCAGAATACTGGAGTCAGTAGCCTTTCCCTTCTCCAGGGGATCTTCCCAACCCAGGGATCGAACCCAGGTCTCCCGCATTGCGGGCGGATTCTTTACCAGCTAAGCCACTAGGGAAGCCATATGGAGGTAGCTGCTGCTGCTGCTAAGTCGCTTCAGTCGTGTCCGACTCTGTGCGACCCCATAGACGGCAGCCCACCAGGCTCCCCCGTCCCTGGGATTCTCCAGGCAAGAACACTGGAGTGGATTGCCATTTCCTTCTCCAGTGCATGAAAGTGAAAGTGAAAGTGAAGTCGCTCAGTCATGTCCGACCCTTAGCGACCTCATGGACTGCAGCCTACCAGGCTCCTCTGTCCATGGGATTTTCCAGGCAAGAGTACTGGAGTGAGGTGCCATTGCCTTCTCCGATATGGAGGTAGAGGTATACCTTAAGAAATTTGTATAACAAAAAATGAAAAAGAATTCTAAAAATAAAAGAGAGTATAAAGAAGATGACAGATGGGTGAAGAGGCTCATTGTATGTGTAGCTAATATTCCTAAAGTGGAAAACAGAACAAATATTCAATATAATAAGGAAGAAATGTTTTCTTAAATAACAAAAAAATATGAATCCACTGATTAAAATCTACAGAAAATAGACTTTTTGATCAAGGAAAAATACAGTCTCAAATTTGAACCATATCTTAGTGGAAGCCATGAAGTCTGAGAATTAAAAAAGATTCCTAAGGACATTCAGAAATTAAATAAAGCATGTTTCCCAACGAGAGAAAATGGCTGACCTCAGCCTTCTCCATATCAACATCCAGTGCCAGCAGTAGGTGAACAATATCTACAGAATTCTGATGGAGAAAAACGTGTGACCTGAGAATTATATGTTTTATGTCTAAAGACAGTTTTAATAATGCAAACAATCTGATAACATAGCATTTATGAGCCCTTCTTTTAAAAAAAAAATGACACAACAAATTCAGCCAACCCAAAGATAAGTAAAAAAATGTTTGAAGTCATGTCATGATCAGGAAAACCATGGATGAAAGGACTATTGGTGACCACTGAGTGTGTAATTACATTCTCAGAGCTCAGTTCTATGTACGTTGTAAATCTTGGTAATACAAAAAATAATAATAATAAAAAGTGAGATGAGTGAAAGAAGCTGAGAGGAAGTGTAAAATATAAATCTTCCTCTTCTTTCATCCTGAGTTATAAATCTGCCCAACATTGATAAAACAAGAAAGAGAGGTTTAACCATCAAAGTTTCAAATATTATTATGAGAAATGGGAAGACAAAGCAAAGCAAAGAAGTCACAGGCAGAACAAAATAACCAAAATAAATTTTGTGACAACAATATAAACAGAAAATATAGATATACTATCACCAAACAAATATTGTAATAAAATTAAGTGTAATAAATACATGTTATAAAAAAATAAATGTAAACGAGGCAGCTGTACATAACAAAAGAAAAAGACTATCAGTCTAGACTAGTAAAACTCATCTACTTACCATGCTAATAGCAAAACAATGAAGGCTTGGATAAAAAATTTATGATACGTTCATATCACAGAAAATTTGGCAATCATTCAGAAGGAACTGGCTTCCCTGGTAGCTCAGTTGGTAAAGAATCTGCCTGCAAATGCAGGAGACCCCAGTTGAATTCCTGGGTTGGGAAGATCCCCTGGAGAAGGGAACAGCAATGCACTCCAGTATCCTTGCCTGGAGAATCCCCATGGACAGAGGAGCCTGGCGGACCACAGTCCATGGGGTCGCAAAGAGTCAGACATGACTGAGTGACTAAGAACAGCACAGGAGAAAGAACTGGATGTGTAAGAAATGATGTAGAAAGAAGTCCAAAATAAATTAATAGAAAAATATTATAAGGATAATGCCTGTTAACCCATTTGTATTTTACAAAAGATATATGTTGTACAAGTACATATTTGTACACCTGTCTGCATATATAGGTGTATCCATATGCAATTGCTATGTGTGTATGTATGTCCAGAGTTACAGTACTGGAGAAGGTGAACTGATGAAAGCAGTCCACCCCATAAGAAGGAGTATTTTATCCCTGACATTGTTTAGAATTGCTGGTATATGGTGCTAATAAAAAACAGACTGACTTTTAGGAGTCTTCATTATTTTTTACAGTTCTTTCCTAACAATACACCTCTGTCTGCACTTGGGGTGGATCATTCCAATCTCCTTGCTCTTGCTCAGTGTGTGTGTGTGTGTGTGTGTGTGTGTGTGTGTGTGTGTGTGTGCTCACGTGCATGCTTTGTAGCCAGATGGTAACAACACATAGGTAATAGTGGTCACACCTAGGAGTGGAATTGGAGGATGTTTGAAGAACAGATATGAAGAGCAGACAACTTATGAACTTCTCTGTCTTATAAAAAAATTTTAAATGAGAATATATCTCTTTATAATACAGCTTTAATTAATAATAAAAATGAGAAGAATATAAAAGAGTTCTACTTGGAAAGAAGGAGTCAATGTATTTGAAAACTCAGTTGAGTTTGGTGCTCCTGCCAGATCTAGAAAAACTGCGTACACCTTGGGTGACTTAGTGCTTATATCAAATATAAGAAAACATCCTGGTCCATCTATGTTCCAATACCTACCCCAGTGCCTGGCACAAAACAGACATTCCATAAAGATTTGTTGGGAGAATTAATAAATTAATCTGGTCAAAAAAGCTTTTTCCTAGCAATGAATTTCAGGAAATGTTGCATGAATTGTGTAATGAATGACACTTTCAGAAAGAGATGTACAAAAGATACAAAAACACTTGCAAAAAGGATCCTTTGCTGTACTAACTCTCAGGACTTACAAAGACATAACTCTCAGCCATCTCTCCTGCTAGACCTTTCTTTAAGGGACTCAAAAGCATTTGTGTGCTGTTTCCTGGAAACCTGAACTAATATACAGATGGTGCTTAGAGGATGGAGTGAAGGTGACATGGAGCAAGTCCCTTAGACGGTCTCTTTCAAGTGACAGATGTTTCAAGTGGTCTCATCAATTGCTAGGTTGCAGATACCTTCCAGTGGAGTCTCTCTCAAGGGTATGAAGTGCCATGTGTTGCTGCTGTTGTCTAAAGAGTCATCCACTCTCTTTAGACACCTGGTGATCTAAATTCTGGTGGCAGAATCGATGTTGCATTCAGCTGCTAAAAACTAATTTGCTCATTTCTGTGGTAGAAATAAAGCAGGTTCTTTTTCTTCTATGCTGTATTAGCAGTTTGCACAGACAGCCAGACCCACAGAATGGCTAAGACCCAAGATGGCTTTCCTTCTGCCTCCCATTCACCCCAGATCCAGTGAGGAAGAAAAGGAACGGTCCCTGAATAAAGTGGAGAGCTCAGGGTTATAATTTCTCACCCCTCTAGGCAGAATTATGCTCATCCTGATGGTCGGAAGGGGCACTGGTGCCATCTCGACATGTTATAGCATCCCAGTGGGAGGAAGAGCAGTGGCGGGCACCCAGGGCAACTCCTGTAACTTCGGCTGACCCCATGGAGGGGCGCGGGGCTTCTCAAAAGGGACCAATTTGGTCCTGCCTCTTGTGTAGGGCTGCTTTCAAACATGGGCCTTACAAAAACATGTACACGACTAAAAGACAATCACACAGCAAAATGTCCATCATTGCCCTGACACTTCTATTCTAAATGCAGTATCCCAACCCATGTGCAACAGCAAGGCATGTACCTAAGGCTATATGCTTTTCCTACTCTCTAGGACAGGCTGGCAACCACAAAAAGCTTCTTTCATAAAGGGGCATTTTCTTGGAGAGACCTAGGACCTCAGGTAGGTTCCAGAGATTCCTATCATAATAATTTCCTATTGTGGATAATTACAGATTTAATTCATATTTGGATACAGAATGGAGGTTGGCCATAGAGGTGATGGCAGAAAGAACCAACATTTCTGTCTCCAAATGGAACTTTAAATCTACAAACGCACTTGAAGACACTCTTACTCTTGGGAGATCTGTCTTGATGCCATGGGTCCCCCTTCCTGTTCCCCATGCAGGGATCACAGAGGGCCCTGGACTGGAGATTCCAGGATGTGACTAGATCATGTTTACAAAGGATGAGGTTGCAGCGTGGTCAGAGTTCCTAGTCATGGGTGGTTTTCTCTCCACACGGCAGGTCCAAAAGGGCACAAGGAAGTCTGGCCGCCCAGCTCTCCCTCGTTATTTCTTCCCCAAACTCTCTCAGCGGCTTCGTTTTCTGTCCCCTGATGTGACTGATGAGTGATCAAATGGTCTGGGTTTCAGAGGAGAGAGAGTTTCCTTTCAGGCCTCCAGCCCCAGCCACAGACTTCCTCACTGGGGTTTCTGGCACATTATGTCATAGCCCATGGAACTCTGCATGCCTTTGCCATCATCCTCTGAAATTTCACAGGGAAGGGGAGCTGCGAAATGCAGGGCCAGGAGTGCCCCACCCACAGTGCCTCACAGGCACTGCTGCTGCTGCTGCTAAGTCACTTCAGTCGTGTCCGACTCTGTGCGACCCCATAGATGGAAGCCCACCAGGCTCCGCCATCCCTGGGATTCTCCAGGCAAGAACACTGGAGTGGGTTGCCATTTCCTTCTCCAATGCATGAAAGTGAAAAGTGAAAGTGAAGTCACTCAGTTGTGTCCGACTCTTCGAGACCCCATGGACTGCAGCCCACCAGGCTCCTCCATCCATGGGATTTTTCAGGCAAGAGTACTGGAGTGGGGTGCCATTGCCTTCTCCGTCACAAGCACTAGGCGGACTCAAATATTTGCTGAATTAAGAGAGCTTAGAATCTTAATCACTGTGAAAAATTAAAGTTCCTGGTGAAAGTGACCTTGATCTCCACGATAATAAAGCATCCGGAATAGCTGCATCAAGGAGAATCCTCTGGAAATCCTATCTTGAGAGAAGGTGGATGAATTAGATAGAATGGATTCTCCCAGTGTAAAGGATATAGTCACTTAAAGCTCCTTCTATCCTTTACAAAGTGTGATACATGGGTCCATGCAGGTGTATAAAAGGATTTCATTTGTATGCAAGCAAATATTTTATAATAATTATTCTGAATTTGTTTAATGTTAATTAGGAAAATATAAGTAGTAAACCAAGAATATGATTTCACGGATACTTGTTTAGAACGAGATTAAGATATTTATGTTTAATTGTTTGAGCTGATTTACAGAAAGAATTAAATAAATAATAGTTTAAGTAACAAAGTCAAAATGATGAAGATGAGTATATGAAAGATTAAAATTAGAGAAACACTGACTACACCCAAATGCATATATATACATATATGCATTTATATATATATATGCTCCCTGGCAGATCTGGCAAGAGCAGAAAGTGAGAGACCTATTAAGGTCAATAAATACGCTAACACATACCCTGAAAGGGGCTGCCCAGGTGGGGCTAGTGGTAAAGAACCTACCTGCCAATGCCAGAGATGTAAGAGACGTGGGTTTGATCCCTGGGTCAGGAAGATCCCCTGGAGGAGGGCATGGCAACCCACTGCAGTATTCTTTCCTGGAGAATCCCAAGGACAAAGGAGCCTGGTGGACTACAGTCCATGGGGCCACAAGGAGTTGGACATGGCTGAAGTGACTTGCACAACACAGAAGCACATACCCTGAATGATCTCATAAACATCACCAATATCTAACAGCTCTACTGGGTTATTCTGAGGCTGAATTTATAGTCCCCTAGATGGAATCCTCCTTCTTCAGCTCTGTAGAGTGTCCAAAGGAGCGTCACTGCATGCAGGGGAATTGTGGACCTTCTCTGGAGGGCCAGCTTTGCAACCTCGGAGGCTTTCCAGGCGTCATCTAGGAGATGTTCCAGGGCATCAGAACGCTTATGGAGTTGGACTGCCTTGTTTGAACCTGGTCTGAACCCCTGACCGGAGGCTTCTTCTCCTCCATTTAAAAAAAAAGAACTGGTGATAAGACACAAAAGAAACACTTTTTAAAGCAATATAATCTACAGCTATAACAAGTAGAGCAATAGGAATAAAAGGAAGTCTGCTGAGGCAAAAGAAAGAACTAAACAGCCAGTCAGTGCCCTGGACACCCAAGCAGGCAGAGCTGAGCTCAGGCACCTACAGACCACAAGTCTTTGCAGCAGGGTGGTCACTCCACAAACCCAGAAAATTAGCCCTCATGGTCCATCCTAAGGCATGACAATGTTGTTTTATTTTTTATTATTTTTTTAATTAGAGGAAAATTACAATGTTGTGTTGGTTTCTGCTTACAACCACACAAATCAGCCATAATTGTACACATATTGCTCCCTCTTGAGCCTCCAACAACATTGTTTTAAAGCAATAATAGTTTGAGATGGTAAAATGCTGTGATGTCAGCATGAGGGGTGGGATCAGAATTGGGAGCACCAGGTAGATTCTTGTAGGAACCCTAGTGCCAGGCTAGACCCTGGAGCTAAGATCAGAACGCTTGGGAGCTTAGGTCTAAGTGCATGGTCAGGAATGAAACTCACCCCCTTGCTCGCCAGTCGGTGGAGACCTATGTCTCTGTCATGCCCAGGTAAAGCAGACACTGAGTGGCTCCTGGCACACACACTGTCATATCTGTGTCAAGAAAAGGTGCTGCCCCCCAAAATGCCAACTAAACCCAAAATTGGGGAAGAAGTGTCTTGAAGAGGCTTAAATGCAAGGGGGGATGCAGGGGGGAAGAAGTAGCAGGCGAGATCATCAGCAGGAGGGGCAGTAGACAACTCAGAGACGGCAGAGGCTGAACGTCCTGCACAACAGGGTTGCTTGAACTGGGAGACTCTGTCATAGCCCGTGATAGCCGGAGGCCTACCCCAGAACCATGGTCTAGAGCCTCTGGAGGCCTGGCTGCACACCTGATGAGATATATTCGCCTTCTATTTCCAGTGACCTTCACAAGTCATCCCCACTCTGGAGCATGTGTTCATCCTCACACCTGGGGAGGCCTGACTGCTTACACTGGGACCCAGGACAGCAAGGCTGGGGAGCGAACCAGATAACCAGGGTCAGCTGCCACAGCTGGACCACCGTGGGTGAGGAAGTGGGTAGGAGCCAAAGAGACTGTGCATACGGAGGGTAGTGCCAATGGACAGGGAAGGCTGGGGTCAAAAGTGAAGGGCTAGAAGGGAAGTTTCCAAGAAGAGAGTGAAATAAAAAGAACAGACTTGAAGCATTAACTCCAAGGAAGACATTGACAGCCACAACCAAATAATTAACTCCTTCCAGACAATATGGTCTCTCTGGTGACCTTCCTCCAGGCTTGGGTACATGACCCTTTGGTGTGTCCCATTCTGAATCCTCTCTTACCACACTTACCACACTGCACTGTCCTGCCAACTTACTCCTCTCTCTCTTATAAGGACAAAGGCTATCTCTTTTTCGTCTGAGTACTTTTTTTTTTAAGATTTTTTTTGATGGGGACCATTTTAAAGCCTTTATTGAATCTGTTACAATATTGTTTCTGCTTTATGTTTTGGGTTTTTGGCCATGAGGCGCGTGGGATCTCAGCTCCCAGACCAATACACCACCTGCCTTGGAAGGCAAAGTCTTAACCACCTGACCTCCAAGGAATTCCTCATCTGAGTATTACTAATACCTAGTAGAGGGGAAAAGACAGAGAGATGGGGCGGGGGGGTGGGGGGGCAGTTGGGGAGGGAGGGAGAGGTGGGGCAGGAAGAAGGGAGAAGAGATGGAGAACGAAAGAGAGCAAGATAGACAGATGAAGTGAATTTGAACTGAGCTGGCAAAGCTCCACCACAGCCAAATCACTTGGAGCTCCTGAGGGTGCATTATCACAGGGTTTCAGCTACATTTCAAAAGTCAGCTCAGGCTTGCTAATCCTTGAGAGTAACTCATGGTGCAAGCAGGGTGCCTTTGCCAAATCCAATTGCACCCCCTCAACAGCATCAGCCTGCCACTTTTTTCTCTTTCTGTGTAGCCCCACCCACCCTCTTCTTTGGAACCTGCTTGACACAAAAAATGTCCTGTAGAAAATGCAACCACTAATTATACCAATGAAAGAAATCCTTGTCTCAGATACGGAAAGATGAACCACAGAAAAACAACTCTTCAATAATAATTTTCCAGTCCTTTATTTTCAGCTAGAGTTGATTTTCTGCCTGTGCACTGGGTTTTCCCAGAGTTCCTGAATACTTTTACCCACCATAAATTCACAGGGAAAAAAAAAAAAACCTCTCGCAAAGTTGGCATTCTGTATTAGAAAAAGTATGAATTGCCCCTCACCTAACTGAATTGCTTGCCTTGGTTTCTCTTCCAAGGAAGTACATAACTTCAAAGACCATTTGCTTTAAGCTCCTGAGTTTTCTTGATTTCTAAACTCTCCCTAGATTTTCCTCATACCCCATCCTTGAATCCTCTTATCTCTGCGCTTCTACTTCCCCAGCCACCGGCAGACATCTGCTCACCTGCATGTCAGTCATGAGTCAGGGCTCATCACGTCTCCATCCCCCCAGACAGGTAGGGGACCCCTGCCAGGAGCCCTGCCCTGTGCTTAGGCTGGGAGGCAGGCAAAGACCAATCAGGTGTAGCTCATCAAGCCTCTGGGTCTCTACTGGGCAAATGCCCTTCCGTTTCAAGTCCCAGCTCCAAAGTCATCTCCTCGGTGAAGGTGTTCCTGTTCAGACCTGCCTCTTGGGCCTTACAGTCCCCTCTTCATATTTCTGTGATCATGCTTATCCTATGTTAGGACTTAAGAAAAACAACAAATTATACCCCTGCCCTCTGGTTTTAGAATCGATTGAGAAATATACACGAGTCAAAGAGATGTAGCTCATGATATCAGCTACTTCACATGTTGGAGGAAGCTGGTAGGAGACAGCAAAGAGCCTACAGCCAAAGGAGATGCTAATGTACCACATACCCCATACACACACCCACTAGCAAGCCTGACTGTTTACTTGGCCAGACTGAGCCACCGGAGAACTTTGGACCTGCTGCCACAGAGCATAAATTTGAAGCTCAGCTCTGACACGTATGAGCTACACGTTATGGGCACTTGACTTAACTTTTCTAACTCTTTACCCGCTGAGCTACAAGGCGGAGCTGCAGCAGCACCTGACTTCTGCCTTGTGGGAAGCGATGTATGAGGGAAGGCTTGTGCAGCTCCTGGCACACTGCTTGGCACAGACACGGGGATCAGCAACCACAAACATGCCCATTCCTTTCATGCTGCTCTGCGCAGCCACTGGGTTGTAACTGAGAACTTCTGGTCTGTAACAGCACAGGCCCTGCAGCCAGAGGCTGAGTTCAATCCCAGCTTCAGCCCTCGCTCTGCGGCTCAGAGCCCGTTACTTAACCTCTCTGTGAAAAGCAAAAGTATTAGTCACTCAGTCGTGTCTGGCTCTTTGTGATCCCATGGACTGTAACCCTCCAGGCTCCTCTGTCTATCGAATTCCCCAGGCAGGAATACTGGAGTGGGTTGCCATTCTTTTCTCCAGGGGGTCTTCCCAACCCAGGGATCAGAACCCGGGTCTCCCCACTGCAGGCAGATTCTGTATTATCTGAGCTACCAGGGAAGCCCGAACCTCTGTGATATAGTTTTATTATCGGTAAAAAGGGTTATTCTCAGCCTCCCTGGTTGGTTGGGGCCTGGTGTTCAATAACGCAGGCAAAGCACTCGGAACAGCTTTGATGCAGAGTTTGCAGGTTGGGCTAAATGTGTTAGGGTATAAACAAATATTTGTCTACACCCTGTTTAAGAAGAGAGGGAAAGAGATGTGTGTGGAAGGCCTTCATCAAATGGCTAACATTAGATTTAGACCCTTATAGTGTACACATCCCTTATCAAAAAATGCACTTTTCTACCATCACTTCATTTTGTTCCTAGCAAAGGACCACCTTGCACTGCTTACTAGCAGCCTGTGAAGGGCTTCAAGTTCAAGGTCAGAAGACAGCATGGATAGGACCAGGCAGACCTGGTCAGACCTCTTGGGCCCCATCCTGGTCCTGCCCTTCCTGGCTGCACAAACTTGGGCAAATTTTGGAACTTCTCTTTGCCTAGGTTTCCTACATCACACTAAAAAAAAATGACATCAATTCTTACCATGGGAGCTTAATAGTAATCTAGGCTTCCCTGCTGGTTCAGATGGTAAAGAATCTGCCTGCAATGCAGGAGACCCAAGTTCAATCCCTGGGTGGGGAAGATCTCCTGGAGAAGGGAATGGCAACCCACTCCAGTGTTCTTGCTGGAGAATTCCATGGACAAAGAAGCCTGGCAGGCTATAGTCCATAGGGTTGCAAAGAGTCAGACACGACTTCCCTTGGCCTCGGTTTCCTCCATCTATAACAGCACCCAGCACATCATGCTGAAAAATGCCATCAGTTCTTACTAGCAGGAGCTTAGTTAACTGCCAGTGATTTCATTGGATTTGCTATTGTTGTCCCTATTTTACAAACAAGTGAACCAAGGCAGCCAGTTGTTGCTGGAGCCACGTCTGGAACTCAGCCTTCTGTTTCATTGCTTATTCCATTAAATTCCACTCTGAATGTTAGAATGATTTTTGGTGTGTAGGTACTACTTGTGTGTTGCTTTATTTTCCCCTGGTGCATTTTAGAAACAAGGAGGCCAGTATTTCTGGCCAACTCACCTACATTTCAGACTCGCTAGACTTCGTTCTGTTTCCCCCGTAAAAATAAAAGTGCAGAGCTCAAAATATTTAGAGTGGCACATTGGAAAATTTCCCCAACAAAGAGGGACCTCATTGTGGAAAACAGGAGCAGGCCTTCAAGTTGGCACCTACTCAGACCTAGAGACAGAAACCAGTGATGTCACCACTTCCCTACCTTTCTAATACAACTAGTGAAATAAAGAACAGACAGACGAGAAGGCAGCAAGATCCTGCTGTTTTATGACTATGATGAGAGCACATGACCAGTGTTCATGGAGCAGCTTTCACCAAATCCCAAAGGGAACTCTGGCCAGGAAAATACATCCCTTTCTTGCCCCAAGTCTAGAATTTCCTGATCCATCTCTGTTTCTGGAACTTGAAGTTCAACTCCATTATCTGGTCCCTTCTAAGGAAAAAGAAGTGGTTTTCATGTTTCAACCACTGTAAATTTATCCCTCTATCTAAGCATGTCAACAGCTGCCACTGTCATGCAACCTTCCAGCTGACACTCGCGAGTCAAACCCAGGATGATCATGGCTCTGAGTGAGAGCCAGAAGTGGAGGCATCAGTCCTGATTGCTCTCACATCCTCCTTTCCAGAGCTTTGAAAACTCAACCCACCCTCAGCCAAGTAAGGATCTGAGGCTAAGCAGGATGGGTCCCTCCTTCAAAGCTCACAGAAAGCACTCTAACTGCAAGTTTTGAGGGGCTCACAGGAGCTAAAGAAAGCAGTGATAATAAAAAGCCATTCATGGTGCACTTACTTAAGCAGCAGGAGGTAGGCTAAGTGCTTTAATATACATTATCTAATTTACACCCAATCTCAACCTGTGAAGTAGTTTCCCACCTATGTCTGAGAAAGCTCAGACTTACAGAGAAACAGTCACTTGCCCAAGGTGGCCTAAGCAGCAAGGGGCATGGCTGGGATCTGAAAGGGGGTCTGCTCTGCCTCCAAAGCCCACCCTTTTCCCATTGCATTGGAAGTCCTAAGGTGTGTTAGCCACCAGAGGTGCCAGACAGCTGGAGAATCATTCACCCAGCAGACACTTTACTGAGCATCTACACCATGTTAGACACTGTGCTAACTCCAAGGGATACAAAGGTGACGGGAGGCTTCTATTCTACTAGACACACAAGGAAATCAGACTCCAATGACTGCGCATTCCTTGAAAACAATGGAACCCTCAAGCAGTTTTCGGGAAATCCAGGAATAAGAGAGGCTGGTGCTGACTTGCTACCTGAAGTTCTAGAACTCCAGAAAACCATGCAGATGAATCCATGGATGACCAATCACTGTGCAAGGTGTCTAGGCCACTGGTCCTGGGGTCAGCCTTCTGGAGTTCCGTAGATCCTAGCAGCTACAGGGACAGCAGACAAATCCTCCCAGGTTCCAGGGGAGGAGCTTGATGAGAACCACGGTCAGGAAGATGAGATGCAGCTAGAGACGGCAGCATGGCCCTGAGACGTGGGCCCAGACTGCTGCAGCACATCCCGGGTCGGGTCTTCACCAAGAGCCAACAGTCAAGACCAGACAGCACTGTGGAATGCGGATGCCAGCTCAGAGTGACCACAAATCCTGCCCCATTAATGCCACGTCACTATGATGTCCCCCCAACAGGAACAGTCTTGCCTTGCCAAGGAGAGGGAGGGAGAGAGAAATACTTGATCTGATTGAGCATAAACTCAAGAAAACTGAGAAATCACTGAAGTTCCCTGAGTTGACCTGGGCGTAACTAGACAGAGCTTCTGCATCAGTCACTATGGTGACTGGAGGTAGAAACTCAGTAAAACTAAAGGAAAACACATCTCTGCATATATGAAGTGTGACTCCAACTCCCTGGGCTAGAGCAGGAGTCTGAGTGAGTGTTGGTGGCAGCCTGGATTAAAGAGCAGAAGAAGAGCTGGAGAGAAGTGGGTGGCTTGAAGTTATCCTTCACAGGCAGTACTCTGGGGACACCGTGATGGGTTGAATTTCAAAAAGATGGGTGTTATGAGTTGAACTGTGACCCCCAGAAGTTCATACGCTCAAGTCCTAACCCCCAGTACTTTAGAATGGGACTTGACTTGGAAATAGGGTTACGGCAGATGTAATTAGTAAGATGAAGTCATACTGGTGTAGGGTGGCCCCTTACCCAGTATGACTAGTATCTTTATAAGAAAACAACTTTGTGTAGACAGACACAGGAAGAGCACATTGAACATGAAGGCAGAGATCTGGGTGACATATCTACACGTCAATGAACAGCAAACATTGCTGGCAAATCTCCACGAGCTATGAGAAGTGTGCACGACAGATTCTTCCTCACAGTCCTCATAGGGAGCCAACCCAATGGACATCTTGATCTCGGACTTCTAGCCTCCAGAACTATGAGACAAACCACTGTTATTTAAGCCACCCAGTGCTCAGTAGTAAAGAATCCTCCTGCAATGCAGGAGACACAGGTTCGATCCTGAGGTCAGGAAGACCCCCTGGAGAAGGAAATGGCAACCCACTCCAGTATTCTCACCTGGGAAATCCCACGGACAGAGGAGCCTGCTGGGCTATAGTCCATGGGTCACAAAAGAGTCAGACACAATTTAGCAACTAAATAGCAACAGCAAAGGCACCCAGAATAGCAGTCCTATCAAACCAAAACAACACAGAATCACATTTGTATTTATTCATTACATGTTTTCTAGGTACCTAGTATTGACTGGATAAAGCAGAAGGTACTTTGAGGGATTCAAAGCTTGACACTGCCTGTGATCATTGTCCTTATTCTGGGGGCCACAGTCTCATAAATGTTCCTTTAGTCACAAGAAGCTGCTGGTAGGAATCCCTGGTTCTCCGGCCAGGGCTCCATCAGGAAGCCTGAGTCCTTCCAGCTCCTGAAGATGGAAGCCTCATGGCCACACAAACCCACTGAGCCTCACAGTTCTGTAGCCTGGTCCCTACCCAAGATGCAAGTGATTAGCTGATTATCTTATCTACCACCTTTAGGCTTCATTTCTCCTAACCTTATCTCCTTTCACAGGACTGACACCCAAGTTTTCCTAGAACACACATAACACACATTCTGTGAAAAACAAATTCCCCAAGCCTCACCCTTTTCACTAAATAGTCGCTCTGCCTCTTGAATTAACTGAAACCTCACTCTGGCCTCTTCCATTTTACCCTGGATTGTGTCCTTGCCCCCCACCCTGGTACTTCAGGGTGTAAGGCTACACGAAGAGAATCATTTCCTGTGACAGAAAACTAGGCTTTATTTGTTAACTCTCTCTCTCTTTCTTCTGGAAGCTAATGACACCATATTCTGTAGTGGACACCGGTCCATTCTTCACCTCTGCTCTTCTAATGTGAGAAATATCTCTGGGAACAGAGAGAGCTTGTTGACCCACCTTCTTTGCCCCTTGGTTAGTCCAGGATCTTAGCTCATAAATGTTCAAAATAACTTTTTCTCTCTAGATATTGACACTGTCTTGATAAGCAGGATCTTTTTTTGGTACTCCACAGTGGAAGCTAGGCAACTTCTTTCTCTTTGCACTCCTAGTATAATGTCCTTATCACCTTGATGCAATGGAAACCACTGAGGCACATTTTCCTGAAAAGAACAGATCCACAAAAAGAATATCTTCTCTAGTGTTCTGCCCCAGCTCCCTGCTACAGACAATGAGGTGAGGGGAGGTGACTGCAAAAGGGCGTAAGAAGCTATTCAAAGCTTTACTAGATGAAAAAGGAGAGAAAGAAAATTTGGATCTATCAGTCTGCTTTTTCTTATTGCATCTGTCCCACGCCTCTCTTTGTCCTCCAAACCCAGTACCCAAAGAACCAAGAGCACTCACTCACCGCTCTGACCAGGGGACATTCACACCTATCTCAGTGAAAGGAGAGGGTAGAATTCAACTGAGTTTTCTAAGCAGATATTTTTTTATTTCATGAGAGAGTTGGTAGTCTCAATAGCCAAGATGTTTTTGATTGGCAAGAACCTGACAAGAGTGGGAAAAGATGGTAAAAGTCAAAGAGGGGCTAGTCATCTCAAGAAAGCCACTGGGTACAGAGGATGATGAGACCCAAGGAGCAGAATCCAATCGGTCAGGGACAGGACGGCATGGAAATTGACCCTAGAACTTAAAGCACCCCCAGGGGGAAAAAGGAGGAAAAAAAGGAGGGGCAGAATCCTAAAATGACAAAGGAAACATTGAAGTGACTGTGTTTACCTTGAATTGTCTAGACAAAACTAGACTCTAGGCAAAAGTTTCCGCTACCTAGAAGAATGGAAATTTGAAAGCTGAACAGTATAGAAAAAAAAAGATTTTAAGCTGCATTTCTGCAATAGCATGTTTGAGGTTTCAGCCATACCCACTATACTAGTAATGGGCATAGTGTCTCCCTATTCCATGCTTGAGACTCTATTCATAGCATATTCCAGGCACACTGCCTCCCCTGCCCTTCTATGACCTTTTTTTTAAAAATTGAAGTATAGTTGATTTACAATGTTGTGTTAGTTTTGGGTGTACAGCTTCAGTGACCTTTTATTGCAGTTAAAACAAAATCCTAGTTCCTTACCACGACTTCAGGAGGGCAGCCAGGCCGTGGTCCCAGCCTTCCTGCATCGTCCAGGCTCTGCCTCCCTCTCCATCTGTGCCTTGCCCCTTCCTTCCTGGGCTAACACTCTCCAGCCACAGCAGCATCCTTTCAATTCTCATGCTTGCAGACCCTTTCCCACACAGTGCTTTCTGACACTCTGTTCTGTGGGGGCTCACACGCTCTCCCTGAGGCTTCTTATGGATAAGACAGGCTGCTGTCTGTCCTAGAGAAAGCTCCTTGACTCTTACGAGTTTCCTTACCATCTCCTGGGCTTCCCTGGACGCTCAGATGGTAAAGAATCTGCCTGCAAAGCAGGAGACCAGGTTTGATCCCTGGGTCGGGAAGATCCCCTGGAGAAGGGAATGGCAAGCCACTCCAGTATTCTTTCCTGGAGAATTCCTTGGACAGAGGAGCCTGGCGAGCTACAGTCCATGGAGTCGCAAAGAGTTGGACATGACTGAGCAACTAACACACACAAACACACACACATTCTATCCCCCAGCTCCCTGCCTCCACGCTGAGAACTCCTAGCCTGGACTCATCCTACCTGTAGTGGTTCCATTTGCTGGTGGTTATTGTTGTCTTTCACTCCAGTTAGTATGTAAACTCCATGAAGGTAAATCCTTCATTGCTCATGTTTTATCTTTCATTTCCAAATACTAGCCAAGTGTCCAGCACTCAACAAGTATTTGTTAAATGAAGGAATATTGTCCAGCTTATTGCCCATGTAACTTCTTTGATGGAGCAAAAAGAAGAGTGAAGCTTCCTCTGTTGATGTGGGTAATGCCTCCACAACATCTGTTTAGAGTACCCTAGGGAGCATTTTGCTTTAACAAGCCCAAGAATTTACATTAGCAAAAAACACATGTGGTTACTAGTGACATTAAACCAGTGGTGAGCAACCTTTTCTGCTTGAGAGCCAACTTAGGAAAAATACAAATGTTTATGATCAGCATTTAAAAATTTAATATGAAAATAACTTTACTGACTCCTATGGGGAGGAAGAAATGGTGCGTATTTTTACCACTGCAATGATGTACTTTATTGATCAGACATATATCAGTGGGCAATAGGCATTACTTTTGAACCACTAAAATGCTAATAGGAACAGTGATTCATAGATGTCTGTGACATAATAAGAAATACGTATTTGGTCTTTGCCCCTGGTTCCTGACAGAGAGCTCCTAAAACCCTCAGAATTTCCTGAGGGGTAGAGGTAATAGGAGTGTCTTTTGTTATTCATAACATGCCGTTTTCAACCTTACCAGAGTTTTACGATAATGAGGTGACTCTTGATGGGCCCCTAGATAGCTTCAGGATGGGGCTGGTTGCCAAAAGAACCAGCCGTGTGATCAGAGGGATTTGGATTGCTGTGCATGCCCCATTCCCACCACCTCTGGAGATGGAAAGTGGCTGGAGACTGAATTTAATAACCAGTGGCCAGTGATACAATAAATCATGCCTATGTAAAGAAACCTCCATTAAAAACCCCTATACAATGGACTTTGGAGATTTTCCAGGTTGGTGAACACGTCAAGGTGCTAGGAAGTTGTCATGCCTGAAGACAGCATGGGGGTTCTGTGCCCCTTCCCCTATACCTCGACCTCTGCAGCTCCTCTATTTGGCTATTCTTGAATTATCCTTTATAATCAACTAGTAACAGTTAAGTGGGCTTCCCTAGAGGCTCATACAGTAAAGAATCTGCCTGCAATGCAGGAGACACGGGTTCAATCCCTGGGTCGGGAAGATCCCCTGGAGAAGGGAATGGCAACCCATTCCAGTATGCTTGCCTGGAGACTTCCATGAACAAAGGAGCCTGGTGGGTTACAGTCCATGGGGTGGCAGAGAGTCAGACCCAACTGAGCAACTAACACAGACACACACAGTAATAGCAAATAAAGCACTTGCCTGAGTTCTGTGAGTCATTTCAACAAATCATCAAACCTAAGGAGGGGGTTGTAAGAACACTTGAATTTATAGCTGATTGGTCAGAAGCGACAGTCTGGGATTTATGACTGGTATCTAAAGTGGGGGCTGGCTTGTGGGACTAAGCCCTTAACTCCTAAGATCTAACACCAATTCCAAGTAGATAGTTTCAAAATGTAATGGAATTGTGGGATACCCAGCTGGTGTCAGTGGGTTGAAGTAGTGTTGAAAAAGATCCCATGCATTTAATGTCAGAAGTGTTGTGAATAAGAGCAGTTCAAGAGCTATCTCTTCCTCCTTAAGGAGATATATATATATCAGATTTTAAAGTTATGCCATCCAAAGAAGATAAACACACCTCAAGCTTTCATAAGATTATTCATTAGGTTACAGGAAGAATATATTAGAAAATCTATTTATTTTTTGTTTCACCCATTAAAAACACATACTATGTAAATATGTAGCAGAACATGTGTGTCATTTATATGTATTTATAAAATCTAACAGGATGCATATTTAAAACTTCCTATGAATATGAGGTCATGCTGAAAAAATATTGGAGGCTACTGATGTCGCAGGCCCAAATGCATTACGTTACTTTTTCCTTGAAACAACAAAATGAAAATATCCACATCGAAATGTGGATCGAAAATGATCCACATCGAACAGATGGGAAAATTGAGGCTCAGAGGTGAACCTACTAATTCAATGTCTCATAGGGTGTGAGGGACACAGCTTGGGCTGGTATGTGTCCATGCCACTCCATAACATCTACTGACTGATAACCTGTTTATGGCAGGCTCCGCGGCAGATGTTGGGGATAAGAAGACAAACAAGTTGTGTTCCCCCGCAACACATGCTCACACTCTTCATAGTTGGGCCACGCACTCCCACTGGGATAGAATCTTCTCTCCAGTCAGGGTGTGGGACCTAGAGCAACACTGGCTCCTGCTAGTTTCCTGGGACTTTCCTCTCTGCTTCTCTCCTGGCTTCCTATCCCTCCATCTTCGTAGAACATAAGGATCTGGGCGTCGGTGGTTCTGCGGGCAGTGACTCTAAGGACATCCTAGATGGTGGCTGGGTCCCTCCAGGGCTCAGCAGCGTGTGAGAGCGGGCACTTGCATGGGGAAGAGTGAGTGGACTCAGAGAGGACAAGCGTGGGGTAGGGCGGCTCTCTGCCAGGCCCCAGCAATAAGGATGAGGGCAGAGCATCAGAGAGATGGGGTTCAGGCTGCACAGAGAAGTCCGTAGGTTGAGGGCAGAACTGCCTCTTGGGCATGTGGTGAGGGTGGCAGGGAAACAGTCAAGGACCAAGGATCATTGCAGGGTATGTATTCTCTGGCGCTGCCGGAGGAATGGAGCAGGGATCTGTTTATTGGAGCTGAAATCAAAGGCAGAAGCTTATCAACTAGGAATGAAACAAGAACCAGTTACTAGAACTGGTCACAGTGGGCTTGTCAAAAATGCTGGTTTATTAAATCACCAATTGTCCATCTAAATTCCCTCATCTTAAAACAGGACTCTTCTAAAAGCCGAGGGAAGACAGAAGCTAGAAGTGAAATATAAGTATGGAACTATTGGGTTTGTAAAAATGTTCATCTGTGTTCTTCCATAAGAGCTTATGGAAAAATCTTTACAAATGTTTTGGGTAACCTAATATATCACCTTTCTTCTTTCCTTAGATCAATACCGATTGAGGGCATACTATGTGCTGGTCAGGAGACTAGGCGCCAGGTGCAAGAGTGAGGCAGCTAACCTTGCTCCTGCAGGGCTTTCTAGGCAGAGGGAGACAAACAGCTGAGGACTGACAGGACATCCTGAGCGCTGAGAGAGGATTATGGCAGTGGGCAAAGGGGCTTTTGTGCTTCTTCAATCAAGATGCAAAGGTGCAAGCATATCCACGCAAACTCAAGAATCCAAGCCTAACCACTAATGGAAAGGAGCCTAGAAGAGGCAGAGGTAGAAGATGTAGGGGAGTGGAGGGTAACTAGTGGTTTGAGGACCTCAGGGATTCAGGAAGGGAGCAAGATCTAGAGCCTTCTAACTCCGTTTGGTATCCTGTTTACCAGTAGGTATAATAGCCATGTCTCCAGAGCTGAGATAGCAGGAATAATCAATGATTAAGAGCTGATGTCTTCATATGGAATGATATATTTCTAGAGAGGTTGTGAACTGGCTGTACCACACCGTCTAATGGAAAACCTTGGCATTTGGAATTGGATGAACCATTTTTGAGTTCTAGTTATACCACTTTTCTAGCCAAGTGAGCTTGGGCAAATCATTTAACTTCTTTTAGCACTGGGTTGGTTGGTTTGTTTTTCCCTAGGACCTCCAACAGACAGAATTCAGTTCATTACAATCCTTGGTTCATGACACCATCTCATTATTAATCCATCATATTGCAATGATTCATCCACATTGTTGCATATAGGTGGCGTATTTTAAACTGCCATGTGACACCTCATTATGGGAATGCCTATGTGGATCACCCATATATGTCAGAGTTAGTAAGGCATATCAGTGGGGAAAAGAGAAACTCAGCTACACAGAGATAGAAAATAAGATAATTTTCCACAGGGACTAAGATAAAACAGATTCCTTAAATGATCCCACATGTAAAAATCAACTCCAGATAGTCTTACATGTCAAAAACAAAACTTTAAAACTTATAGAAGAAAATTTAGATGAATACATTTTAGGCCTTCTAATAGGGAAAGATTTCTTAAAGAAGACACATTGTTTATAAATAAAAGATTAATTAATTTAAATATTTTAAAGTTAGGAATATTTTCATTAGAATATAAGAACAGTTTCAGTTTCAATTTTTTCACTGATAAAATGAGGATAATAATACATTACAGAACTCTAGCAAGATGAAATGAAATAACACATGTGTAACACTTAACACAGAGCCTAGCACTTAGCAAACAATAAATGGTAACAATTATTAATCTTCTCAAACAATGATATTATTATTTATCAAATAATACTAAGTAACATGACAAGACATATTTAAGCCATATGAGAATAAGTGCTTAATTTCATGGTGATAGTTTCAAGAAAGAAATGATAATGTAATCTACATTAATAGACAACAAATACTTACTGAACCTATAGGGAGACAGTGGACAAATATTTATTGAGCTTTCATGCCAGGCACCAGGCCAGGGGCTGGTTAATTTATGTCAGCCACCATGACTTTTATGCCACACACACTACTTTCATACATTTGTCTGTGACCAGAGCAGAGAAGGGACCTCCACACACTTTGACAACTTGTACATAGCACTGTAGAACTTTGGCCCTGTCCAAACCAGAAATCCTAGAACCAGCCAACTCTCAGTTATTTGTACTAACAGGAGAGTACAGAAAAACAGACAATCCGAAACCATAGATAAGTTTTCTCTCATTCGTTCTGAGTTTTATGCAAATAATGAAAAGCCTCAAATCAATCCGACCCAACAATATGGAAGCAAGACCAGAAGTAAGGCAGTTTTCGGGAACTGTTTGATCAGCAGCTCAGTAATGACACGAAGATGCTCTCCATTTCTCTGCGCTGTGGCTCTGGATACAGAAGTACATGCACAGATACTTCAATGCAGCTGTTGGCTGCTCTGGAATGTACAGAGCCTCATACACAGGAAATGAAACTGGGCTGTGGACTCCTGGTTTGGAAAGCACTGAAAAGCAGCTCAGGGTCTGCCCTGCTGCTGCTGTTTTCTAGGATTCTACCCCCCTGAGGGCTTTGTACATTCATGTAACATAGCTTCCTTTTGGGTATCTCCTACCAGGAACAGCCAACATAAGCTTTTAAAAATAATAAATTGTGCCTAAATAGATTTTATCACATAATTTGCCAAATGAGAATTCGATAAACATTTATTGAGCTTTGGGGATGTCAACAATTATTCAGCTCTCACAAGTAACATTTGCTTAAAAAGCTACCTGAGAACAGGATAACAACCTTCTGAAAATAAGAATTCATGTCTAGCTAACCCAAAAGAAACCTAATCTAAACATCTTTCAGAGAACAAACAGTTCTCCTGAAAAATCACCCTGGTATGATTTATGGGACTGACATAGATTTGGACACTGACTTTTAAGGGAAAAAAGAAAGCTACTCCCTATCACAACATATTTTTTTTCCCACAACCTAGTGAGTTTCCTCCATTCCTGGAACCAATCCAATCATCTTCAGAATACTTCCTTTTTCTGAGAATGTGCTTCAAGTGGAAGTTATGCACCCAGTGTGGGTGTAGGAAGTAGGAAGCGGAATGGACCAGGAAATAAAGCCCGATTCTGGTCTCTCACTTACTAGCTGTGCAAGTCTGGACTCAATATCACCAAGTTGTTGTTCTGTCATTCTTCACATCAGATCATCACCCCCCTCCCCTACTTCACAGGTATTGTAGGATAATGTTTTCAGAAGCATGTTAAAGATAATAGCATACTCTATACTTATCTTCTACTAGATCATGATTTCCTTAAGGGCAGGAAGCATACATTTTTTTATTATTCCTTTCATTTATTTATCTTTTGGTCATGCTACACAGCTTGTAGGATCTTAGTTCCCCAACCAGGGATTGAACCCATGCCTCCTGCAGTGGAAGCTTGGAGTCCTAACCACTGGAAAGCCAGGGAATGTTTTAATTATAGCCAGGAAGCATGTTTTAATTATATTTGTATATTCCATCTCTCAATAAATGTTGATAATAAATGACAGCTGTCATGAAATAAGAGGAAAACAAAAGTCAACAGTAAAAGTTCAAATAAATAAATATTAGGGCTTTAATCTGATGACTCGGATGGTAAAGAATCTGCCAGCAATGAAAGAGACCTGGCTTGATCCCTGGGTAAGGAAAATCCCCTGGTGAAGTGCATGGCAACCCGCTCCAGTATTCTTGCCTGGAGAATTCCATGGACAGAGGAGCTTGGTGGGCTATAATCCACGGAGTCCCAAAGAGTCGGACACAACTGAGTGACTAGCATTTTCAAGGATATAATGTACAACATGATAAATATAACTAACAGCACTGTATGGTATATGTGAAAGTTATTAATAAAGTAAATCCTAAGAGTTCTCATCACAACGAAATTTTTTTCTATTTTTTTGATTTAAAATTTTTTTTAATTTTATCCCGTATAGATAATATGGGATGATAAATATTCACTAATCTCATTATGATGATCATTTCATGATATAAGACAAATCATTATGCAGTATACCTTAAACTTATATAGTGCTATATATCAATTATATATCTTAATACAACTAGAAGAAAAGATAATTATAGGAAGCAGGAAAAAAGAAATTTAAAAAAACCCATAAATGTTCAAGATGTCTTCTGGTCAGCACATGATGCATTAAATCTAAAGAAGGATGGTGGCAGTTAAACAGCAGAAAGAAGACATGCTGAAGCTCTCTAAGCAGTGAAGCACTGAAAACCACAGGCTCTTTTTGGCCATTGTTTTACGTTTAGAGATGAAAGTTAGTCAGGCCAGGTTGAGAATAGACAATGAGAAACTAACAAGTTTCAACAGGCTGAGGATCACTTCCAAGATGAGATTGTATCCTGGGCTCTCCCCACCTGGGTTCTAAGCCCTCCTCTTGGGAGTTTCTCTTCCCCAATGCATCCCACGATTGGTAAGTTTCAGGAGAATAACTGGGGTGACTCAGCTCAGTGTCTCCTCTTCTTTTTCCTGGGCATGGGTTTCCAGAGGTGATCTGCTAGGGAAGGTGATCTACTAGGTTTCCAATGGTAAAGCAAATGGGAAGAGGGAAAAGAGAGAGAGATCCGGAAGGAAAAAGAATGAGGAAGACCAAAGAAGACCACACTAACAAGCAGAGCCAGTGAGTCTGAGGATGTTCCAACAACAGGGGTGTCTACTATCCCATTTTTCCTTTTGATTTTGTGAAAATCGTCTGTTAAGTGTTACGGCAATGTAACCAGCTTCAGTACCTACGGTCTTTCAATAAAGTCATGGCCTTATGTGCACGGTTGCCCTGGAGAATTGAAAGAAAGGGGGCAGTGTCCATGTGGGGGAGATGATGTGCAGAAAGGATAGTATGTACAGGAGGAAAGACGAGACGAGATCAAGAAAGAATTCACCGGAAACAAGAACTTGGAGCTAGAGATGAAACAAGGGCTGTCTACAATTCCTGGAGATACAGGGAAACACTGGGCTTCCCAAGTAGAAAGAGGCGCAAATCATTTTTATGGGGCCACCAACTGGAGGCGTGGCCCCAAAACACCGAATAATAACAGACAGACAGCATCTGGGTTATAGGTCTCTAAAGTCTTATTGTTCTCAGCTGAGAGTACGAACAACACTGGGGAAGAGGGGAAAGGGAAGGATAGAGCAGGGAGGCGGGCACAGAAAAGAGGCTCCTTCTTTTCTTCTATTTCAGGGTCAGAAGGTAAAGCCAGAGAGCTGGCTATTTCTGCTCACTGGAGATGATACAGCGCATAATAGACTGAGGAGCCAACAGTCAAACCATTCCTCCTTCAAATTAAAGCAGAGAATGAGGCAGTTTCCCGGAAATTTGGATTTTTTAAAAATCACCTTGGACTGAATTAATTGTCCCACCTCTCTGATTCACCTGGGGATTCATGCTGCAGAATAATTCCCAAGTCCAGTTCCATGATGCTTACCTAATGTGGGTCAGGGAATATTTGATATGTAACAGCATCTTTAATTTGTGTGAAAAATATCTCCATGGCTTAAAAATCTTAACATCTTAAACACCAGTGGGGCAGGCCTTGTCTAGCACAATCCCATGACTCCTGTTGCTAACCTGAGCCTTCCAGGGTCACCCTGCCACCTGCAGGAAGGAACTGACCTGGGCAGCTCTGCTTTCTCCGAGGTCCAAGTAGAGGAGAAGGTCAGGTGAGAACCTCACCTGCTATAGCCGCCAGGTCCACAGGGGCTTGAGAGAGAGTGAAGCTGCCCATCCCAGCCTGAGTCTCAGCCTGGCCACCCCGTCTGACAGGCGGTGTAGACTGCCAGCTACCATGGCACCTTTACTCTCCCTTGACATGAGGACGGCCTGAGAATCACAAGTGGCTTCTTACTCAGATTCCCTGAGCTGCTTTTTTTGGCCTATCTCATCTTCTGCTGGTTTTGTTCAATTTTCTGCAAGCTTTTCTATCTGGCTCACTTGCTTCCCTTCGTCCCTCACAGTCATCTCCCGTCACTCCACTGACCGGAGAGGACAGGTTTCCCCCAGAAAGCAGAGCTGAGCCCCCCAGCCCCCCGGAAGTCTGCAGTCTCCCTGACCTCGGGGGACCCACTGCCTGGCTTTTGAGGTCAGTAGGGACTTTCCCAGATGGTACTTCATTCTCCTTTAGCTTTTTCATTTCTGGCTGTCAGGCTTCCTCTTCTTAATCACGTGTGGGACCACATTTCACACAACAAAGCCAAGCTAGGCCTTGGGTGAACGGCGGTTATAGAGGGGAATCCCATCATTTCCATTCCCTCATCAAAGCAGAGCTAAACAGAACCCACTGCAAACACAAGAATGAGAAGGGCTGATGAGTGCAGTGCTGGGAAAGGTGCTCAACCAGGCACCCGGGGCTCCGACACAGGGCCAGACCCCACTGTTTATTCCACCCCATGATCAAGTCACCTAACCGCCTAGACGTCAGAAGATCATGCTCTGAGCCCTTCTCATGATGGATGTGGCTAATACATGCATCGCTCTAACATACCTGAGAAATGTAAAGCAATGTATTGAAGACCCCCATCAAGGGCAGAGAATGAATACATCAAAGCCTTCAGAGTGAAGGCCGGGTGGCTCTCTCACTATTTACTCCCAATGCTCAGGACAGGGAAGGGAGGAGGGGTGGGAGGAAGGAGACCATGCACCCAAGAGGTATGAGATTTTAGGTCCTCCCCATGTCTGTGATACCTGTTACCTGCTGGCAGGAGGAAGAACACCTGAACCACCACCCAGGCCTCTCCTGAACTTGCATCTCTGAATTAAGTCCCATCTGTGTGAAAAGTGAGAAAGTCTAGCACTAAACCAGAGATGCTTTTGTTTGAAGGTCAACAGTCAAAGTCCTGAGCCGGCACAACCTCAGGGAGAATGTTCATATAGGGAAGCCAGGATTACAACAGCAATATCTACATGTTTACAGTGCTTTATAGTTTATTAAGCATTTTCCAGGACCTGACCTTGTTCTGATCTTCAAAATACCATACAGGCAGAGAGGAGAGCTTAGGCCTATTTTCCAGATGAGGAGACTGCGACTCACAGGAGTGCAGAAACTCACAGCAAATCATAAGGCCAGTAAATGGCAGAGTTGGGATTTGGACACTGTTTCCTGACCCTCTGGACCTTTCAGTCACTGGTGAGGATACTCATGAGGGTGGATCAGTAGTAAGCTGACTGCCTCTGTAGCAACCAAAACTAATATGATTTCCTCTTTATTTCAACAGAATGACTTTTATTCTGAATCTCTGGACAGAATTTAGGGAGGAAATCCCATCCTGCTAAAATAAGGAAAAAAACCTCCTTTCAAGCAACACATACAATTAGTAAATAAGCAATTTTAAATAGTTGACTTCTGTAGTAGTCAGCTGATTGCCAGCAACAACAGTGGTGCACCATTCCCCTTATTAGAAACAGTAGAATTGAAGTTGATAAGCATGCAGTAAAACTGGTGTTTGTGCTCCACACTGGTGGCCCCGTCTGCTGCTACCACCATTTACAAGCTGTGGACCCACAGATATCAGTAGCCATGAAATTGTTCACACTCTCTGCATCAGTAATTTTACATCTGGGAATTTATCCTAAGGAAATAATACGAAATACAGAGAGAAAAAAATACCTCTCCTGACCTCTGGTTGTTGAATTCTCCCTTGTGTAGCAATGAGATAGCATGATATCTTTTCAATATATTTCCTTTGTTTAATTTATTTCACATTAGGTCCTGTTACCTGGCTCTGGAACCATCATTATTATGAACACATACAAAGATAGCCAATATAAATATTATTATCCTCCCCTTCTTTCCTTCATAGTTGATCCCAATTAACCTTTTCAAGTGCATTGCCTGTTACCCCATCTCTCCATCCCACGCCCCCATCAAACTCAGAGCTCTGGTCAAGTACAACTTTTCAGAGTGGATCAGAGGGACCATGAATATATACCATTCTTAACTTCCACAAGCAACAGAATCACCTGGAAAGAAGGTTACTACACATCCTGACACACGCACTCTCCTGCCACTCTGACTCAGCAGGTCCTGTGGGAGGCCCAGGAAGGCGCATTTCCAACAAGTTCTAGGTGATGCTGCTGCTGCTGGTAAGGGTTACACTTCAAGAACCACTGGGGTAAACAACGGTCTGCCTCAGAGGACTTCCTTCTCCCGGCAAAATCTCTCCAGTCCTTCCAGCCCCAGCTCCTCCCTTCTTTTTTTGCAGCCATCTCCAATCCCACCAAGCTGAACTAATTACTTGTCCCTTGTGCTTCTTTGGGGAGAGAAGAGCGCCTATTCCACTGTATAATTAGAGTGAGTTGTATAATCCGTGTCAGCTCCCTGCTAACTGGGAGCGTCTGGAGGGCTGGCCCACAGCCTCCCCATCCCTGAACCCCCAGAGCAAGCACAATGCCTGGCACACAGCGGCCATACACACACATAAGGCTGTGCCCTTCCTCACTGCCTCCCTCAACAGGAAGGGATGGTCAACTCCTGTTCCCACAGGACCCATTCTCACATTGAATGGCTGTTCAAAAAAAAAAAAAAAACCCACCACCACCACAATTAGCTATGACAGCAAAAGAAGAAACATGAGCAGAGTTTATTAGTTTGCCAGGCTAATAAATATCATCTTGCTTTGCTCTCTAAACTCCCTAATGAAGATAGCAGCTCTCAGCCAAATAAATAAAACATTAGGTTGACAACACACAGCACATGACAAGCACAGTTCACTAATTCGCTCATTGCCGAAGGACATCAGCCACCTTTGGGATAATCTCCATAAACACACTGCCCAGACTCCCTTTCTACTAGATAAACAGTGTCACGCTAAGGCTTTAACATTTTTCAATGCCTTATATGTATTTTATTTCAATAACTATCTGTTAATAGCAAGATACCTGTCTGAATCAAATGAAAGCTATTTTTCAGTAATTGTCCTAAAAGCCAATTCCTTTTCTGGAAAAACATCCTTTTTGAATCACAAGTGGTTGGGCTAAACTGTGTTCTCAGAATATTAATGTGAGCTTAAGCTATTAAAATGTCATGGTTAACCTTTTTAAAACCTAATTAAATTAAAATAATAATATGTGGAACAGTTTTACTGGAGGAAAAGGCTCTTTTTCAAAGAACCTGTTCCAAGTCTCAGGACTAACACCTTGACGCCACGGTGGGAAAGAGGTTTCGCATGCAGACAAAAGAGAGCCCAGCTTGGCACATGCTGTGATTACCTTTTGGTTATTAGTGTTAGAGTTAATTATTGCAGCATGCTGGAGGGCAGGGACAATTTACTTGCCTGATCACACCTAATAAGATATGTTTGCAGATGCCAGCATCTCCTGGACTTAATCAACAAACTATCGAGATAATCAATGCTGTTGGGCCCCATGTCCTTGTGATATTTTTTCCAAACAAAAAGATAAAAATCCAAGGACAGAGGGCTAAGGATATAGGCAAGTTGTTCAGAAGACATGAGGCTTATCTCCCTCCTGTTTGGCTGAAGCCACTGTGCGGAAGGACTGGTTCACCCCAAGGCCTGATTCTATCAAGAGCAAAGTTCAAGCCAGCCAACACGAGGAAACTAACATCTGAAAACGCCCACACTTCTTGGTAACTGGTTCTGGAAATCTCTTCTACTGACTTTATCCTGTGTGGGAAAAGGCACTGGCTCAGATCAAGTCTTTTTCATACAGAGTATGAATTTGAGGAGAAAATTATATTTACATTCCCAAAGCTCAGTGCATCATTTTCCACAAAACAATGTGTGGTGAAAGACTTGAGTAACATTCCCAATTCAACTGGTAAGATTTCATATTCGGTATGAGCCATTCTCTGCCTGTTGTATTCTTGCCCGGAACATATTTCTGCAAGCCTTGGGTAATCTGCCCTGGTTTTTGCTTAGTGTTATACAACAAGTCTCCTCAAATCTGAGAAAATATTAAAGAAAAACTTGGAGACGAGAGGAAAGCCATGACATTGGAAGAGGAAATCTTACTGCACACAGAGAAGTTACTTGTCAACAACCACACTAATAGCCTGGAATTAGGAAGGAATGTTTTAAGCATCTTACACCCTAATAGGAGAGTCTTTTAGTTCCATGTAGGTGTTATACTAGGGACTTCCCAGGTGGCGCTAGTGGTGCCTGACAGTGCAGGAGATATAAGAGATGTGGGTTCAATTCCTGGGTTGGGAAGATCCCCTGGAGGAAGGCATGGCAACCCACTCCAGTATTCTTGCCTGGAGAATTCCATGGACAGATGAGCCTGGCAGGCTACAGTCCATAGGGTCACACAGAGTTGGACGTGACTGAAGCGACTTAGCACACATGCATGTTTTATGCTTCTGTTATGTTTTAGGAAATTGTGTGGAAACTTAGAATTGATGTGTAACAGTGTAATTTTTACCACTTCAAATAATAAGAAATAGGCTCTGGCTGGCATTTTTCATGTAGACCATCTGACTCTTAGAAGCAGATTACTGGTGTTATGTGGGGGGAGATGGTATTTTAGAAACTGGATAGGAAGTGATGCCCTGTGCCTCTGTATTACTCCCCACCCATTCAGGAACACTGAGTACTATAAGCCCAGTACTGTGTCGTGGGCTGTAGACACAACAGTGAAGGAGCCAGCATCTGTGTCTTGAAGAGCCCTGGGATGGGGTCAGAGGGCCAGCAGAGGAAGTGGGGTGTAGGGGGAGGAGCAGGTGGTGGGACCCTCATCCAGCTCCCAGAGCCAAGGAGGCATGAGCAGAAGGAGGAGAGGGAATGAACAGGCCATGCTAAAGCCCAGAGACAGAGCAAAAGGCAGCTGAACCTGGGTGCATCACTGAGCCCAAAAGGGCAGGTCCTCTCACACTGCAGCACCCTCACTGCATCCCAGGAAGGAAGAGTTCCAGCTCCTCTCAGTGGCTCTGCCCACAGGCTTCTGCACCATCTTCAGGTTAAGCTACTTCAGGGACAAACTGTGAATGGGCTCTAAGACTTCGTTTCCTCATCTAAATATGGGATAAATCTCTTCCTTCTAGAGTTATTGTGATAATTGAATGAGTTAATATATGAAAAGTGCTTAGACCAGTGCCTAGCAATATGTCAGCAATTATTTTATTTACCTATTTTTCAGTGCAATATATTAGCTATTATTATTAACTTGCTGTTGTTGTTCAGTTGATCAGTTGTGTCCAATTCTGAGACTCCATGAGCTACAGCACACCAGGCCTCCCTGTCCATCACCACCTCCCAGAGCTTGCTCAAACTCATGTCCATCAAGTCAGTGATGCCATCCAACCATCTCGTTCTCTGTTGCCCCCTTTTCCTCCTGCTCTCAATCTTTCCCAGCATCAGGGTCTTTTCTAATGAGTCAGCTCTTCCAATCAGGTGGCCAAAGTATTGGAACTTCAGTTTCAGCATCAGTCCTTCCAATGAATATTCAGGGTTGATTTCCTTTAGGATGGACTGGTTTGATCTCCTTGCAGTCCAAGGGACTCGAGAGCTAGAGGCCCTATAAACGTGTCACCGAGAAACCTAAGGGTCCCTGAGCTCAGGCTGGGGCTTTTAACACCTGCGTTCCCAGTCTTTCTCTCTCTTTTCTTTTCACTTGCCTTCTCTTTTCTTCCACACAGGCAAATGCATATTTTTGGACCACTCATTGCTGCCATGAACCTGCATATGACATGGATTTAACTTAAGAAAATCCAAGAATGCCTACCTGGCTGGATGAGGTAGGGGAGAACAGTTTCAATATTGCAAGCCCTCCTTGCCTTCTATCGGGGAGCACAAGGTGAGCTCCAGAAGAGAGGGTAACATGAGCCTGTCCCACCAACAGGGCCGCTTTCCCAGCCTCAACTGTCCTGAACATCTTGCCACATATATGCAGACGAGTTAGGGGAACTTCAGGCATAAATCTGACTATATGCAATTTTCACCCTCCATACTGCCTTTGGAAGTCAAACGTCTCTTAAAAAAGAGATACCCCAGCACCTCTGTCTGTCGGGCACTGAGTAAATTCTAATTGATTCGAAAATGTTGAAGGTTTTCTGAGAGCTGTTTTTTACATTGGAAGGTTTACATCTTCCCCCAAGGGTAGCATGAGCAATGGAACAAATGCCTCCCAGATGTGAAAACAAAAGAAGGGGCTGGGGTCTACTACCTGAGTCACCAGGCCGTCCCCTCCCCCACATGCTCCCATGGTAAAATCGGCATCCTCTCCACCTAAAGTAGGGCTAAAAAGGGAAATTTGTCACATAGCAGCTACAGCAGGGCAGACACAGAGCTCCAGAGCTTGAAAAATAGATGGTCTCAGCTCACAAGCCCACAAGCCCCATGCTGCTCCCGACCTTAGGCAGGTATGTTCTCCGCGCTGGGTTTTGAAGGAGGAAACAGACAGAACAGGCTCCATCTGGAAAGCAGGACTCCATCTTGGGCCAGACCGTGGACTTTGAGCTCTATGCCCAGGATCTATGGAAACGACATACCAACTGGAAAACCAGGCCCCCTGGATGGAAGAGTCCCAGGGCTCGTACCTAGACTCTCTGTCACCTAAAAGAATACCCTAATTATCTGTGTAACCAAATAGAATCATAAATTCTATTATGCTTATTGGGGTATGACCACAGGCCTATTGATTATTGTCCACTGTTAACTACCTAGGCTTAAGGCATATGAATCACAGGTTAACTTTGATTGTATCTTTCTTTTCCTTTGTTCAGACTAGTTTCAGGGAATTTGGGGAGGTGGGTTTGGGCACGTACACTTAGGGTATATAAGGTTTTCAGGAAAACTGGTCAGGGTCCCTGGCTAAGAGGAGACTCTGCCTTGGGCCCGCCGGTGTAATAAACTGCACTCCACTGTCTGCACTGTCCTTGTGAGTGAGTTTGTTTTCCGGAACACGTGGCTACATTTAGTGCATTGACTGGGAAACTCCTCACTTTGAGGAGACAAGTCCCATTTGGGACTACTCCGAGGCCTTGTGGCTCAAATCTTCTAGAGGGGGGAAGGTGCCTTGCCCTTCTGGAAGGATTCTGCTTCTCAATGCCTGGACCTTTCAGGTTAGCAGGTGGTGGATGGCAGCAGGGGAACTGAGCGCTCAGGTGAGGAGGAACCCACCCAGCAGGGTGGAAGAGAGGGCTTAATCACCCCCCGGGAGGGATTAGAAGGCGCACAGACCCACAGGAGCCTGGACTAGGCAGGTGGCAACGATTGCTTAGTACACAGGTTGACGAGCGTGTTAGGGCTTAGGAAGGAAATTTGTGAAGGTCATTTAGGAGGTGGTGTCCACGCCGTCTTGGGGAAAATTATTACCAAGCAATTGCCAGGGGATTTTTAGGAGAAGAAACTTGGTTTTTGTGTGCTCATATTCTGCCCTCCCCAAGGAGGTGTCCCATCTACTATGAAATTCTTGACCCCCTCGGAATTGTCAGGCTAGAAGGAGGGGGATACATAAGTGAGTACAAATTGGCTTTTCCGGAGACGGCCTGGGATGTGGGATATTTAACCCATCTGTATTTTCATCCGCACCTGATCAAGCCCACCAAGGCAGAATGGACTTTAAAAGTTAAGGGAAAAACAGTCTTGGACTACATGGTGTTCTGTTTCGCCTGTGCTGACCGGGAGGTGAAGACATGCCGATCCCCATTCTCCCTCTGGGATCTGGCAGGTAAGGCTCTTCTCACCCCAATTAGGAAGGAGGCAGAATGGCAATTTAAGTGTCATTGAGTGGAAATACCAGAAGTACATAGAGTACTGAGAACTTCACAGACAGAACGAAAAGGAAAAGTAGAAGAAGGTCCGAGAAGGTAAGCAAGATGCGGGGAAGTGAATCTAAGGCAACTGTATTGGAGTGCATGATTAAAAATTTAAAGAAGGGATTTGTAGGAGACTATGGGGTGGACATGACTGAAGCGACTTAGCAGCAGCGGCATGGGGTGAAGATGAAGCCTAACCGCCTCCACATACTCTGTGAGGTCGAATGGCCCCCATGGAAGTAGGATGGCCACCAGAGAACACCATGAACTTAAAAATAGTGGAAGCAGTCTATACAGTAGTCAGAGGAGAGCCAGGACACGTGGATCAATATCCATATATTGACTCATGGCTAGGGTTAGCTCAAGACCCTCCTACTTGGACAAGGTTCTGTATCCAGAAGGGAAAGGGAAAAATATTAATGGCACAAAAATTGACTGATGATAAAAAAGGAAATTCTACAGGATTCGGACGGGGATGACCTGATCCCTCCCCCATACTGGATAATGACTCGCCCGCCGCCCTGTGTTCCACCAGGACCAGAGGCCACCTTAATGCCCAATCCGGGGCCAGATGAAGTTCCTGCAGCAGCCGCTGCTCTTCCACCAGCTCTCCCGGAGTTTGTAGAGCCGCCGTTTCACCAGGCTCCAATCCCAGCAATGGAGACCTCTGGTCAATGTCCCCAGAATTCCACTTCAGCTGGACCTCTAGATTGTATCCACCTCTCCCGGTGAGTACTGCTGGGAAGGGGGGAGAAAATACAGCAACTAGAGGCTGCACTCTGCCAGGGAACAGGGGGAAAGAACCCCACTACAGATGCCCCTCAGAGAGCTACAGCAGCCTCCGGGTCAGGACGCATGCGGGTACTACCATCAGCCCCCCTGTAGCCTATTATTACCAGCCATTTTCCTCTACGGATGTATTAAACTGGCAGAGACACGCTCCACGGTACTCGGGGGAGCCACAAGCCATGATTAGGCTAATGGAGACTATTTTTCGGACCCACTGCCTTACATAGCATGACATAATCCAACTGCTAGTCTCCCTTTTCAGCACTGAGGAAGGACACAGGATCCTAATCGAGGCCAGAAAATGGTTCAGAGAAATGGCGCCTGAGGGTATTGCAAACCCGCAGTGGTGGGAGAACCAGCCACCCCCGATGAGGGGCCCTATTGGGACTGTGACCCAGAGGGAGGGAGGGCTCACCTGGAGATATCGGGTGACTATTTTACAAGGTCTCAAGAGGGGGGCCCAAAAAGCTATGGGTATCACAAAACCCTCTGAAGTGATTCAAAGGGAAAGCGAATCACCCTCTGAGTTCTGCGAAAGACTGTGCGAGGCCTAGAGGCTTTATACGCCAATAGGCCCAACCAGAGGCTGCTGGGTCTCAGATGGTGAAAATGCAGCCTTTGTGTCTCTAGCCTACCCTGAAAATGTCAGATGGGGGGACACCAAGTGACTCACGAATTTTTATACATCCCTGAATGCCCAGTACCTTTGTTAGGAAGAGACTTGCTGTCTAAATTGGGGGCACAAGTGACCTTTCCCCCCACAAAAGACCCACTGTTCGAGTGGGCTCAACCACCTATTTACTCTTCCTCTCAGTAACCCTTCAAGATGAATGGAGGTTGCGCAATCTCCCGGCAAGGAAACCTGACAGGCTAAACAGTCAAGAGAGAGAGAGTTAACTCAACAATTTCCTGAAGTCTGGGCAGAAGACAACACCCCCAAGGCTTGCAAAACAAGTCCCACTGGTAATAGAACTCAAACCTGGTACAATTATGTCAGCAC
The DNA here is from genome assembly GCF_033118175.1 of Dama dama. Classification (NCBI taxonomy): domain Eukaryota; kingdom Metazoa; phylum Chordata; class Mammalia; order Artiodactyla; family Cervidae; genus Dama; species Dama dama. Next base: position 21,535,660 of record NC_083705.1, read on the forward strand.
CCGCCTTGGGCCTGCCAGACCTTGCTAAGCCGTTTACTCTTTAGGACAAGGTGGCTATGAGAGTGCTGTCCCAGATTATGGGGACATGGGACAGACCAGGGACTTATCTCTCGAATCAGATGGACAATGTTGCCACTGGGTGGCTGGGATGCTTACGGGCAGTTGCTGCAGTTGCCTTACTGGTCCGGGAGGCAACCAAGCTGACTTTGGGCCAAGATTTGTTCGTAAAAGTCCCACATGAGGTCAGCACTCTCCTGTGAGGGGACCCCCATAAATGGCTGTCAACATCCCGGATTACTCAGTACCAGGGACTGTTATGTGAGAACCCCCATGTTGCTACTGAGCCTTGTCAGGCCCTGAATCTGGCCACTCTCTTTCTTGTGGGAGAAGGTGGACCCTCACATGATTGCAAGAAAATATGCCAGCAGACCTGACTTGAGAGACCAGCCAGTCCTGGACCCAGATTTGGTCCTGTACACCAGTGGCACCAGCCTGGTGAAACAAGGACAATGACTGTCGGGATACACAGTAGTCACGGGAGAAACCATGGTTGAGGCTAGCTCTCTGCCATCACACTGGTCCGCTCAACAGGCCGAACTATATGCTCTAATCCAGGCCCTCCAGCTGTCAAAAGGTAAGAAGACAAACATTTACACAGACTCCACGTATGCTTTTGCCACACTATAAGGCTCTGTATAAGGAGAGAGGCCTTTGACAACTAGTGAAAAAGATACTAAAAATAAGAAAGAAATCAAGACCCTATTAGATGCTGCCTGGGAACCAGAAAGGGTTGCAGTCATACACTGCTGAGGACGTCAAAAACAGGATACCCCCCCTGGGCTCAGGGAACAGACTGGCAGATAAGACCGCTAAACAAGCAGTCGAGGGCTTGGGGGTGACAAATGAAGCCCCTATTGGTGGAGCTGCCTGAGCTAACACTAGACTCTCCAAAATACACTGAAGCCCAAAACCAACTAGCCAAAGCGGAAGGGGCCATCAAGACTGAAAAGGGATGGTGGGAACTGCCCAGTGGCAAATTATTGGTACCAGAGGAGCTGGCACCCACTCTGGTAAGCCAAACACACCAAGCGACCCATCTAGGCCATGATAAACTGGAAGAGCTAATTTGAAAACATTTCTTGGTTCCCCACCTCTCTTCCCTGTGCAGGACAAAATCTCAGAACTGCACTGCCTGCTCATGGATCAGTGCTGCCTCTCAGCACAGACAGAAATCTCCGGGGATTCAGCTAAAAGGCATGCTGCCCTTTGAGCACCTGGAAGTGGACTTCACTGAAATGAAACCTCACCGACACTACCATTACCTGCTGGTCATAGTATGTACATTCTCGGGATTGGTAGAAGCTTTTCCTACCCAGACTAAAAGAGCATCAAAAGTAGCCGGTTCCTACTTAGGGAGATAGTTCCCAGATTTGGATTTCCTACCAGCATTGGATCGGACAATGGCCCAGCTTTTGTAGCTGATTTAGTATAACAAGTAAGCAAAACTTTAAACATCAAGTGGAAATTACATACAGCATATAGGCCCCAGAGTTCTGGGATGGTGGAAGGAACCAACCGGACACTTAAAGAGACTCTCTCCAAGTGGATCTTAGAGACTGACTGCTCCTGGGGGACTTGTCTGACGGCTCTGCTCAGACTCAGGCTGGCCCCACGGTCCCACGGCTCTCCATACAAAACTGTGTATGAATAAAATAAAACAGGTGCCAACAAATTTGCCTCAGGTAAGGGGAGAGGAGATTTCACAGCAGATGGAACAACTGGGTAAGGTAATGGATCAGGTAACTAAGTTGGTACAAGAAAGGGTGCCGTTCCCCCTTGGGGAACAGGTTCACGAATCTGTGCCGGGGATCAGGCCAGATTCAGGCCTGATTCAGATCAGGCCAAGGACTGGAAACACGACTCCTTGGCCCCACAGTGGAAGGGTCCGTGTACTGTCCTTCTAACCAGCCCGACTGCAGTTAAAGTTGCAGGTGTCAACCCCTGGATCCACCACAGGAAGGTGGAGAGAGCACAGCACGCAGACCTGGAGGACGCCAAGTGGACTGCACAAAAGGACCCCACTGATCCCCAGGAAACCAAGATCATCTTACAGAAGAAAAAGAGAGGAAGCTCTACAGTCAACTGCTGCTACAAGGACTTGCTGGTATCATCCTGAGACTAACCATAGTTTCAGAACAAAGAGGGACCTGTGCTCTAATTAAAGTTGAATGTTGTGTATGTATTCCTGATTTATCTGACTATATATCAGCCACCCTAAATGACATGAGAAGTCAGGTAAAAGTTATGTCTGATGATAATCTTCCTTTTTGGACTTCAGTCTTATCTTGGGTGAAGAGTGACTGGAGGAAAACTATATTTACCATTGTTATAGTTGCCTTGATAGTTCTGCTTTGTGGACCCTCTATTTTACAATGTATTATGAACTTTGTAACCCAAAGGTTGATGTCGTTCTCCCAAATTGGAGGTCCGAGAGTCAGGGTGCAATATTTCCCTATGAATGATGCTCATACTATGAGTTAAGAGCATCAAGAGGAGGGAACGAAGGAGGAAACAGACAGAGCAGGCTCCATCTGGAAAGCAGGACTCCATCTTGGGCCGGACCGTGGACTTTGAGCTATACACCCAGGATCTATGGAAACGACATGCAAACTGGAAAACCAGGCCCCCTGGATGGAAGAGCCCCAGGGTTCATACCTAGACTCTCTGTCACCTAAAAGAATACCCTAATGATCTGTGTAACCAAATAGAATCATAAATTCTTTTATGCTTATTGGGGTATGACCACAGGCCTATTGATTATTGTCCACTGTTAACTACCTAGGCTTAAGGCATATGAATCACAGGTTAACTTTGATTGTATCTTTCTTTTCCTTTGTTCAGACTAGTTTCAGGGAATTTGGGGAGGTGGGTTTGGACACATACACTTAGGGTATATAAGGTTTTCAGAAAAACTGGTCAGGGTCCTGGGCTAAGAGGAGACTCTGCCTTGGGCCCGCAGGTGTAATAAGCTGCACTCCACTGTCTGCACTGTCCTTCTGAGTGAGTTTGTTTCCCAGAATGCGTGGCTACAACAGTTTAATTTCAAAATCCAGTGCAGTCACTGAAAAAAAAAGAGTAACTCGCTCTTTCGGATATGCACAATTTTCATCAGCATTAGTCTCTGGTGGCTAGAGTCTCGTGCAGTCTCTTACCACCTCTCCTCGTCTTCCCTATTCTAGGAAAATGGTTTTTCTAAGCATCTGTGGATGCCTGCCTGGATTTTGAGGCACGGTCCACACCCCAAGTCAGGAGACAGAATCCTCTCCCCCCAGTCTGACATTTATAGAGTGCTGTGATCTCAGATTCCAACTTCCTTCTCCCGCCTGAAATCTAATCATGCCTTTTGTCTTTCAGCCACAATTATACATCAAAAGAGAAACATGATGATGCAACAGTTTGCCCGGACCTGTGTAACTGATTCACAGAGGTAAACAGAAGGTGTAATTACAGCTGAAAGGCGGCACCTTCTGCAGGGAGAAGAAAAAAAGGAAAATGTTCTTTATAAAATACTCTTGCCTTTATTTTAAGCTTGGTGCTCACATCTAATTCTCTAACACACAGAAGCAAGTGAATAACCATGTCCACATAAAAACACTCCCATTCACCCCATACAACTAGTAATATTTGAGAGACCCTTTCAGCAAATGGACAATTCATCTCGATAGTCAAATAAACATTAGAAGAGGTTTTAGTCTTCCTCGACTGCTACAAAATCTGAACAGAGATGAGCGAAACAGTATGAAAGCCAAACCAGCTCACACGGAAGACTCCAGAGATCAAGATCTTCCAAAAGGAAACTCCAGTTAGCTCAGCTTCTCAGAATCTCATCGCTTAAACTGTGATTTCAAAGAGGAAATCCCTGAGGGCCCAGCAGGTACATATCATCAATTGTCCACATTAGTTATGCAAAAACCCATCCTGCTGAATATTCTAGACCAAGAAGTGACAGCTTCCAAATGAGATCTGCCAGCACAAGCCCCTTTCCCCAAGCAGCAAGAATCAGCAGAACACACCTAGGAGTCCTCTCAATTTATTCTTCATTGTAAGCCAGAGGGAAAGGAAGTGAGATCAGCTAAGTGAGATCCCAAGCCACACAAAGTGAAGTTGCTCAGTCATGTCCGAGTCTTTGCGACCCCATGGACTGTAGCCTACCGGGCTCCTCCATCCATGGGATTTTCCAAAGCAAGAGTACTGAAGTGGGTTGCCATTTCCTTCTCCAGGGGATCTTCCCGACCCAGGGATTGAACCCAGGTCTCCCGCATTGTAGGCAGATGCTTTACCGTCTGAGCCACTATTCACAAGCCGCACAAAGGCACTAACCTAATCCCATCCAGAGGAAAATAAGACGAAGACTCTTAGTGGGCAAACTCAGAGACTCAGAGGAACCTAGTGAGGCAGGACACCAAATAGATCTAAGTCACAAAGAGGTGGGCTAACGAGGCTTCAGGCTATGAGGCCTGCCGGGGGAGACAACAGTGTCCCGGAGCAAAAGCCACACCACCTGTCCACAGTGGGTCTGTGTGTCAAGTACTGTCATGGGTGCATATGAGTCTTGCTTTCGAAAGCAGGAGGGCAACAAGGCTTTATTGTACATGAGTCGTATAGTGTTGGCCAAAGGCGCCCTTCCAGTTGAAAGGGCTGGCTAAACATAAGATGAGGCCTCAGCCACACACAACGGCCTTGTCTGGAATGTTACTCACCTCCTATGCCCCTCCTGCCTCAGGTGAGAAGCGGAATCACAGTAAAAACCTCTTTGCTCACATGTTCATTCACTCTTTCCTCTCTTTCCTGGAAAAATTATTGTGACTGGGCGTGTCCTCTGCTTGGGAAGGCTTCTGTTTGGAGGGCCTTCTGGAAGGTGGAGTGGAGTCAGAGTGAAGCCCATGGGAAGAGAGCAAAAAGTAGCTGTTCCAGTCCCACACTGGCCGAGTCTTTGGGAAATGAGGGGAATTGCTTAACTTCCACATTATCGGCCCATGTCCCTGCTGGAGAAGAGATAAGGTGTAGGCAGATCACCCAGGAGAAAGATGCACTCGGCTAGAATGGACTCAGTGCCTGTGAGAGGCAGAAAGACGTGCAAGTCAGGGAAGCCCTGACGTCAATGGAGTCCAGAATCCAGAAGGCCCCCGTGTACCACAGCAACTTCCACCACCCAGGTCTCTTCAGCTGCGCTCAGACCAGAACAGGAGGGCACGGAGGTGTGGGAAGCAGAGAACTGCCTGGAGTTGAGACCCCTAATTCACTCTAGTTCCACATGTGACTGCTTCTCCTACCATACCACATACCCTGGCACTCAAAAAACAAAGCAAAAAATTGAGGGCCTGCAATCTACAAGGCCCTGTTGTCACTGTTTAGTTGCTCAGTCATGACTGACTCTTTTGCGACCTCGTAGACTGTAGCCCACCATGCTCCTCTGTCCATGGGATTTCCCAGGCAAGAATACCGGAGTGGGTTGTCATTTGCTTCTCCAGGGGATCTTCCTAACCCAGGGAGAGAACCCATGTCGCTTTCATTGGCAGCCAGATTCTTTACCGCTGAGCCACCGGGGAACCACAAGGCCCCAAAGATGAACAAAATTAACAAGAGACAACTGTGCCAAGACCAAGTCGTGAAAGGAAAGAGCCTGGGTTTCTAAGCCATCCTGGTCTCGGTTCGGTCTTTTGTAAATTGCGTGGCCTTGGCCAAGTCACTCTGTGTCTCTGTTAAGGGGGATAAAACTGCTTACCACCAAGTCTTTCTGAATAGATTAAGATAAGGTATACAAAGCACTCCTGCCAGAGGCATGGTGACCTTACGAAATGGCAACAGCATTACTAGCTGTAGAGAACCTCAGACTTGTAAGCAGCTAAAAACAAGATGGAACAAATACAGTGGATCCAGAAGAAGAGCAAAGTGGACTTGATGGGACTGGGTCCAGGAGAGAGGGAAAAGGGATGCCTTGCAGAGGAGCTGACTCAGCTGCTTCTGAAACAACGAGAAGCGATGCCTCCCAGCCCCGGAGGCCTCATGGTGCCCACGCAGGGCTCTGCACTTAGAAGAGCCTGTGCTTAGTTTAGTGCCCTGCTGTCGTCATCTTGAAATTCTAAATAATTTTTGAACAAGAGACTTTGCCTTTGTAGAAGGCCCTGCAAACTGCATGGCCAGCCCTGTTCCTATTGCTTGATGGAGTTTTAACTGACCATCTCTGAGGCAGGCTACCTTCTTCT